>NC_136811.1:45035179-45435179 GCF_951216825.1 Electrona antarctica
ACTGTGGGCCCCTCAGTCTACGCTCGGGCCCGGCGCCTCGACTCGGCCAAACTGGCCATCGCCAGAGAGGAGTTCTCGACTATGGAGCGCCTCGGCATTGTGCGGCGCTCGAACAGCCCGTGGGCTTCCCCGCTACATATGGTGACTAAGGCTGACGGGGGTTGGCGCCCCTGTGGCGATTTCCGTCGCCTGAACAACGCCACAACCCCCGACCGGTACCCCGTCCCGCACATTCAGGATTTTTCTGCCCACCTGGCGGGGGCCGTCATCTTCTCCAAGGTGGACCTGGTGCGGGGATATCACCAGGTGCCAGTGCATCCCCAGGACGTACCAAAGACGGCTGTCATCACCCCCTTTGGCCTTTTTGAATTCTTGCGAATGCCATTTGGCCTCAGGGGGGCGGCGCAGACGTTTCAGCGCCTAATGGACTCTGTGCTCCGGGACATGCCGTTTTTGTTTGTCTTTTTGGATGACATTCTGATAGCGAGCGCATCCGTCGACGAGCACATGGCACACCTCCGCCAGCTGTTTGGGCGGCTCAGTGAGCATGGCCTCATAGTCAACCCAGCCAAGTGCCAGTTTGGGCTGTCATCCATCACCTTCCTGGGACACCAAGTCACTCCACGTGGAGCGGCCCCCCTGCCCGCTAGGGTGGATTCCGTCAGCCGTTTTCCTCGTCCCCGCACGGTGCAGTCTCTACAAGAGTTTCTGGGCATGGTGAACTTTTACAACCGCTTCCTGCCCCATGCTGCCCACCTTATGCGACCCTTGTACGAGGCCCTGCGGGGCAAAGCGGCCAAGGAGGACTTGGACTGGTCCCCGGAGATGGGCACAGCCTTCGAGGCCGCCAAGACCGCGCTGGCCAACGCAGCTCTGCTCGCGCACCCGTCTCCCTCTGCCCCGGTCGCACTTACAACAGACGCCTCTGACTATGCAGTGGGGGCGGTGTGTGAGCAGTGGGTCGGCGGTGCCTGGCAGCCGCTGGCCTTCTTCAGCAGGCAGCTCCGAGACGCCGAGCGCAAGTACAGCACCTTTGATAGAGAGCTTCTGGGTCTGTTCCTCGCCACCAGACACTTCAGGTTCCTGTTGGAAGGACGCCAGTTCACCGCATTCGTGGACCACAAACCACTGACTTTCTCCATGGCGAAGACGTCAGAGCCGTGGTCTGGGCGTCAGCAGCGTCAGCTCTCGGCGATCTCCGAGTTCACCACGGATATCCAACATGTGGCGGGGAAAGATAACCTGGTCGCCGACTGCCTGTCCCGGGCAGTTGCGGCATCCGTCCACTTGGGGATTGATTATGCCGCCATGGCGGCGGATCAGGCCACGGACACGGAGATGCAGGACTACCGCTCGGCTCCTACCGCACTGCAGCTGGAGGACGTGGCGTTCAACGCAGCCGACGCCACTCTCCTCTGCGATGTCTCCACCGGTCGACCGCGCCCCATGGTGCCTACTGCCTGGAGGCGCCGGGTTTTCGACACCGTCCACGGACTCTCCCACCCTGGTGTGAAGGCCTCCACCAAGCTGGTGGGGGCCAAGTTTGTTTGGCCTGGACTGAGGAGAGACATTAAGGCCTGGGCTGGCTCATGTGTGGCGTGCCAGCGTGCCAAAGTCCACCGACACACCAAGGCCCCTTTGGCACCGTTTGTGGTGCCTGAGAGGCGGTTCGACCACGTAAATGTGGACCTGGTGGGCCCCCTGCCCGCCTCCCGTGGATTTACCCACCTCTTCACGATGGTGGACAGGACCACCAGGTGGCCGGAGGCTGTGCCTCTGTCCTCCACGACGGCAGCGGAAGTAGCTCGAGCTTTCATCGGGTGCTGGGTGGCCCGCTTTGGCACGCCTGGGGACATCACGAGCGACCGGGGTCCTCAGTTCACCTCGGAGCTCTGGACTGCAGTAGCTGAGCACCTGGGGGTGAAGATTCACCGCACTACGGCGTACAACCCGCAGGGCAATGGGCTTTGTGAGCGGTTCCACCGGGACATGAAGGCCTCTCTTCGGGCCGTCCTTACAGACAGCAGCTGGGCTGACCGCCTCCCCTGGGTCATGCTTGGACTTCGCTCTGCCCCCAAGGAGGACCTCCAAGCTTCGTCCGCCGAACTGGTGTATGGTCAACCACTGCGGGTCCCGGGGGAGTTTCTTCCGGATGCCACAGCTCCCTGGTCGGCCGCCGTTCATCGAACTAGGTCCCGGGGTGTCACCGAGGCCCTGATCCCTATTCCGACATCTCGCCACTGCCTCCCCCAGTCCTACGTCCCCAAGGATCTGCCGTCGTCCAGATACGTCTTCATCCGGCACGACAGTCATCGCTCTCCACTGCAGCCCCCCTACGATGGACCCTACCGTGTTCTAGAGGCGGGCGTGAAGAACTTTGTTGTGGACATGGGAGGCAGGCCTGAGCGCATCGCTATAGACCGCCTCAAGCCTGCGCACTTGGATGTCGACGGGCCGGTTCTGTTGGCCCTGCCCCCGCGACGGGGGCGCCCGCCTGTGTCTGGCCCAGGCCCTGCTCCGACCTCTGTCCCTGCCCCAGCCCCTGCCCCTCCCCCGGCCCCTTCCCCTCCTGCCAAGCGCAGTCGGTTCGGCCGCTTGATCCGTCCCCCCCCGCGTTGAACTTTTGCTGCTGGACTGTTCGATTGTCATTTACAGTATTATTATTATTTTTGCACTTTTCAGCACTGTTTTGTTGGTGAATTCTGGGGGGGCCTGTGTGGTGATCCACATATAAGAGACTGGCAGAGACATTCACCAAAAGGGACATTGTGCCTTTAAGAGGATGATGAGCGCAGTTCAGACTGGTGTTTCCGGTTCCGGGTTAACTAGTACAAAGTGTGTTGTTATTGTTCTGAGTGTGAGGCTGCTGCAGTGTGATGCTATACGTTGGGCTAAGTAAAATACCTCGACACAACTCCGTCTCCTGTCTCGCTATTACTTACCCCACACTAGTTACAATTTAACTGTGAAAGTGTAAAAAAAAGGGGGGATTTCACTTTGTAGGCATCTATTTAGCACATGCTCTTATCTGGAGGGACGTAAGGTTGGGAGTAAGCTCCATGTACCCTAGTGACTAGGCCCTAGTCAACCAACAACAGGGTAAGTGGTCGAGCAATTACAGCGCAGAAAATAGAAAATAAGTATGTGCCACAAGGTATCTAGGATAGGAAGTAGACATCAAAACCCTCATCTTTCTAAACAGCCTTCTTAGCATATCTGTCAACATGTAAGCAACATAGCAATGATCTAAACAGTTCAAAAAGCAGGACGATAATAAGTAAGCGCGAGGAGATTGGGTGAAGTCTGAAGAGGTGAGTGTCGTGGCTCTAATAGACATGACACGTTTGTCTGGCTTGTCCTCAATTTCCTCCCTCGCCAGGCCACTGAAACGTGAGCCCCGGAGTTTTCATTAGTGGCTCATGTCGACCTCAACCTCTATGCCTATTGTCTATTTGCTACGGTGGACTTAATAAAAGGGTGCACGCTGGTTATACGACTCTGTTTTCATAGCTTTGCAAGGCAGCCATGGAGCATCGCTTAAAAAGACCAACATGTTTTCCCTGTCACTACAAAGGTCACAGTGGTCTGCTTTTGTTTTTCTAAGGGTGTTATTGGTTAAGGCTTTGGTGCTACTGGATTGTATGTCAGGTGATAGGTGGTCCTTGTTCCATCTTGTAAAAAGAAGAAGAAAAAAACACCTCTGTGTTTTACTTGGAGACTGGGTGGGCCATGTATTCTTTTCCAACAGATTCGGAAATTTAATGGATCTGGTCCTTTGTGAGGGTATGACCTCCCTCGCTGCAGTAAAACAGCCGACAGGTGTCAGTTTGTCTGATGGCATTCTACCAAACCTGGGTTTCTAAAGTCTAATGTGTTACTTACAGTATTGGCCTGGGCCATGGCTCAGTGGTCCAGGCACCTTGCCCGGTTAATCCAGTGAGTCGCAGTGTGCCGTGGGTTCGACTCCCGATCCCGACGGCCTTTACTGCATGTCTTCCCCCATCTCTCTCCCCATTTCCTGTCAGCCTACTGTCTGTCAGTCCATAAAAAATATAAAATAAAGGCGAAAGCCACAAAAGAAACATTAAAAAAAAATGATATGGATTATTTTCGACTCAGAGACTTGACTAAAGTGCTGTCCATGTATCACTCCAATGTAAGACACCTACCCTAACAAGGTAATGGATAGAATGAAAGTAAGACAAATCAAATGATCATCATATTATAGATCTCTGCTTACAAGATACTCATGGTTTTAGTATTGAACCATCTGAGTTTCAGTGTTTGAATATCAGAAATAACTTTTTTTTTTTTTTATTAAATCCTTATTCATCAAACCTAATACTATGCATATGACCAGATTTATACTGTTGCGTATTGCTTACCGAAGATCAGCAAGATCATTATTTTCGGTGCATGACTCCGCACACAACTATAAGTATGAATGCAGCAGTCAGTGCAACGTCAGCGTCTCTGTTTTCTGAGCTCTCCTCTATTGCATCTGCTTCGTTTGCACAGTGGAAGACTGCCCCCTTCAGGACTGAACAGTCTAATAGCTCCCTGCATGGCCCCCACTTTGAGAACCACTAGGGTTCCATCTCTGTTTTAGCATCCCCTGGATTCACATCAAGTTGTCAATCAGGCCTGATTAAATGTGTCTGTTAACAGGTATGGAATGGAGTGTCTCATTCAGTTTGAGGACTTTGCCAATGTCAACGCCTTCCGGCTGCTGACCAAGTACCGCAACAAATACTGCACTTTCAATGATGACATCCAAGGTAACGAGCACGTACGCACGCACGCACGCACGCACGCACACACACACACACACACACACACACACGGGGGGAACCTATAACCTTAAATAACTATCCTAGAGCCTATTTGGACACCTTTCCCCTGAAATTAACCCTCATTACAGAAGCGAGTTACACAAGTTTTTATAAGGCTAATTTAAGGCTTGTTTCTCCCTGACTATTTATCTGTAAATTTGTATTCAAATGTACCAGCCAAACGCTGAGGAAGGTAATGCCTACCTTCTTGGAAATGCACATGACAGAACTGACATACATAATTGTGTCCATGTGTGTGCATGCATGTGCACATTTATTTACAGTAATGTTGCTGTACATTAAGTATTTGCAGCATGTACAGTTATGTCAGTAATTTTACATGGTAAATGGACTTATTCATCATTTTCTAATCTTCCGACCATTTGTATTCTTCACACACACCCATACACACACACATATGTCACACATAGACATTCATACTCGCATGGCATCTCCAAGACTCCAACCATCCGATGTGCAGTCGATCAGCACACCATAGAATGTGCTTTTTCATGCCTGAATAATATGTCAATAATGGGTTTTCAAATTTCATCAATTGGGGCGGCTGTGGCTCAGGAGGTAGAGCAGGTCGTCCAATGATCCGTGGGTCGGCGGTTCGAATCCCGGCTCCTCCCGTCCACATGTCGAAGTGTCCTTGGGCAAGACACTGAACCCCACATTGCCTCCAATGAGTCGGTCGGTGCTAGTTTGCCACCATTGGTGTGGGAATGTGGGAAGTGAGGATGCTGGCGTCGACTGTTCGCCGCTTCACCTCCTAATGTATGAATGAATGGACCAAAAACACGTTTTGAGCACTTGGAAAAGCGCTATAAAAATGCAATCCATAAATATGTCAATAAGCTTCTTGCGTCATGCTCACTTTCAAACGTCATGACTTTAAAGGCATTTTTTTACAGAAATATGCCTTTAAAGTCTTCTTTCATTTGCAAGTCCAAGGTTGTTCCAATATGTTTGTTGATAATAATGAATTACCTGATGAAGATCAAATATGATCGAAACGTTGTCAGAGACTTTTCAATAAAGAACGTCTCTTGTACCTGTGGTGTGCGGGCTCCTTGTACCTGTGGTGTGCGGGCTCCATGTACCTGTGGTGTGCGGGCTCCATGTACCTGTGGTGTGCGGGCTCCATGTACCTGTGGTGTGCGGGCTCCATGTACCTGTGGTGTGCGGGCTCCATGTACCTGTGGTGTGCGGGCTCCATGTACCTGTGGTGTGCGGGCTCCATGTACCTGTGGTGTGCGGGCTCCATGTACCTGTGGTGTGCGGGCTCCATGTACCTGTGGTGTGCGGGCTCCATGTACCTGTGGTGTGCGGGCTCCATGTACCTGTGGTGTGCGGGCTCCATGTACCTGTGGTGTGCGGGCTCCATGTACCTGTGGTGTGCGGGCTCCATGTACCTGTGGTGTGCGGGCTCCATGTACCTGTGGTGTGCGGGCTCCATGTACCTGTGGTGTGCGGGCTCCATGTACCTGTGGTGTGCGGGCTCCATGTACCTGTGGTGTGCGGGCTCCATGTACCTGTGGTGTGCGGGCTCCATCCACCTTCTACTAAAGTTTTTAGCCCAGCACCCAGCCTGTTGATGTGCGTATTCTACGTCCGCTCTTGATAATAATGATTGACACATACCGTACATGACTCAATCTCCCCAGGTACAGCTGCAGTGGCAGTCGCTGGGCTCCTTGCTGCTCTCCGCATCACCATGACCAAAATGTCTGACCATACCATTGTTTTTCAAGGTGCAGGCGAGGTGGGTGTAAATACAACACACAACACGCTCCACATCCATTACAACCCAGTGTGTACTCGTCAGTTAATTCACCAAGGTTGCAGTAGGTCTTAAAGGAGCATTCAGTGATTTGGGTGATTTGGAAAACCACCCAGTCCGCCCCGGTAACAAAATGTGCACATGCACGCTCTACAGTGGGGGGAAGTGCAACAGGCCAACAGCATGTGCACCAAGGCCGCCCCCAGTCGATCATGATTGGAGGAAGGCCCCTCTCATCCTGATTGGATGAAGGCTTTGCCACCCGCCACCAAAACTGAAACTAGGGTTTTTTGACCCCAGGGGCTCACTGGGGACAGGGAGGAACTCCTTATATGGTCAGCACACTCTATAGTAGGGAGGATTATCCAGAAAAAAAGAAAAAATAAGTGATATTTGAATTAAGTAAAATCACTGAATATACCTTTACGGATGAGATCTGCTAATGCCCACTTCCTCTTTATTGAGACGGGGTGCATACTTAGTTTAGACTAGTCATTGGTTAGACATGGGTTAAGGTTAGGTTTAGGTGTGCTGCCCCGTGGGAGGTTAGGGTTAGGGTGAGGGTTTGAGATAGGTTGTAGTTGTAGGACTAATGACTGGTCTAACAAACCAAGTACTGTCTGATGGTGACAAATGCCAGGAAGGCAGAGGCAGTCAGGAGGGAGAACAGGAAATACAGGCAGCTATAGAAACCACAACATGGTTGTGTGGTTGCAGAATTAACTGTTGATATAACGCAAGCTGATCTTACTCCTAATATTGGGGAGATCTTCAATAGAGGGTATGCATGTGACATCATCATCATACCGATGATACCGATCATACTGAGTGGAAATAGCAAACATTTGGCACACAAATGAACACAAATTTAGAGGATTATGTTACAAACCAATAAATGTAGGGATACATTGGATTGGTAACAGTATAACATTACAAAACCCGGTCATGTTCATGTTACTTTTACTTTATTTTAATTAGCAAGAAGATCCGGTAGGTATGGTTCCATCACCAAATTACTGTTTGTAACTGTGTGTGTAAGAAGCAACCATAGGCTCTAATACCACACTACCTTTATCTGTAAACAGACAAATAAAATGCTGAACCGGCTTTTGTAATTGTATACATATACTGTACACAGTATCTAATTGAGTCAACGGGCAGAATATATATTGGATCATCAATTTATTAATCATTACATCATCGTTACATCATGAAAAGTAACGACACCACCCAAACCTCTATCAGAATTTAATTGTGCTTTAAAACAGTACGATGAATCACAGTCGACTGAACAATAAACTCTTTATAACAACAGAAAAAAGCTACAGGCCAGTTCCCTTAACAGGAAAATGGCCATTAATTCGACATTGGCACAAATATCTTCTAATAGGGAGCACTATTTTGTTTATTTGTTTAGCCTGTGGCCCAGGCCACATGGCTATGTGTATAGCCAATATTAGCCATTACACATTTACTCTTGGTATGAACGGCCATAAATGCTAGATGAGTTTTTAGAGTAAATTAAACCATGTCAAAATATTCTGCAAGGGAGCACTTGAACTGGATTGATGTTACTCTAAAGATTAAATTATCATTCATCGTACAAGCATGGCTTAACAAAAATGACATTAAATAAGTTGTGATTAATTATAAATTATTGTTTGCTGTCTGTATATCTCTCTCTCTCTTTCTCTCTCTCTCTCTCTCTCTCTCTTGCTCCCTCTCTCCTCTCCTCCTTTGTCTTCTCTTCTTTCATCCAGGCTGCCATGGGGATTGCTGAACTGATCACCATGGCGATGGAAAAGGAGGGACTTCCGAAAGAAGTGTGTTTGAAAAAGATTTGGATGGTTGACTCCAAGGGTCTCATCGTCAAGGTAACTATATCTTGACTTTGACCATGGTCTTGCACGCACGCACACACGCACGCACAGATAGACAGACAGACAGACACATACACACACACAGTTCTACACAGTAAACATCTCAAAATTGGGTAGGTTTTTATATAAATTACCTCTGAGGGTTTTAGTGTGTACCATTTATTAAAGTAGGTCTATAAAAGGCTACTATTCAAATTCATGAGTTCCAGGAGTGGATGCTGTTATTTTGTTCCCCCTGATTTAGTTTTGTTATGCCACCAAAGATAAACAAATACAATACAATCTTTATATTATAATTAGGGTTCTCCCGATCCGATCACGTGATCGGAAATCTGGCCGATCACGTCATTTTCAAATGATCGGATCGGGAGCAAAAAACATGATCGGGACATCCCTAGAATCAATATTATACCCATATCATGATATTAGACTGGATACTGTCTGTGACTTTGGATATTGTACTATTGTGATATGGCATAAGTGGTATAAAAATATATCGGATCAGGAAAAATCGGTATGGGCAGATACTCAAAATCAAAATTCAATCAAAAATCGAAATCGGATCGGGAGCAAAAAAACGTGATCGGGACATCCCTAATTATAATGCCAGTTTTTCCTCTATTTTTTGACGATGGGTTCTCAGACTGCATAAACACATATGAGCTCGTTGTAAAGGTTTTGTTGTAAATTGTCAGATTTCACATCTACCCAAATCCAGGGCCGCTTTAAGGGTAGTGCGAATGGTGCGGCCGCACAGGGCCTCGCGCATGCGAGGCCTCGCGCTAGGCAGTGTTTTTTTTTTTTTTTAAGAAACAATAATCGCATCGCAGCCCGTTCCTTCACAGTTGCTGCGGTCGGCTTGGAGCCGCCCCCCCCCCAGGGGGGCCTCCGACGGCCGCGCGTCGCCTCCTCCTCCCAAACGGCGTCACTTATTCGTCCTCCCGTTAAGCAACGCCCGGCCGTCCGGTCGTGGGGCCCCCTGTTGTCCCCCTTTGCGCTGCGCAGTGCCGTGCTAGCTTGCGCTGCAGAATTAGAGCAGATCTACAAGCTCACAATGCGTTGCAGCGCGACGCGTTGTGAGCTTGTAGATCGGCCGCGCCAGCGCGCAACGCAGTCGAATTATACACACAATGGAAACGAAACAAAAACAAGTTGAACACATGTAGCCAGGCTAGTTGAGTGCACAACCGCTCCCGCTCACAAACAAAACGACTCGTCACTCGAGTGAAGTGAAAAGGTATGCTGTCATGTATGTGTGGACAAAAAAGGTTTTATTTCAAATAATTAGTCGCGCATGGACCGACGACCTCTCTCTCTTTCAGTCTCTCTGTCAGTCCAGTCAGTCAGTGTCATGATTTCACAATTTTCTAATTGAATTTTGATCGATCACAAACTGTCTGCAGGCAATCAAGCAAATGTGATACTTAATATTTAAGTATCAAAAGTAAGTATTAATTAATTAATTAATTCAAAAAAATCGCGCGCGCCTCGCATTTCTCCCAGACGCCTCTGCCCAAATCCTCCACTGGGTTAACCAGCTGTTAACCAGCTGTTAACCAGCCTACAGCCAAACAGGAGACAAGAATGGTTGCAGAGGATGGTACTGTAGTAGATCAGAGGAAGTCCCTCCGATTATCTCTCGGTTTTTGTCAAAAGTTGAGTTTAAATGTACAGTACGGTAAGGTTGCTTTGCATTTGACTGAGCTTTTCCTCAGCAAGGAACCTGTCAAGCTGAACACAGACAGACAGACAGATGTCTGTCTGTCTGTCTGTGTTCAGCTTGACAGACAGACAGACACGTTATTTGTTCTTGCGGAAATTCAATGTGTGCCAAGCAGCCATCAGGACACAAACATCACAATACATACAAACACACAATACATACAGTAGACAGATCATACAATACATTGACAATACTACACAACACCGCTCTTATTTACAGAGTGTAAAATAGAATAGGCTACATGCTGTATAGTTCGAGAGGCATCACATTACACATTTTGCAGATAACTGAGTTCGGGCCTGTTTGTTCAGTCCTATTCATGTGGGGACAAATTATCTCTGGTCTTCAAATGGTCTTCTGGGTGATAATAAAACATCCTTTTCTGTAAACATCACTAACTATCTCTATCCCTCTTTAGTCTTACCTCGTGGAGTTACGTGGAGTAACCCTTCACTCACCCACTCTCTCACCCACTCACTCACTCACTCAGTCACTCAGTCACTCTTTCACTCTTTCACTCACTCAAACTCCCCTTACTCCTCTTTCTCCCCTCCCGTCTTTCCCCTCTGGTTTCACCTCCCCATCTCCTCCCCCTGCTCTTAGGGACGAGGCAACCTGACTCACGAGAAGGTGAGATTTGCGCACGAGCATCCGCAGATGAGGAAGCTGGCAGACGTGGTGCGGGAACTCAAACCCACAGCCATCATTGGTGAAAACAAGCATTTTTGTTCTCAGAAGGCTAATTTCAGGCTATTTTCGTATGCTTTTAGACAGGAGAGGCACCCTTGAACTGAAAGTATATTGGTTCTGTATTGCAGGCGTGGCGGCCATTGCCGGAGCCTTCACAGAGGAGATAATCAAGGACATGGCCTCTTTTAATGAAAAGCCAATCATCTTTGCACTCAGCAACCCAACAAGCAAAGCTGAATGCACAGCAGAACAGTGTTATACCATCACAGAGGTACTTGCTCTGAACTGCTTTCTGTTCCTTTGTCTTGGCTGTATCGATAATGTGCTCTCTCTGTTAGTCAGATGTTTTAGCTGTGAGTTTTATTTAACATTAAAATTAAAAGATAGCATAATAGTTTTTTTTTACTGTAGTGTAATATTTGTTAATAACAATGGGACAGATAAATAAACTCAACTACAGTTTTTCTCAAATCTTTCTCAAACTCAAACTTTTGATGTATAAATGTATTTCTATACCAAGTAATGTAAACATTATGGAAGGCTAACTGAAATAGAGAAGAATGTCACAATGATGTGCAAACTCAGATATAGCTAAACCTTTCCCAGTCAACCAAAAGATGGCACTATAATGTAATATAATATTAAAATGTTCTACTTTTGAAAGGTATGTACAAGGCTACTGTGATTTAGATTAAACTTGTTATGCACACATTCAGGCATATGTGTTCTGTACAACTTTGCTAAAACACATTTTTACCAAGGACGGGTGTTTCCAAATAATCTAACATGATTAAAATGGGTTTGAAGTTAAAATGGGTTTTTTATATGAAGGGTCTGTTAAATTGAAATATGTAAATACTAAGTCAAGCAACTTGTGTTATATATAATAATGTCATGCGTTATTAACCCATTAAAACAGGGAAAGCATGTGTGCCATTTTAGATTTTAGCTATTATATTTAGCAACATACCGGTACGTTTTTCAGAAATTAGGATATAGAACATTGGTTTAGAACAGTAGTTCTCAAATATAGCATAATAAAGCGCACAACTTGTACATCTGTTTTAATGAACATTTTTGAAAAAATCCTGAATGTGTTTGCTTGGCACGAACCAGTGATTTTAGAATGTGCCTGGGTTAATGTAGCGCGTGTGATTTTAGAATGTGCCTGGGTTAATGTAGCGCGTGTGATTTTAGAATGTGCCTGGGTTAATGTAGCGCGTGTGTCCCTCCATTAGAATGTGCCTGGGTTAATGTAGCGCGTGTGTCCCTCCATTTAGAATGTGCCTGGGTTAATGTAGCGCGTGTGTCCCTCCATTAGAATGTGCCTGGGTTAATGTAGCGCGTGTGTCCCTCCATTAGAATGTGCCTGGGTTAATGTAGCGCGTGTGTCCCTCCATTAGAATGTGCCTGGGTTAATGTAGCGCGTGTGTCCCTCCATTAGAATGTGCCTGGGTTAATGTAGCGCGTGTGTCCCTCCAGGGTTAATGTAGCGCGTGTGTCCCTCCATTAGAATGTGCCTGGGTTAATGTAGCGCGTGTGTCCCTCCATTAGAATGTGCCTGGGTTAATGTAGCGCGTGTGTCCCTCCTGGGTTAATGTAGCGCGTGTGTCCCTCCATTAGAATGTGCCTGGGTTAATGTAGCGCGTGTGTCCCTCCTGGGTTAATGTAGCGCGTGTGTCCCTCCTGGGTTAATGTAGCGCGTGTGTCCCTCCTGGGTTAATGTAGCGCGTGTGTCCCTCCTGGGTTAATGTAGCGCGTGTGTCCCTCCATTAGAATGTGCCTGGGTTAATGTAGCGCGTGTGTCCCTCCTGGGTTAATGTAGCGCGTGTGTCCCTCCTGGGTTAATGTAGCGCGTGTGTCCCTCCATTAGAATGTGCCTGGGTTAATGTAGCGCGTGTGTCCCTCCAGGGTTAATGTAGCGCGTGTGTCCCTCCATTAGAATGTGCCTGGGTTAATGTAGCGCGTGTGTCCCTCCATTAGAATGTGCCTGGGTTAATGTAGCGCGTTTGTCCCTCCTGGGTTAATGTAGCGCGTGTGTCCCTCCATTAGAATGTGCCTGGGTTAATGTAGCGCGTGTGTCCCTCCTGGGTTAATGTAGCGCGTGTGTCCCTCCTGGGTTAATGTAGCGCGTGTGTCCCTCCTGGGTTAATGTAGCGCGTGTGTCCCTCCTGGGTTAATGTAGCGCGTGTGTCCCTCCATTAGAATGTGCCTGGGTTAATGTAGCGCGTGTGTCCCTCCAGGGTTAATGTAACGCGTGTGTCCCTCCATTCCCCATGTTGGGTTAATGTAGCGCGTGTGTCCCTCCATTAGAATGTGCCTGGGTTAATGTAGCGCGTGTGTCCCTCCATTAGAATGTGCCTGGGTTAATGTAGCGCGTGTGTCCCTCCATTAGAATGTGCCTGGGTTAATGTAGCGCGTGTGTCCCTCCTGGGTTAATGTAGCGCGTGTGTCCCTCCATTAGAATGTGCCTGGGTTAATGTAGCGCGTGTGTCCCTCCTGGGTTAATGTAGCGCGTGTGTCCCTCCTGGGTTAATGTAGCGCGTGTGTCCCTCCTGGGTTAATGTAGCGCGTGTGTCCCTCCTGGGTTAATGTAGCGCGTGTGTCCCTCCTGGGTTAATGTAGCGCGTGTGTCCCTCCTGGGTTAATGTAGCGCGTGTGTCCCTCCAGGGTTAATGTAACGCGTGTGTCCCTCCATTCCCCATGTTGGGTTAATGTAGCGCGTGTGTCCCTCCATTAGAATGTGCCTGGGTTAATGTAGCGCGTGTGTCCCTCCATTAGAATGTGCCTGGGTTAATGTAGCGCGTGTGTCCCTCCTGGGTTAATGTAGCGCGTGTGTCCCTCCTGGGTTAATGTAGCGCGTGTGTCCCTCCATTCCCCATGTTGGGTTAATGTAGCGCGTGTGTCCCTCCATTAGAATGTGCCTGGGTTAATGTAGCGCTGGGTTAATGTAGCGCGTGTGTCCCTCCTGGGTTAATGTAGCGCGTGTGTCCCTCCTGGGTTAATGTAGCGCGTGTGTCCCTCCATTCCCCATGTTGGGTTAATGTAGCGCGTGTGTCCCTCCATTAGAATGTGCCTGGGTTAATGTAGCGCGTGTGTCCCTCCTGGGTTAATGTAGCGCGTGTGTCCCTCCATTAGAATGTGCCTGGGTTAATGTAGCGCTGGGTTAATGTAGCGCGTGTGTCCCTCCAGGGTTAATGTAGCGCGTGTGTCCCTCCTGGGTTAATGTAGCGCGTGTGTCCCTCCTGGGTTAATGTAGCGCGTGTGTCCCTCCATTAGAATGTGCCTGGGTTAATGTAGCGCGTGTGTCCCTCCTGGGTTAATGTAGCGCGTGTGTCCCTCCTGGGTTAATGTAGCGCGTGTGTCCCTCCTGGGTTAATGTAGCGCGTGTGTCCCTCCATTAGAATGTGCCTGGGTTAATGTAGCGCGTGTGTCCCTCCTGGGTTAATGTAGCGCGTGTGTCCCTCCATTAGAATGTGCCTGGGTTAATGTAGCGCGTGTGTCCCTCCTGGGTTAATGTAGCGCGTGTGTCCCTCCATTAGAATGTGCCTGGGTTAATGTAGCGCTGGGTTAATGTAGCGCTGGGTTAATGTAGCGCGTGTGTCCCTCCAGGGTTAATGTAGCGCGTGTGTCCCTCCAGGGTTAATGTAGCGCGTGTGTCCCTCCTGGGTTAATGTAGCGCGTGTGTCCCTCCTGGGTTAATGTAGCGCGTGTGTCCCTCCATTAGAATGTGCCTGGGTTAATGTAGCGCGTGTGTCCCTCCTGGGTTAATGTAGCGCGTGTGTCCCTCCTGGGTTAATGTAGCGCGTGTGTCCCTCCTGGGTTAATGTAGCGCGTGTGTCCCTCCTGGGTTAATGTAGCGTGTGTGTCCCTCCTGGGTTAATGTAGCGCGTGTGTCCCTCCATTAGAATGTGCCTGTGTTAATGTAGCGCGTGTGTCCCTCCTGGGTTAATGTAGCGCGTGTGTCCCTCCTGGGTTAATGTAGCGCGTGTGTCCCTCCATTAGAATGTGCCTGTGTTAATGTAGCGCGTGTGTCCCTCCCCCCCATGTGACATGTGTTCTGTAGGGACGGGGCATCTTTGCCAGTGGCAGTCCATTTGACCCAGTGACGCTTCCAGACGGGAGGAAGTTCTACCCTGGTCAGGGAAACAATGCCTACGTGTTCCCAGGCGTGGGCCTCGGGGTCACAGCCTGCTCCATACGCCACATCAGTGACGACCTCTTCCTCACCACAGCAGAGGTACCCTGCCTCTATATTTGAATCATTTGTTTCAGACTCAGGGCTTAAAAAAACCCCAAAAACAACGATATCTCCACATGCACTTTGTTTGAATCTCTCTCTCCTCCAGAACTCAGAAACATCGCTTTACGCTTTCTTTACGCGTTTCGTCTCAACGGACCTACCTCCTTGCCCTTTGTTTACTTCATTAGTGTGGTTGCCCTTAAGGGCAACACTATAGTGCTTGGGTGACTTCATTTCTTTATTACAGATAAACTTTATTTTGTCCCACTACTACTACTACTACTACTACTACTACTACTACTACTACCACAGTTTTGGCGGCACTCACTCGAAGATGTGACGATATAACCATGAAGCTGACGATATAACACTTTACGTTTTGTTTTTAGAATTAAAATAAAGTTTTCCCTGGATTCCTTGGGCCATGACCCAACTCCCCATCTGTATAGGTGTTCAAACACAACACACTTTTTGCTTCTCCTCCTATAGATTTGTCCAAATCTCACAAAATTGGATGATCTCTGGACCCTTGTAATGAAAATGCATCATACAGTATTTTGATAGTCCATATCGTTTGACCGTAATCGTCTTAGTGGGAGGAGCCTATTTAACAAAAGAATGCAATCCAATCAACCCCAAATTTGAATTACATGCAGAGGGTCGTGTAGACGTGCACTCAACGAATATCCAAAAGCATTTCCTCTTTGACCCGTAGGGGGTGCCACAAATGTAACCGTTTGATGCAAAAAACTTTTTTAGGGGCTCATCAAGCCTCTCAAAACTCTCAGGAGTTACGTGACAATGTTATTGGCTTGCAGAATTTGTGGGAGTTGCCTATTTCATAAAAACAAGACACCGTATATCACAAACACAGGATCCGATCAGCACCTAATTTAAATCGCATGTCGCATGGCAACCAGCGCTATATTTCTCCCAGCGTTTTCCTTTGGTCCCGGCAGCCGCAACTTACTCCTATCAATAATCATATCAAATTG
This sequence comes from Electrona antarctica, assembly GCF_951216825.1. Classification (NCBI taxonomy): domain Eukaryota; kingdom Metazoa; phylum Chordata; class Actinopteri; order Myctophiformes; family Myctophidae; genus Electrona; species Electrona antarctica. Next base: position 45,051,329 of record NC_136811.1, read on the forward strand.
AACTTTTGGTTGCACATCCTGTCTTGTGCAACCACACTTGCAATTTCCCCAAATTGCACCTTTCTAGTTCTTCATCACTACTTATTTCACCCTAACATCAGTCCATCTCACAACGTCACGGACTAGTCCCACGAGACCAGTGACTGTTGAGCATCGATTGAAACAAGCCTTTAATCTCCCCTTCTCATCTGTGAACTGTGTGATTTGATTGAATGCGAGGCTCACCTACATTAATCTCACATTGCTGTAAGATTGGCCTCCCACTGTGATGTGACCTTACCTTACGAGAGACAAAGGAATGACGTGGGCCTTGCAGAATCACTTTGAACCCTCGGATTTAACAAGTGCAATGCTGTTAGCCTTGTGGTTCTTTCTTGTGCACTCTTGCGCATGTACACACACTTTGACACCTTTCACTAATCCTGCACGATGAAGCTGAGCCTCAGTTTTAATTTCTAATTCAGTACTATTAGCAGATCATATCAAGGGTATATAAGTTGGACATAGTACGCACATGGTAAGAAATATGTGACTGAGAGAGAGGGAACAACATAAAAACTGCAAAATCCTGAGTATCCATTTTTTTGAGTCCACGCATTGGGGCATGTTACAGTATCACAGTACACCAACATATAATGTAGAATTGTAGATCTACAGGTAGCCTACATTACACTGCTCAAATCCAGGTGTGCCTTCGGATTTTGTGACAACTACATTGTTATTGCAATATACTTTTTACTTTTATCACTACTTTGTTTTCCCAATACAGAGGCAAATCTTTACCCTGAAAAAAAAAACTACATCATCATAGCTTCATATGTCATACATCATAAAGAGAGGTTACTGAACATTTAAGACTTACGCATAACACTGCTTCTCAGGGAAGTGGGTACCCACCACCGAAACAGACCACAGTATTTTTGTCTCATGGCATGGGCTCTTGTTGAAGGCGGTCATTAGTCCCCTAAATCCAGTGGTGGAAAGTAACTTAAGTACATTTACTCAAGTACTGTACTTAACAATTGTGAGGTACTTTTACTTTACAAGAGTATGCTATTTCCAATTTTACTTTTACATTTACTTTTGCTCCACTACATCTTAGAGGCAAATATTAGACCTTTACTCCACTACAATTATTTGAAAACTTGTTACTAGTTACTTTGTGGATTGTTTTTATTTTGAATTAGAAATCATAGCCTACATTAACCCTATATACATTTTGGCAATTTGAAAATAGACGATTTACGTCGCTTCACACGTTTTCGCATACGTTTTGATGCCAATACTTTTGCACTCTTACTTTTTTTACTTTTACTTCTGGACTTGTACTTGTAAATTGCCATATTGATACTTTTTACTTAAGTAAAAATTGTTTGCATAACACCCACTCATATGACATAATCAATCTGACATTCAGCCCATGCATTACTCCCCAATTAGAAGACTTAAACGTGTAAAGGAATTGTGTGTATGTATTGAACACAGAACAGGTCAGAACAAAGGCATGGCAGACATAAAGGTGAAGTTTTTAAAGACGAGGCTTTCAAGGCACAAAGCCGTAGTGTACTGTAGTGTACTGTAGTGTACTGTAAAGCCAAACCAAGGTCAGAACAAATGCTGCAGAGAAAAGGCATGATAAATAGAGCAATTGTGTTCGGAAGCAAGAAATAACTACTTTTCTACTTTTAGAGTGGTTTGGGGGGAACATCTGATAATGAAATCAACTTCTTCAGAATGTCAGGGACGGAAATGGAAGAATATTTATTGGTTGTATTTGTTATGCTTGCTTGCTATGTTAACACATTGAGAGCCCACGCAAAACTGCCCAAAATCACTTTCACCTAGAAAATCCATTCACATTTTTTATAATTCAGCTGACTGTGGAGACACATGCTGGAACTTTTTACTTTGAAATGTTTTATAGTTTCGGAGTTATTTAATTTAAACGCCAAATGCATTCTCAATGGCGAAAACACAAACTTTGGCACCACGTGTTAAAAAAAAGTGTTTTGATTTTTCTGATTTTTTTTAAAATCTTGGGCTATGCACGGGCTATGCACGTGCGGTAATACCCAGGACGTCCACAGACGTTTTGGGCACAAAATGTGTTAATATAGTGTGTTTTTGCAATCATCCCACCACTGTCAATTTAAAGCTTCAGTTTAAAGGAGCATTCATTGATTTGGGTGATTTAGAGAAAGAAAACGGTCCGCCCCGGTAACAAGATGTGCACATGCACACGCTTTACAGTGCGGGGACTCGCAACAGGCCAACAGCACGTGCACCAAGGCCCGCCCCCACTCGATCATGATTGGAGAAAGCCAGCCTTCATCCTGATTGGATGAAGTCTGGCTAACCCTAGCCAAAAATGAAACCTATGTTTTCTTTTACCCCAGGGGATAACTGGGGACAGGGAGGAACTCCTTATATGGTCAGCATAGTAGGGAGGATTAACCCCAAAAAAATGAATTTTAATTAAGTGAAATCACTAAATATATCTTTAAAGCAATGTCACCTATAGTTCAAAATGTCAGTGGTTTGGTTCCTAGTCCCCTAATTCCTGGATTCTCTCTGCCCATGACTTCCAGTCTCTCTCCACTGTTGTCAACGATGGGGCAAAAAGGCTCCATAAAGTATTTCAATACAAAAAGCATCAGCATATTCAGTCAGGGTAGAAATTATGTTTTTCGTAAATGAACGCCCTACTTTGTCGTATGTCAGTGTCACGCAAAAGTAGCTCACAATGTGTTGCATCACGATGGGTTAACCGTGAGCTTGTAGATTTGCTATTTGTTTGTACTACATTTAAAAAATGGTTGAAGTGAAAGTTAAAGCTATACTGTGTAACCTTTTCAATAAAACAAAAGTTAAATTTGATATGATTATTGACGGGCAATTCTGGCTTTCACAATACCCACTCTATGAATGTCACCCCCTAAAGCCTTTTCTAAATCGATCGAACTCGGATGCTTCCGGTTTCCAAACTCTACCCCTTGGCCACTGGCACACAAACACGCACCAATACCTGACCTGACCCCCCACCTCAGTCTACAAATATAACAAAAATACAACCATAGTTGAAACGGTATTCATGTCAATCCACACACATGATTGTGTACTGTGCCTGCCTGGTATGATGTGCCGTAGCACCTCCTGTACTGTATGTCCTGAGCTTTTTTTGGTTTGTCACCAGACCATTGCTGATTTGGTGACGGACAAGGACCTGGCAGAGGGAAGATTGTACCCTCCTCTCAACACCATCAGGGATGTGTCCTTAAAACTGGCCGTCAAGGTGAGATCCTCTTCTTTGAGATGTCTTTCTCAAAGAAATGGGTGAATAAAAGAGTGGGTTAATTGAATTGATTTTTGCACATCTTGAATAAAGAGAATATAAAAAGGGCAGAATGAATCATTTGCCTTACCTTTGGTTCCATTGTGGCTTAAATCACACAAAACGCCTTCGGCTAGCCAACCTTTCTCACATTCATCACATTTAATGGAACATTAAAACCAGGCCAAAGAATTTATTCTAACCGCAACACTTTAAAAAAGAAAAGTTCAACAGTTTAGGACAGGTTGGAGCGTGGTGGTTTTAAAACTTTAGCTAATTATTATGAAACTTGGTAAGCAGAATGTTTACAGGTACCTACGAAAAAAACCTCCTTTGTAAAACTGTGTGTTTCTCGTAGATCGTCGAGTATGCGTACAAACACAACATGGCGACGCTTCAACCGGAGCCGGCTGACAAGGAGAAGTTTGTCCGCTCCCTCATCTACAGCACGGACTATGACGAGTTTGCAGTGGACGCCTATCGTTGGCCAGCGGACACCATGACCATCCAGAGTTGCAAACTGTAGGTCAAGTGGACAGAGAGACAGATGCCCAGGGAGGCCGCCAGAAGAAGAGAGAACGAGGCTAACTACTGAAGTGCAATATCATCAACTGCAGCGACGTCGACGTTTTTTAAGAGGCCACGTGTAGAATTTTCTCATCAATATGTCGCTGTGAAATTGGCTGTGGTGACACATGTTGATGCTACTCAGCAAAGAAATGCACTAGTGTTTAAAGTCATACAATAGAATGAAATGGTGCATTTAAATATAGCACCTTCATCCAAAGCGCTTTACAGTGTGCAATACATGTGCAATACATGTGCGCAAACATTCACACAAACAAACCATACAAGGCACCAACTTGGTCAGAGAAAGCAATTAGGGATTCCAGTGTCTTGCTCAAGGACACTTGGACACTGACCCAGGGGAGCCTGGGATCTAACTGGGAACCTTACGAGAGTGGGCCACTTGAGTGGCCCACTCTGCCTCCTGAGCCACTGCCACCGCCCTAGAGTGTTAATTTAACTCTAAAAGGGAACAATTCTACCCAATTCAAATGTTTTAACAGTTAAATTAATACTGAAGATTTTTACTGTGTAAAATCTTTGATCGGTTTAATGCTTTCTATTTGGCCTTTTTAGGAGTTCTCGGGCTCAAGTTCCTACAACCGTCCCTCGTAATATCGAATAGAGTGGTAAGCTAAATCTAAAGAGTAGCTTATCATGGCAATAGAATGTAGAGCCAGTTCCAGTACGCACAATTCATTTTACAATGATATATTTAGAGAAAATTCACAGGTTACCTTTTAATTGTTCTGTAAAAGGGATTTATCGTTATGATTGTGTCAGCTAAAAGACAAAACCAAACACTGTCAAATAAAAAAAGTTTTGATTGATGTTTACAATGTGTTTTCGTAGTCGCCTACATGTGTTTGTTCATCCGGTATAAACGTGTGTACACAGTAAGGTTATAAAGGTCTGGGATCCAATCTTGGGATCCAATAGAGCACAGCGCGTTTGCAGAACATATGTTAGCTACTTTGATACGAGGGGGCCATAACAGGCTTCTATAATGACTTGGTACACTATAGATACGCCTTAATATCCTCCGTGCACACGCTATTAAATAGTGAGTTGTGACGCATGCAGTCCCCTCTCATGTTCCTCTTATATTACAATGTTGCTATACGTAGCAACATACGTAGCACATACGTGCTGATCCCCAGTAGCATGTTTGTCTTTGACCCCAGTCCCACCAGTGAGGATGTGAGTGATATTGACCATGGCTGTGATGTTGACATGGGTTATTGGCAATAAGGGCTGCCGTCGTTGGAAGGCTGCATCGGTAACAACAGGTGTATGACAGAAACCACAGGAAATTTCCATCTTGAAAGTTGCATAACCGTTAATGTAGCGCATATTTGGAGAGGGATAGAAGGACTTTTATAGTTGTTGTCTCTGGCTTCTTGTCAGTAAAAATGAGATGAGATGATTTATGCCTGAATCGTATGTAAAAGTATTGACCTAACTACCAAGCAACCAGCACAGAGTTGAATACAATTTTGATAGCAGTGTCAAATATTGGTTTGTTCCATCATATTTCATAGTTTCTGGAATGTTATGTGAAGGAAACACATTGATTTTGTTTCTTTTTCATAGAACATTGCACTCAAAGGGAGGGTACCTTCAAAATTATATTTATGGTGTTTTGTGCATACATAATCATTTTGTACAGTATGTACATTGTTTACGATCTCCTCATCCGGTGGTAATCACGTATTTTTCTAAATCAGTGACTGATGTACAGTACATGTACAAAGTAGTGATGACTAGTTTGCATTTGTAGGAGTATTAGTTACAGTATGTGATTGAAATCCGGGACATGACAGATGTGCCTTTATTTCAATGGATGTGCAGCCTGTAGAGTGTGTGTGTGTGTGTGTGTGTGTGTGTGTGTGTGTGTGTGTGTGTGTGTGTGTGTGTGTGTGTGTGTGTGTGTGTGTGTGTGTGTGTGTGTGTGTGTGTGTGTGTGTGTGTGTGTGAGTGAGACTGTGTGTGTGTGTGTGTGTGTGAGAGAGAGAGACTGTGTGTGTGTGTGTGAGAGACTGTGTGTGTGTGTGTGTGTGTGTGTGCTTGCTTGAGCCACCAGTAAGCTTCACTGCTGCAGGTGCAACAGTTTCTACAGGAGTTGATGCAGTCGGATGTTTGCAATGGGGACTGGAGAAGGATGTTTTGTGTGTGTGTGCCATGAACCACTTTTTGTCATCTTAATTAATCACTAAAAGGCTATAATCTTATTACTCCTGGCAACATGAATGAGACGATGGCATCACCTTCAAACCGTTCTTTGTTTCCGAACGTGTCCTGGACCTGGAGTGATGACAGAAATTCCTCTGATGACTACTTTGATTTTGTGTCTTTTACGGAAACCACCATCCTTCCTGCTTTAATTGGATTTCTCTGCTCTACAGGACTCATTGGGAACATTCTTGTCTTAGTGACAATTCTGAGGTAAGCTTTACTGAGTTGAACTGAATTATATAAAAGCCCCAAATCATCTGACCATGAACTTTTGCACATCAACATACATTTTTATTCATTTTATTCATCTTTTTTTTTATTCAATACTTGATTGCATACTGAGGTTTTCAAGTTCGGACTTTCATTATGATCACACAGATTAACTCGAGTCCAAGTAAAGATCTGTGGAGTCTTGCATTCTTTACATTCTTTAGCAATCAAATGTATAGGCTACCATCAAACAAAGGCGTTTTTTCTTTTCTTCAAAGGGTGTGAATTGGTGCTGGGGTGTCCATAGGGAATTCCACTCTGGGCTCTATACTAGGACCCCTGTTTCATCTACATACACCATATGATATGGTGTATGTAGATGAAACATATTCAACAGGGGATGCGTGAACCCCAGGGGGTCCTCATAGTCATTGCAGGGGGGCCTGCAAGTTATTGTTTGAAGTAATACAAAATAAAATGGATAGTTACTATCAAATATTTAAATATGTCTGAAAATATCCAAGAATTTATCCAATCCAATATGTTTTGATATGGTAGAGAATTAAGCTGCAGAGGGATGGCATGAAGAGCAATAAGTTGCTGTTAAATGGTGCATTTATATAGTGCCTTTATCCAAGGCGCTTTACATAGTTCATTACATTCACCCATTCACACACACATTCATACACCGATTGCGGCAGAAGCCATGCAAGGTACCAACCAGCACATCGGGAGCAATTTGGGGTTCAGTGTCTTGCTCAAGGACACTTCGACATGTAGACAGGAGGAGCCGGGATTCGAACCGCTGACCCACGGATCATTGGACGACCTGCTCTACCTCCTGAGCCACAGTCGCCCAGTTGTTGTTATTAAAATGTGCATTAAATCATTCATTAGTAATCTGTGATCTTTAGTGTTTTCTTTATCCCTTCCAGGACAACAAAGAAGACGGTGCCTGATGTGTACATCTGTAACCTGGCCGTGGCAGATGTGGTTCATGTGACCGTCATGCCCTTCCTGATCCACCAGTGGGCGCGTGGTGGACACTGGGTGTTTGGCAGCACACTATGTACCATCATTAACTCTCTGGACAGCTGTAACCAGGTGGCCTGTGCTGCTGTGATGACCACCATCAGTCTGGACAGGTCTGTGCCTTTCCACTTCCTACAACACCATCAGTGCTCCCTCTGGTTGTTCCGCATGATTTAAAGGGATCGTGACATTAAAAAAAAAAAGATTTTAAGCGGTCTGGGGTTTTCTGGCTCAAACAAGTGCTCTGATTTGCCTGTGGACTGTGAGGTAAGAGTCCACAAATCCCAGGCATGTATGACATAAGAATTTGCCTGCAGATGTCACTGTTGAGGGATTGTGCCTGTTTTCATTGCAGCTCAAAAGGCTTCAAACACATAGAGAAAAGCCCAGACCACAGAAAATCCACTGAATGTTCAAAGTCAGGTGTGACACACTGACACACACGCACGCACACACACACACACACACACACACACACACACACACACACACACACACACACACACACACACACACACACACACACACACACACACACACACACACAACACGTGTCTGAACGTAGTAGCTGTGTAGTTCTTTGACTTGTGTTGGAGAGGTTGGTACACTGAAAAAAGGCTGCAAAGTGCATGTGGGTGCTTCTATCGTATTGGTTGACACTGCATCAAAGTTCACCATGCACTATTGAACTCTTCAACAGTGTCAACATGCCATGGCGTGAAGCTCCAGCCCTTTGCTCCCATGGTCCTCATTCACAAAGGAGAAATACGCCAGAGTGTAACGTATGCGTAAACAGATACTAAATATCATCGTATTTCTCTGTCCGATCACGCTGCAAATTTGCTCCCGTCTTATTCAGGGAAGCTGGTGTAATCACTTCATTTGTGCGGATCGCAGAGTGTAGCCTTTCCGACATCCCACACCATATAAGGCAACAGGAAATATCGAAATACATCATCATAGCCAGCACAGAGCTTTAATTATATACAACAGCCGCGATGAGCTTGTACAGAGCAGTTAATTTTGACAGGCGGGTCTCTGCACGGACAGATCTTCAAGCAAACAGCACGAGTTATATGTATATAATTATAAACGAAACTTGCCAACTTGGCACGCATTGCTTCACTAAGTCCACTCCTTGTTAAATGTCAGAACGTTAATAAGTTAACTGATGTTACAGTTACTTTCACATAATGAGAAAAAAGTTAATTGGTACTGTTCACCACACGACCAAATGCTATATTACAACTCGGCAATGATAAAAGCCCTTAATGATGAATGCACTGCAGGGTTATAAAAAAAAGAAGAAAGAACAATTGCACATAGAGGTCAAATAGATATCCGATCCGATTTTTATCAGAGCTGCATTGATTCATGCGGGGATCATCTCATCTCACTGTCATCTGTCTGAATGCCATGTGGAGAATGGATTTGTTCTGATCATGGACACGTAGGCATATACATTTTCAACCATATACGGCGGGTAGCCTATATCCTCTTTGTCAGATCCTCTTTGTCAGCCTAAGTGCAGGTTAATTTCATGATGTCGTCATATTAAAATGATTCGCGGGACATTTGGCACCAAACTTGATTGATCTCATGATGAGATCAATGTAGTAGCCTACAGCCTAGCTACAGTTGCCCATATTATAATTAATTAAGGTGAGCTGGCTTAAAACTATGACTGGCCGAATTGCACGCGCTGATGCAATAATGTGGACTTCTATTTTTTTATAGGGCTAATCAGATTGGACTGTTCAGCGGCAGCATGCTGCTGCCCCCCCCCCCCCCCTCCCCCCCCCTTTGTGTGTGTGTGTCAGACTGACTCAAAGGAGCTCCATAAGAACAAAACAATTTAAATAGGCCTACTGCAGGCATTACTACACTAAACAACGTTGAATTTGTACAGTGCAGAATGCAGATAAGTGTATGTTCTTATTATAATTGTGAGTTTGTTTTTTAACATGCAGCGCGAGACTGCGAGAGCCGATCTACAAGCTCACAACGCGTTGCACTGCGAGTAGAAAGCTGTCAAGTGAGCAGCGCAATCGAGCATGCTAGAAATATCCTAATAAATAAATAAAAAGGTGTCGGGCTTGCAGGGGCAGTTTCTGTATGGGACTCTAGGCTAACCTGCCTCTAGAATGCATGCATTTAGGCATACAAGTGATACTTGGCTTTTATATAAGCTATCATTTTTGTATGTGCTGACCAATGTTTTGGACACATGCCTACATATTTTATCTGAGATTTGGGGACTTTTAATTGAGACTAAAGCCTTCTGAATAAATCTACGCAAGCAGTACACTACCCTCTGAGCTGGCGCAATCCAACGTCACCGTCAAGTTCACGTTCAAGTTCATGAATTCCCACGTAATGTGGGAATCCACGTAAATGCCTGTCCGCTCACGCTCCGCTCACGTAACGTCACTTTATGAGTGTAAACGCCGTTGTGAATGAGGCCCTAGAGTGGAAGTGAACAGGCCCATACTAGGCTATACAAGAGTATGAAAACCTGTGAGATAGAAATAATCTTGACTCTTGATTAGTTTGACTGTTACGGACCAATAAGTCTAGGCTGAAAGGTGCGCATAACATATAAAACGGACAGGAAACCAACTACAAATTCGAAAGTACTTTTACTTGCACTTGTAGAAAAAGCTTACAGAGTTACAAAAGTAGTTGTTCCAGCACAAATGGCTCAATAAATACATGATGGAAGTTAATCGACTTTCAAGTACATTGGCTATGATTTATAATAAGAGTAACTAATAAGCAGTATCAGTTATAGAGAAAGATATTAGGGCAAACTGTTGACGAGCACTTACAGCGGTAAGGTGTTCCAAAAGAAATTTGGAAGCCTAACGAAGTCCTTCCCGAAGGGAGCTACAACTAAACAAAGGTTAAAGGTATAAGCAAAGTTAACTAACAAAAGATAGTAACGAATAGCTGGAGTAAGATAAGCGATGTTGTCTCGTCGGAGTCCAGGCAAAGACTGTCTTTTATAGCGGATGCACTGAGGCCTTCAGTGCGTCACATGCCCGGCTTTGCCAATGAGGGTGATCAGGCCCTCACGTAGCTTCTACTGGTTCTCGCGAGAGATGGCAAGCAAGAAGGGACATCTTAGTCTGTAGCTGGGATAAGCACAGTCAACACAACAAACCGCAACACTCACCATAGCGGCGCCATAAGACTGTAATAATAATAACATAACAGCGGGTGGCTGTTTCATGACACATATAGCATAGACATGTAATATATGTCAAAATAATATTGTAAGTAAAGATCACATTTTAAATAATACAGAAGTGACGAGCATAATTATACATTATCTCTGGAGCTACTACCAATATTACATAGTCATTGGTAAAATTCTACAAATCGTTGGTCAAACTGAAGTGCCAGATGCTGGAAGCATGATCAGCAGCAGATATGCCGCAAGACATTGATTTGATCATCACACGTTTGGGTACGCAATGAACACAGGAGTGTTCACGGGACAGCAGATAACGAGGCGTTATTCTGCCTACACATACCTCATGTCCTAGTATGAGCGAAAAGGGGAAGGGGAACCACGTCATTCCTTGTTTGACCCGGCAAAAACTCGGATGTGTGGCTCGGAAGTGTAACCCCCCCGGGAATCGAACCAGGGTCTCCCACATGGAAAGCCAACATCTTAACTAGACTTTTGAGGTTGTGAGCCACTCTGTTACATCATGATCGTCATTGACAATTATTTCCAGTTTGATTAGATTAAGTTAGCACAAACACGTATTGAAAGGGCAATTTGATTATACGTGACAGCCATACAAATTTACATTTTCTTTTAATCTACAGTAACAATGACGAGTCAATTCTATTTGAACTCTTGATACCTGGACATGTGATGAAGGTCGTTTGGACAGAACTGTTGTCACTCAGCTGAATAAACTGCTGCTCTATAAGTGAAGACAGTGTGCTCTTTTTTTTCTCGTGATTTGCATTTGTTTGCAGGCTGAGCCAGGCTCCGACGCACCTGTCCTTGTAGGTGTGCAGTCTGGAGGACTGGAGGACAAGGACTTTTCTCTAGGAACTCTTCAGACATACAAATGAAAAAACACAAAAACATATGTATCAACAGGCTTCTCATGAGAACAAGAAAACAGACAGCACTCAATGAATATTCTTCTAATCTGATTAGGTTGAAATGTTAATTGAAAAATTAACATTTGAGGACCCTGATGTAAACAAGTCAAAGTGCTTTTTCTGGTTTCATCCTCGTAGCAGTTTTTGTATTCACTTGTGCTTTTGTTTGAAATGTACCCATTCTACCGTACTAACTCATTTTCAATCAATCTGTCTGGGTGAGGCGTAATACATACGTATACACGTATACAATACATATGTGAAAAGATTCAAAAACAGTCAATATTCTAATGACATTGTACTGTGCATTCAAACATGTATTATTCTCATGACATTGTACTGTGCATTCTGCTTTGCAGCCTACCGTATACCGATGATTTAATCCTGTTCTCTCCTATAGACATTGTGCTTCTTAAAAAGAAAAGAAGAACCTTTATTTAAACTCGGAGTACAATTGAGGGGCAGGCCCTCATTTGAAACTGCCAATGAAAGTGTTAACATAAAATAATAATTTTGTGAACATTGGAAGGAAGGAGGAATCCTATGTTAAAACCCCACTCACCCATCTCCTGTTGGATGGATGTGAAACCCATAAAAAACCCATATCCTGGAAGACGTCGAACCTGAAAGAAAGTAAAGACAATTTATGTTTTGATTAATGCTGCAACCCCCCTCTTCCCCCACTTACCAACCAAAGCTTGATTCTGCTGTGAAAGTAAAATAAATTATGCCCGTTGGGCTGAAGTTGGTCCTGGCCTGCTCCTGTGTCTTGGTCTGGTGCAGATACAACACACTACACTGCCAATAATCTTTTTCTTCAGCTTTTTGTTTTTTAACTTCTCTCCTTCTCTCACTCTCTCTCTCAGGTATCTGGCAGTGGTACATCCCTTCCGTCTGATGGCTCTCAGAACCAAGTCCAAGACCATTGGGATCAACCTGTTTGTGTGGGTGATCTCTGTTGTCCTGGTCCTACCTTCCTGGATCCACTCTAAAGTAATCCGCTTCCCCGATGGCCTGGAGAGCTGCACCATAGACCTGGTCTCTCCCAGTGCTGTTCTGTGGTGAGGCATGACGCAACTGACTGTTATTGAAACTTAGAGGAGGCCATATCATGTGCAACCCAAATTCCTTCAGATATACTTTAAATTACAGGGTAAATTATTATTATTATGTAGTATGCATTTTTTGTCATACAGTAAGGAAAGATTTCCTTTTGTTTTGTCACTGATGTGTTGCATAAGGCTGAGATGCTAGAATAGTCCGGGTCTAGATGTAGCTGTAAAATTGTCCCGGAATCTAATATTTTCACCTTTATTGCTGCTTAATTAATTGATTTGTTCAATCGTGCACAATTGAGGTATTTATATTAGACCTAAGGCCCCTGGGAAGGTCTATAACGACTAAATAGTTACTACTAAGCGAATTACTCGGACATATACTGTTTAATGCTAAAGCTTGAAACTGTTACTCCGGTGTTTAAATAATCCAAACCAGTGTCTTTTACATTATTTATTGGTCATTTCATTACACATATAATTAAAGCACACGTTGGTAGGATTACAAATGGATGGATTCAGTTTGCCTGTTGGCCTAAACTCTAGTTTATGAGGATAGCAAGAACTAAAACAAGACAGTAATAGTTGGTAGTTAGACTGTGGTCTAAACAGTTAGTTAGAGTTAGACTGTGGTCTAATGGTTCGTTAGGTAATTAAAACCTGTAAGGATGACAAAGAAACAGAGCAAATAGCACATTATGTTTACAGCTATTTAACTGATATTGTACTAATATGCAATGATATAATGTTAATACAGAAATAGAATGTCTCATACCGTTAGTCCATTTAGAAGTCAGATCGTGTGTTTACACGGCTCAAATCTTGTGGTTGCAAAGGCCTAAGCCTTGGTCAGTTAACGGAGACTTCTGCCTCCGTTGGTGTTACACAGAAATGAGACAGAAAATAGCTTTTTCCTGCCATATAACCCTGAGAGGCGGACCTGCTCAGGGGGTCGGTTCCAGGCTAGCTAATTTGGTAACTCATGGCTCCATAGGGTGCCATGGCTAATCTGATGCATGCAATTTATGGCAAAAGGCATCAAATGGTATGAATAACTCCACAAAAATATTATTGAACATTTTTATTACAACCATTTTCCCAAAATGGTTGTAATAGCGGACACATCCAGTACTGATGAATGAGGGGTGCATCGCTACGTGGCCATGGCGGATTACATCTTTGGCAATTGGCACCGGGTGAAAAATGGGTTAAGAAATCGTGGGATAAAAGAAAAATAATCTATGTCCATTCTAACAGAAAACACCTGTCATACATATAGCCTCACCACTCGGAGCCTACCGTACATGTGCATTACTCACTATAGCACTAAATAGCACAAGTTAAGCCCAAATGTTCCGGATTTCTGTTAAACAATTCTAAATGAGCTCTGTCTGTCCGATAATGACTGCACCACCCCCTCTCTCCCCCGGTCTCCTCCAGGTATACAATCTATCAAACTATCACATCTTTCTTCCTGCCTCTGCCACTCATCCTTACCTGCTACATCCTCATCCTCTGCTATACTTGGAGATCGTACCTGAGGAACAAACAGGCACGACGGTGAGATTATCAGATCATATCTTTGCAATGGCTGTACTATCCTCATGCACTGTAATGAACTTGACCGGCCATGAATATATATATATATATATATATATATATATATATATATACCCCTTATCCCTAAACTACTTTGCTTTTTTTTTACTATTTTGAAAAACATTTTTGAATAGTTAAAATTGCCAATCTACATCGACACGTTGTGAGCTTGCAGATTGGCTATTTTAACTATTCAAAAATGCTTTTCAAAATAGTAAAAAAAAAGTAGTAAAAAATCGAGCCCTACAGTATGTCAAAATGCGAAAAATTGACTACAAGAACTCAGTGAACCGTGCTGTGAAATGTATTTCACGGTTTCTGGATCTGTTTGCATAATTATGCTATACGGCTCAGTTTCAGATTCAGGCTGTCAGGAATTAATTTGGGCCTTGCTCAGGATGTGGCACTAACCCGTTGTTCTGTGAAGCCAGAGCTCAGAACTTTAAATTTAAAAACTAAAATGACAAGTATAACACGTTTGTTCATCTAGGTCATTGGTAGTGTTATGATAAGAATCATAATTTTACGTTGATCTTATGATGATCTTTATGTGTTAGTGTTGAGCTTGTCCCCGCTCCAAATGTCAAGAGAAGTTCCTCCCATTGAGCTGTCACATTATCAAAGAAGTGCTTCCGTGTTCAGAAGAGATAACTCTCAACTCTCTCCAGTTACAGCACCAAGCTGCCCCGCGTGCACGCCATCCGCCTCACCAAGATGGTGCTGTTGTTGGTGGCGGTTTTCCTGGTGAGCGTCGGCCCTTACCATGCCCTGCAACTCGTCAACCTGACCGTCCACCGGCCCACGTTGGCCTACCACACCTTCTACTACCTGTCCGTCTGCCTCAGCTATGCTGCGAGCAGCATCAACCCCTTCATCTACATCCTGCTGAGCGGTCACTTCCGCCGCAGGCTCACCAGATGCAAGAACTATTCTTGCAGCGCCTTCCAGGTCCCCACTGCGCACTCCAGTTTCGGATGATCTGCGTACTTCTTCAGCTAGGAAGGTTAACTAGGTTCGTAACATAGGACAGGAACATTAATGACCGTCATAAAGGCCATTTCTGTATCTCACCCACTGCATATGTCATACACAAAAGAGAATCGTTACCAACTCTGCTTGAGTGATATCATTGTGTCTTTGAGTATCTAGAAAAGTGCTCTATAAGTTTGATGTATTGTTATAATTAGTTTGGTTGCTGTAGGCAACACACTATTGTTCTAGGTCAGAGAATTTTTAAGTTTAAGTTTTTGTTAACCTTTTTTGTTCATTGAGTTAAATGGATGTTTTTTTGTAACCTTTTCTGTAACCCCAAAAGTCCAATTTCTGTCCTTTATCTGATTGGACAATATAATGTCCTGCGGATTCCTCGTGGCTTGCAACCCAGAATTTCACCTTTCTAGTTATCATTATCATCATCATAACCACTGTCTGAGTTGCAAAATGCAGACATTATACTGGGATAGTAAAGTTTTTAAAAGCCTAAGCTTCATTCACACCAAGGAAGCAAGAAGCTGCTTCAAAATATTTCCTTCTCATTTTTAAGCATCATGGGTCTCAGAAACCATAAAAGCTACAGTTTCAAAACTTGCCAGATATAGGTTGGCAATCTGCCGACTATTCAGACAGCCTATGTCATTACTGAAACATGGCCTATATGTAACCAAAATCATCATAACCCTTACACATGAATATAATAACCAGCATGACTTGAATTTCTGTAATACCTTTACAGCATGTGCTAATAATTTTTCATTAACATTGCATTCACTTTTTTATTTTTGTTTTGAGTAGCAACTTATTTTTGACCAAAAACCAATGTAAAAAACATATACTATACTTTATTATTCTTACTTTCACTATATGCATGTATTTGCTATTTGTATGTACAGTTGAATAAAATCTTAAGATATCCCTGGCCAAATTGCTTAGGTCTACATGTTTTGCTGAATCCGATACAGACTTTGTAGTATACAAACTTAAACATTACATATTTCTATACATTTTAATATACATTTTGTACATGTCTACTATTTAATAATTGCTTAAATAAAACAGTAGGCCTACATGTGTAATTTATAAGAATGTACTGTATCTATGCCATCAGTAAAAATCTAAGCTTCTAAACTTTTTTTGTCGTAACCTATAACCTTGTCTTCCTACTGTAACAGACAATGTAACCTTTAACATGACACCATCATCACATTCCAGACTCCAGGTCATTGTATCCAAACGGACCTATGGTACAGTACATTCAACACTCTCCAGTGCTCCACTCCTGCTGATGTATGTTATTGCTATAGAAACCCCATCACTCCATTCTACCTCCCATGCAGCGCGTCCTCTCAGACTCTGCAGAACGTGTTTCCAGGCATCTGGGTGAGGAAGATACCACCGTTTCTCTGAATGATGTCGTCTTTCTGTTGTCCTCGGGACAGAGAGAGCTTAGCTGTGTGCTGTGTTTGGATCCAGTGTGAATTGACAGACATCTCATGGGGAAACAAGATAAAATACATACAGCAATTAAGGGATATTTCACTTTCAAGATTAGATTAATTTAAACCACCCATCTTGGTTCTAGTCTTTATGTGTGAGGGCAGGGCGTTGTATTTTTCCCTAATATTTTTATAGGCCTATATTTTTTTAGTGGTGCAAACCACTCCAACAACCAGCTTTGTCTGTATGTTTGTGTACGTGTCCGTGCACAGGTGAGCATGGTTGTAATGAAATTAAATTAAATGATTACTATATTTACCCAGGGTATCTGGGCTAAGCTCAAGAACTTGTTTCCAGCCAGGCCCTGCTCATAACATTTCATCGTAGTGGTTCAATGCCTTGTTCAAGGGCACTTCAGCGGTGGTAATTTTAACGTGTCGGACCGCTGATTCGAACTGGCGACCTTCCGGTATCAAGACCGCTCCGCAATCCGTTCGGCCACGTTTGTGTACGTGTCCGTGCACAAGTGAGCATGGTCACTGACATTACTCAGACCACAGCTGATCAGGCTATATAAGACCTTGAACCACTCAGTTCACACGGGTGTGATTTTTATGTTTAAATGTGACCTGGGCACTAAAAGGCCCGGACACAGAACCAGACTACGCCACCCTGGGAGTTTCACATGATAATACAGACTGATACACATTGAATACCCACAGGGTTGAGATAAGAAGGAGCAGAGACGTGTGTTTCCAGTACAAATACATAATATTTATTTAGGCTCTTAAGGCAGAATACTTTAATCACTTAAAACTGCAAGGAAGGGACGGGTCATCGGGTTAGAAATATAATTATTTATTTGAACAACCAATTTAAAAGGGATGACTACAAAATGTATCAGAAACCAGGTTAAAATGTCAATGCTATACTATTATCACAATACCAGTAGCCAGGGGGAACCAAAGGTGTCCTTGCTGACAGACAGGGGGAAACATGGAGGAGTGAGGCGGAGAGCTTTTCAACGCCACCAAAGAGCGCACACTTCAAAGCACACACACTCAGCCACTCAACCCACTATAGCCTACATTTATTTTATTTTAAAATGCCAGATAGATAACTCTTTTGAACAGTGTTGTGTCTGCAAGTTAACCTTTAATTACATAACCGGAAGTATACTTACCAACACACCTGTGCAAACAGACTGCCTGAACGAAACGGCTCAAACGCGTTGGCAACTTTAATGTTTTCCCCTTTCTACCTTCGTGCAATCTGGGAACCCATCTGACTACCTTGTGTGACTTGGACAACTTCAACTTGAAGAAACATGGCTGGAAACAAGTTCTTGAGCTTAGCCCAGATACCCTGGGTAAATATAGTAATCATTTCATTTCAAGAACACCACTTAACACTGTCAGTAAGTGGCCTCTAGTGGAGATACCGGACGGTATTTGTCCTCCTTTCCCCGTAGACTTTACCTGACCTCACATGCAAACGAGTCGACACTACCCTACTTTTTTTTCTTTTTTTCTTTCTTTCTCTCTCGTTCAGTTCATACGTTCTAATAAATATTCTTAATTAAGCATAAGAGAGTAGGCTACTTAATTTGTTTCAATTAACACTTAATGAGGTGGCTCATTATTTTCAACACTGACCTAGCACTGACCTCGGAATTCTTGTTCAAATATGTGGTGGTCAGGCTCCCTCTGGTGGTGAAACGTCAACATTACAATATACAATAGAATTGTTTTGGACAACAGATGGACTTCAACAGACTTTCATGCATGCGATTTCCATTGCATTTTCAGAAGGATGCACTTTTATATTCACTTTGACTGTGGTGTTTGGATCATATTATTATGCACATCCCTCAAAAACATGAAACATCTATAGAATGTGTTTGTATAGGCCTACTACAATCATTGATGTTTTTTTTGCTCAGTAGCAAGCAACCAGAGACTCTCAGACATCAAGAACTACAGACCGTTATCAGTCCTTTCTTTCCAAAACTGTCTGTGTTTCCAACCTCTCTCTCCATCTCTCACAGAACATCAACTGGCCCACTCCACAGAAACTGCACTATTAGCCATCACAGAAGCACTGCATGCTGCCCAGGCTTCCTCACACTCGGAGGTCCCGCTTTTTCTAGTACTATCAGCAGCATTTGACACAGGGAACCAACAAGCTTCACCTGGATAAGCTTGCTGACCGTGGCATCGCTGGGACGGCACTAAAGTGGTTCTCCTACCTGTCCGGACCTACTGGGTTTCTTGGAAAGGTTTGCAACTTTGCATTCAGCCCCCTGCACCTTCCTAACCCGGCTCCACCAGGGATCCGAATTGGCAGCCCCTCCTTTTCTCACTGTGGGGCTTTATCTTGCTTGTTTTGTTTTTCTAAATTTGCCATTTTTTACTACTGGTATTTTGAAAAACCTTTTAAAATAGCCAGTCTACAAGCTCACAACATGTCAATGTAGATCGGCTAGTTGAACTCATTTAAAATGTTTTTCAAAATAGTAAAAAATGTCAAAGTCAAATAGATTTTAAATAAGTCAAATAGATGATCTACAAGCTCACAACGTGTGTGATGTAGATTGGCTATTTGAATACTTTCAAATTATTTTCAAAATAGTAAAAAAGGCAAAGAAGTTAAGGGATAAGGGGTTAGCACTGTCGAAAATAGGGCCCCATATCTCTTGGTTCTGTCATCTCTGCTGACAAGCTCTATCCGATTCTTATCACTCTTTTTCCGATGACACTATTTCTCTCCTCTCCACTCTGCCACTCAGGTGGAAGAGCATATTTCTACATGTCTGCCTGGCTGATACCTCACAGTGGATGTCTTCTCACCACCTCAAGCTGAACCCAGACAAGACCATGCTTCTCTTCTTCCCAGGTAAGGAAGGATCCAACTATTTCCATAGACATTTCCCTGGTGGCTCCTGTTCCAACAGCCAAGAGCCTTGGTGTTGTCCTGGACAGTCAGCCCAGATCCTTATCCTTGCCTCGCAAGTCATATCAAAACTTGACTACTGTAACTCCCGGACCCTCCTTATTTGGCCAGTTGGCCTCCCAGCATTAAGCCCCTCTGAATGATCCCCAATGCACGCTCGGTCTTCAACCAGACAAAAATGTTCACATGATGTCTCCCCCTTCTCCTCTCGAATCGATCCATTGGCTCCCAGTTGCTGCCTGCAGCGAGTACAAAACACTGATGTTGGCCTTGGCCTACAAAGCAACCAATCTTCAAAGCCTGATCTGACCCTACAACCCCTCCCAGTCACTCAGATCAGCTATCAGCTAGTCTCTCGACTCGAGACAGACTGCTGACTCCGTCAAAGGAAAAGAGGGTGCGGTTTTTCCTTTATTTTTTGACGATGCATGGGTTCTCATAGTGAACCCAACCCAGTTGACAGCCAAGTGCGGTTTTTCCTTTATTTTTTTGACGATGCATGGGTTCTCATAGTGGCTTGAACAGAAGAGAGGAAGAAGTTGAGTAATCCAACGTAATAATGTATCGGGTGCATGGTTCAGGTAGATACAGTCCATAGAAAATAATACCAGCACTCACTTTATATCCAATAGAATTTTTGTTTTATTTAAGGTTTCCCCCAGCAGCAAACAGACGTTTCGGCCCGGAGGCCTTCCTCAGCGTTGAGGAAGGCCCCCGGCCTAAATAAAACGAGAATCCTATTGGATATAAAGTGAGTGCTGGTATTCTTCTCTCAGAGTGGCTATCAGCTAGCACAGGGAAGGTGTCAGACTCAGAACCTTATAAAACAAGTAACTCAGAACTCCTCATTGCAGTTAGAACGGAAGGCTCGCTTCCAATTTTCTGCCGTAATCTGAAAACTCACCTCTTCACATGCCACCTTAGCCTGTAGCATTTTGCTGTTGTTGTTGTTACTTACGCTTGTTTTTCTTGACCTCAATGTACACATTTTGATATAGGGTTATTTAGACACATGCTAAGTTAATTGTTTACCTGAGATCCTATAGTTTCAATGTACAGATTCATATTTTGATAGTAATTGTTTAGACTGATGCTTGTGATCCTAGTTCACTGAGGCGCTACACCTTCTCTCTTCATTTGATGTGTTTACCGTGCATATTGTAAGTGGCTCTGGTTAAGAGCTGCTTAAATTGTAAATTGAGAGAACTTTGTGAAATCAGTGGCAGTGGTGGAAGAAGTAGCCTACAATTCACTTATAAGTAAAAGTAGCAATACCACAATGTAGAAATACTCTGTAAAAGGGTAAAAAGGTAAAGGTACTGTATTACATTGTTGAGCCCCTCCTATATACAGGTTTAATGTTCAATTGTTGTCTCCACCAGGCCGAAGGCATGGGGAGAGAGTATGTTTTGCACTCCGTCCGTGTGTGTGTCCGTCCGTGTGTGTGTCCTTCCGTCCGTCCGTTACCAGCTAATCTCCGGCACCGTTAACCCGGTCGATGCCAAACTTTGCACACACACTCCCTGGATGCCAACGATGAACCTCTGCCCCGCATTTTCCAGAACGGCCTGTTATAGCGCCACCATGAGGCCGCTTTTCACATTTTTTACCTAAAACTGCACCGATCTGCATGAAACTTTGCATGCACACTCCCTAGAGGCCAAGGACAAACCTTTGACCTGCATTTTCCGCATCTGCCTTTTATAGCGCCACCAGGAGGCCCACTTTTGTAAAACACATTTTTTGATATTACTCCTCCAGATTCTGTCCAAAAATCTCACAAATCGTTACACAGTATCTCTATGGTCATGTGCTCAAGTCGGATCTGTCCGATATTTCATATTTCATCCTAATTGGCTATAATTGGCTTTCACAGTTTGCAAGATTTCCCCGTTTTGAACAAAAGCCTCAAATCATGAACACAGCATGCAATTTACGTGAAATCTTTCACACATTTTCTTACTAGGCTGAGGAATATAACCCACCCTTTTCACATTGGCCTGTTATAGCGCCACCAACAGGTTGATTTTTGCAAAACTCATTTTTGGAACAAAATGCCTCAAATCATCCAATTGGCATCAAAGGCAAACATGTTTATATTACTCCTAAACATTTTGCCAAACATCTCACACAGTCCTATCCTCCTGGTGGAGACCTGTGCCCAGAAGGGCACTTTTTCTAGTTTGTTTTGTAAACGCCATTGACAATGAAGGGAAACTTTACGTCATAGTGTGCCTCATTACATCATATTGTCTCTGTATTGTTAATGGCGTTTAATGTTTGTGTTTGCACCGTTTGTTTTACATCACCATTACAAAACCTAATCAACATGAGTTAGACTTTAATATATTAGCGCCCCTCACTTCACACGGGTGTGATTTCTTTTAAAGTAAAAGTATACTTAAGTATCAAAAGTACAAGTACTTATTTCCCTTCCGATGCATTACGTGGCTTTTTAAAATTACGTCATGTGGCAATGTTTGTTTAGAGCCTAATTATAAATTCCCAGTTGCCAGCCAAGTCTATGGACTTTAATGTTCGTTTAGGGTAGTAGCCTAAATGACAACCTATCATGTCATTGGGGTGATATAAATACTGCCCTTGTTTTCTTCCCTCAAGTACATGAGTAAATATATAGTACTTTCTACCACTGAATACCAGTTTATAGACTGACCACAAGCCAGTTAATTTGGCTGGCTGAATGAGGCCCTCTCACCCTCTCAGACCTCACCCTTCAAGCCTGTGCTGCATAACGGTCTGAAATCAATATAGAACCAACCAGACCAGACAGTGTCAGCGTTGCGCTGCAGGCCAGGCGTTCGTTGGGAGGTTACCAGACTGGACAAATGGCTCTAATTTCCCACCCTCAACCTCTCACTAAACCAGCCTTGGGCAACTGCCGCTCAGACATGCTGATCAATATATGTCTCAATTGACTATAAAATAAACAACTAACAACATTTTGTTGTGTGTAAAATCAAGTGTTTTTCTTTTTATTGAGGGGCGCTAGCACCTCCTATATTCCAGCTATAGTGTAGATTTTTTATCCTAACACAAACATTAAATGCCATTGACAATTAATGGGGAATTTGCGTCATGTGTGTCTGAGCAAATCTGTATTTTTGTCCTACACAAAGATTAAATTCCCATTGTCATGATGTACGATGATAAGAGCACACCTCACTTCACATGGGTGTGATGTACTGTTCAGGCAGAACTGCAGACTCGCTCCCAATGTTCCGCTGTTTTTGTGACATTTAACATTCAGAATGTATGGGTTTTCTGGTTAGATTTTTTGTTCTCCGTTGTAGCTGGTTGCTTTTTGAATGGTCTCATTCACTGGCATACCAGTGCTCTTGCCTCTTACTTTCTCCAGTAGTATGGTCCGGGTGGCAGACATACACATTGGGCTGAGTGACATTGGTTTTGACCTTATTTTCAGCCTCACATGGAATGACACCTACCTAAGACCTTGTCATCACAGCCAGTCACTGAGCCCCCGAGGGGCTGTCGCCTCTATGGGGTTCTATCAACCCCCACCTTCTATTGACATTATGTCCAGAACCCCATCCCATCTGCCCAACCACCACCCCAACCACAACTTGTGATGCTTGCACACAACTTGTGTTAATAGTCTGTGTCAGTTTGCTTCCAATAGGACATCTTAAAAACATTATTTCCCTAAATGAAAATCTCAACTATAAAGTAGTGCTGTTACCCAACCAAATCTTTATTCAATGTTTTGAACACCTTTTTGTTATTTGAGTGAATGATGGACATGGCCATTGCTTATTCTTTTGCCGGTCCTATGCACAGATTTGTGTGTATGTGCACGGAATGTGCTCAGCTGATTGACTGGACACGGAATGTGATGTGTGATGATAAGACCGCTGCTCACTTCACACAAGTGTGATTTTTTTTAAATGGCTAGGCTAGAAATGAATCACTCTTACATCCCAGATAAACGATACATTATTATAAAATAACTGAGAAAATGTCTTAAAATAAATGATCTCCTTTTGTTAGGAGTTAGGAGTCAGCCCAGAACAAGGACACAAAGGACTTCCAGTTGGAAGTCTTCAACTACTAGTTATAATCGATACTGTTTTAGTAATCCTGTTGTGGGGGAAATAAATATGGCTGCTGTTCAAGTGAACAGCAGAGGGCGCTCAAATGTCTTCTTTAAGCAAGGTGTGTGTGTGTGTGTGTGTGTGTGTGTGTGTGTGTGTGTGTGTGTGTGTGTGTGTGTGTGTGTGTGTGTGTGTGTGTGTGTGTGTGTGTGTGTGTGTGTGTGTGTGTGTGTGTGTGTGTGTGTGTGTGTGTGTGTGTGTGTGTGTGTGTGTGTGTGTGTGCGCTTGTGTTTGGAAGTCTGGGGCATGTCCACAGACTTGTGCTCCGTGGATTACAACTTGGAGGACTGCAGAAGATCGCTGCAAAAAGACTGGCCAAATATTGCTCAGTCTCTGCAGTGATCGGCAGCCTCTCTATTTGGAAGAGGCGATGCTTTGTCTATCCTTGAGTGGACTATTACATTCTCATATACTGTTGACTGGTGCTAGATTATAATCATTACATTTCATATTACTGTGAGTTAATCATACTGCATATAGTGTCTGGTTATGCCTTCATTTGAAACCCTCCTCAAAAAATGTTTGGATCTGTTATGCTACTGTTTGTTGTAGATCCAAATAAAAGTATTCAAATGTGTGTGTGTGTGTGTGTGTGTGTGTGTGTGTGTGTGTGTGTGTGTGTGTGTGTGTGTGTGTGTGTGTGTGTGTGTGTGTGTGTGTGTGTGTGTGTGTGTGTGTGTGTGTGTGTGTGTGTGTGTGTGTGTGTGTGTGTGTGTGTGTGTGTGTCAAAATGGCGCGCGTGTGCAGTATGTTAAAATCAAATTTAACAATAGTTTAAATCAATGACTAAATGGCAATAGTTCAACAACAACACAGATGCATTATGTCTATTATTCCTGAGTCTACACAAATCCAGAATTTTGCTGCGATGGAACTGTGCAACATAGCCAGAAGCTACTGTAATGGGGAGGGCAAAATCAATGTGGATAACATAATGGAATGGGCAATAATGGACTGTACTGAACAAATGCCAACACAGTAAAAGTGTGTAATTGGAGTCCTAATGACAGAACCTCTCAGTTCATACAATAGCAAAACATACGTTAAACAGCATCTTATCGTTATTTAACTAACTTAAACATGCAAGGTTGTGCTTGGAGGCATTTGTCGTGACTGCTGTTAGGCAAAACAACTGTGAATATTATGTGTTTAACTTTTTTTTTAAAGTTAAACAAACACTATCCTAGTGTTTTTAAAAACACTATCCTGGTGTTTTAAAAAACAAACACTGTCCTGGTGTTTTTAAAAACACTATACTGGTTTTTGAGTGGTGTAAACCACTCCTACAACTGGCTTTGTTAGTCTGTGCTCAAAAAATGAGCATGGTTGCTATGTTCACCCAGTTCACCCGGGTGTGATTTCATTACGTCAGACATGATTTCATTACGTCAGACAGGCTATATAAGACCTTACACCACTCAGTTCACACATGTATTTGCACACATGTACGTAATGTATGTGTTTGACATGCCTATAAAGAAACACTGTTTTTAAGAGCTATTATGGCACATGGTTATGCGAGCGAGCACCAGACTGTCAGAAAACCGGCTCTGCTGCTTACTCTGAGATCAGCTAAGAGAATGGGATAGATCAGTGCATCGGTGTCATGGTCTACAGTGTACACCCTACCCCTTCATCAAGTTCTACATAATGGACAGGTCTGGGTCCTTCTCACTGTCTGTGACCAGGTACCTACAGTACCTATACCTGTAGAGTCAACAACCCCTTCACCCTGGTGTTGAAGCTACCAATGAGGGCCAGAAGGTGGCGGTATTGCAGTGCAGTGTCAGCTGTGTCCTGCTCCAACTGTTAAAGGGATAGTTCAGATTTTTTTTAACTTAAGCTGTATGAAATACTTGCCCTTAATATAGTGGTTGCAACTGTATTTATTGATTGCCCAAGTCCCGTGGTGGGAGTTCTACTCTGGTTTTGGTGAAATATTAAGTAGTTTCGGTCATTTTGTGGGGGGCACAGGGGGCCACGCATTAAAAGTAAATTAATCCACAAAACTAACATTTATATTGTTGACCTATTTCTAAAATATTAGTGCAACTTTCGTTCATTTCTTACCCCTCTATCACACGGAACTATGTTTTTGAGAGTTTTTGAGACGCTAGTCCCTCCTATATACAGGTTTAATGTTTGTGTTTAGTTCAATGTTTGTTTTAAAAACGACATTGACAATTAAGGGAAAATGTACGTCATCTTGTCCCTAACACAAACATTAAATGCCATTAACAATAAAGAGAATTTAATGTTTCTTTTGACACCGTTTGTTTTAGGTGATGACTAATCATTGAATCATTGAATTCCCTCCTCGATGTTGTAAGATGATAAGATGTGATATGATGATATGAGAATAGTTCCATGTGATAGAGGGGTCAAAGTTCTAATATTTTAGAAATAGGTCAACAATACAAATTAAATTACGTTAGTTTTGTGAATTAATTTACTTTTACTGCGTGACCCCAGTGCCCCCCACAAAATGACCCGAACTACTTAATATTGACCAAAACCAGAGCAGAACTCCCACCACAGGACTCAAGCAATCAATTCATATAGTTGCAACCACTAGGGCAATTATTTCATACAGCTTAAGTTAAAAAAATCTGAACTATCCCTTTAAGCAGAAACAGATATGGCTTCTCCCTGTACGGTGCTCCCTAAACGTCTCCCAAATGTGTCCAGTGCATAGCCTACTGCAGGCCTGGTTGACTAGATTTAGAATACATTTTGATGCTCTTGCTACTGAAATGATCGATTATTTATATGGATAAATCCCGTCATTTAACATGCATCTCTATCAGCGCAGGCACACCTAAGCTTCCATGCGCCTTCCATCCACCAGCTGTCTAAAAACCCGGAAGAGACGCTGGCAGACAGTGGCTTTTGGCCGCGCATGGAATCCTAGGTGTGCTTACACCCTATTGGGGAGAAGGACAGCTTGCCCTGTCTCCTCGCTGCAATGTGCCTATTGGACAAGGACGGGTTGGGGAGGGACTTAGCGAAGGGCTAATTACTAAGTATTATTTTACAAGTCTAGTTCCATGAGCACAGGTTAAGATGCGAGACCGTTCAACATTTTATGAACTTGTTTGTGCCAACATTGCCAATGTGTATGTTTGTTAAGCATGATAAAAAACAAGATAATTCAATGTGTACTTACCAGTCTACTCTAGTCCTTTTCATATAGCTCAGGCCATTTTTGCATTTTTCAGAAAAACACAAAAGTGTACACATTCTCAAGTGCTGCTATAATCAACGCCGAAGTCCAACATACACAATCAAAACATTCACAAAGCTGCAGCGACCTGTTGAAAATTTCATTCTACTCCAACAATATGAAATATTTCCACAAAAATGATGTTCTTACTCCGGGGAAGAGTGATTTAATATAAATGTGATATAAAGTCCAAATCACTTTATACCAACAAACGCCCATAAGGCATATAGCAGTGGCGGCCAATATCAGAGTAGAATCTGTTGTTCATAACATGACATTATTGTAGATACTAGACAGATGGGTATTGCTATTTAACTGTGTAGGCAAGGCTGGAAAAAGAAAAAGTAAAGGCCTACTATTATTAACATTATCATGTATACATTTCATTTCCCTATTCCATGTAAACCATGCTGAAAGGTGAATATTTGCAGTGAAACAATACTAAATTTGGTTTGCTAAAGCAGTGACAGTCTGTCTCGTTATATTCACACTGGATTGGTTAGCAAGAAACCAGTAACTTGTGACTGTTCTTCTACTAACTGTGAATGATACTGTGAATAATCTACTGAGACATCTCTGTTCTCCAGACAGGTTTTTGCCTGAGAGCCAATGGTGGGCGCAGGTTTCCAACAGCCTGTTGTTTTTCGGGCGGGTACCACGCGCAGCTACCAAGCAAGAGCGAGAGAGCCTTGACGACTTTTCCATAATTAGATGAGGCTTCGTGCTATATACGCGCAATCCAGTGCAGAGATCTAACGTGACATGTGTGATCACGAGTACCAAAGTCGTGTTAAATTAATTTTTGTGGCAACTTGGGGCAGCACAGACATTCTTCCCTGCAGCTCCATGCATTGGGGGAAAAAACGCAGCACTGTTGAAGAATCCCTCTTAAGATGGTTTATTCTTCAGCATGATAGCTACACTGATTATAGGTCTATTCTTTAGACACGTTCCCCTTGACCTGTACTGGTTAACAGGTAACTGTTCTAGGTATGTAACCAACAGTATGTAACCTATACTCCCTTAGAGTATTGTACAGACCGGTGGGGTCTGCAACATGCAACATGCTTCATCTGAGCTAAGATTGCTCTTAGCTTAATTCAGACGGAGCAAATGCATGATGAACCTGGCCTTTTCCCTTCATACAGTGTGTGTCACATGCTAGCGGGGTTTGAGCTGATTATAACATTCCAGGGTCCAGATGGATCAACACATGCTGAAAATATGACAAGTACGACATTTACATCTGACCTCAATACTTCACTTCTGCTCCACTTTACAAACATTCTTAGTGGCTGGATTGGAATCCAGTTATTTATTACATTGGAAGACATGCAGTAGAGTCTTAATGGACAGATTTAAATATATTGCATCAATGCTCTATCATGTCTCTAATGACATGTCTCTCATGACTAATATTTGTTACCAAGACATTTTACTCAATCACAAGATGCCTTGACTTCTTTGTGTTCTTGACACTGAAAACACTTGTGTGTTCCCCGTAGACAAGATGATAGATGCCTTTTGATTTGTTAATCACATCTAGTTATTCCTGTGGTTGAAGATGCTTTGTACCTGACTCTCTGTCATAAAAGCAGGCCTACCAGTATGCTTCATACACTCTGTCTAGAGTCTATAGAGACCAATGTAAGAGATATGAGTAAGGATGGCTACACTGGTGCATTGTTGACTGAAATCACATTTACATTGCATGTATTTCAAACACATTAACATGGATGTATGTAAAGCATTAGCTGCAGCCATTGTTTTCCCCGTCTTCATTAATTCTGCTGTTGTTTGCCACAGATGATTTCCTGCCAAGTTCCGTGAACATCAAAGCATTTTACCTTTATGCTGGAAACAGAAGGAATCAAATTAGCATGCATATTGCATCTTGAGCTCAATAAGTTGCGTAATTATTTGTGAGAGGCACTTAAAACAGCTACCGATTGTTACGGATATAGAACATGTGTGTTTTGTCATACAATGTGTTGTTTATGTTATGTGTAAAGGCAGACGTACAGTATGTGTGTTGTTGATTCTTAATGGAGAATTGTGCATGTGTTGGTAATGCAGCCTCCAGTGCTCTCTGTGCTACATTAATAATCCGGTCTCCTTTGATGTGGTGCTGA
Organism: Electrona antarctica; assembly: GCF_951216825.1. NCBI lineage: Eukaryota > Metazoa > Chordata > Actinopteri > Myctophiformes > Myctophidae > Electrona > Electrona antarctica. The sequence goes on from NC_136811.1 coordinate 45,080,353, forward strand.
TAGACGAGGTGGCCCTTTCTCTGCATCACTTGTGGCATGTAAATCCGCCTGTCGTTTTATCTCCTTACCTGCTCAAGGGTCCACCTGAGTTTGTCCACCTGACAGACACATTACAGAAGCTGCAGAACGGAACAGCCTGCAGGCAGCACAACTGTTTTTTTAGTAGACGAGTCGAACCTCCGTACAAGGCTGAATACTGTACCATGCCAATACCACACAATGTATTGATTCTTTCACACAAACGCTGCTCTCACTGAATGGCAGAGATATATTTGACGAAGAATGACAAATACTGGTAGAATTCAGCTCTCTTTTTTTGTTTTGTTTGACCGACTCAGCTTTGGGCAGAGAGAGACGCACAAGATTTATGCACTGATCTACAAGCGAACATGTTGCAATGCCGCGTAGCCTAGATCTGTTCTCTTTGGCAAGCGACACCCTCACATGATGGAGTGAGTATTTATCTATTTAAGCTTAAGCGTCTAAAATCCTTGCTAGTGGCACCTAGACTCTGTGCTGCTCTATAGAACCATCTGGATGGAAGTGGTTTGCATGCTAGTGAGGCTGAGCATGAAAAATAAATGACACTCGTGTGAAGTGAGGGGCGCTCTTATTATCATACATCATCACATTCCGTGCTCAGCCAATGAAATCATCACACTCCGTGGTACGCAGACACACAAAGCTGGGCATAGGAGCGTCCCTCAATTTTCTTTTAGCCTAAGGGTAGCAATTGGGTTGTATCGACCAACCAACCAATGGACTGACATTTCCATCCTCAGAGCCCCGCTAGTGGAGTGGTGTAAAAGGAAAAATAAAATCATATATTTATTGTACCTATCATTTCTTATAATATCATTAGTATGTTGTCATTGATGGAAAGTCAAACGCGTCGGACTACCATTTTGTTTTTATTATATTTTTTGAGGGGCGCTAGTGGTTTAATGTTTGTTTTTAGTTCAATGTTTGTTTTAAAAACACCATTGACAATAAAACTAATGTAATGTTTGTTTTGACACCACCATTACATCACCTAATCATAGCAACATGAGTTTAATATATTAGCGCCCCTCACTTCACACGGGTGTGATTTTTTTAATAGCTTGGCTAGTGGTATAGACATAGAGATAGAGTATATATAAATAAACACTATGCAATACAGTTACATACTATACTAGTATCCACTTCTGCAATTTTTGGTGGGATGTGATCTCGAGTCATTTCTCTCCGTTACTGATTTCTAGGCCAGTGTGATTGGCATGTTTCTCTGTCTTGCTGCTGGCTGCATATATGTGTGGATAGCTCATTATCCATTGTCGGCAGACACAATGGCCTGGGGGCCATGCTCCACTAGCCCAACAGCCCCTGGCTAGCACAATACCTGTAAACAGCTAGAGACCTAATTGAAAACACAGAGTAGGATCACCGTGCTGTCTCACAATGATGGAGCGATGAATGGGAAAATGGGGGTTTAAAAGAAAGGCTTTTGTGATGAAAGGTGGGAGTGTGCTCTCTGAAAGGGTGCTGGTGCAATGTCATTTCTACTTAGTTATTAGAATTATTATTTTTCTGCGGTTTTCTTTTTCTTTTCTTTTTTCTTTTCTGCCCATAGTGATTATTATTATTATTTTCAGGCCTATTATGAGTGTGATTATGTTTTAGGGGGATTCAGGTGTATTGAAATATTAAGAAAAATAACTCGGATGATGTATACTGTTGTTTAAATACACTACAGGCTCAGAATCTGATTTGACCCAAACGTCCATATACTTGGCTGCCACATGGGGCTAGCGCCCAGGGACGGATTAACCCCCATGAGGGCCCCTGGGCCGGTAATGTTTCTGGGGCCCCCATAGCGCGCGATCTATGTGTTTTTTTGTGTTTATCTTTTTGACCTAAATTTAACTAAATCAATGGCCAATTTCAGGGTCTCAAACCCAGTTCTGAGCGATCCAGTTTCCTTGAAGGGCCCCTGAGAGCCAAGGGCCCCTGGGCCATGGCCCCAGTGGCTAATTTGGCCCTGCTAGCGCCCCTCCTGTTTTTGGAGGGGCGCTTGCCCCTCCAAAAACAATGCATGGCTATTGAAGATGACCTCATATGGCAGCCAAATCTAAGGGATTTGTTTGTTTAGAGCACTTATGGTGTAAATTGTTTGTCAGCCAAGTCTATGGACTTTAATGTTTGTTTGGGGCACTACACATGACAACGCAAGACATCATGTGGCCGATATAGATTCAGTGGGCTCACTTCACACAAATGTGATCTTTTTCTAGTTCTGAAAGCCAGCCAAAAAATTAAGAGTGAGTCAGAGAGGGAGATAAAAGGAATAAACCCAGTATTGGTCACGCTTGACTGTGTGTGGTCTAATAATCCAATCAGATGAAGGACTAGTCTAGCCTATACAGTACAAGTTTTGCCTGATATCTCAGACGCTAGTTCCCTGTCAACTTGTTGGCTTCCATTAGGCTGAACAATGATGTTATGGACCTAATTCTTTTGACTGCTGTTGTTTAAGTGGATTTGAGACTACGCTCACATATCTGCCTCTGTTTCCCCTCATGCAGGATAAAAGTACACTAGTAGTCTTTATTCAGGCTCACTCTATCTCTCTCTGTTCATCTCTCTTCTCGTAACCCTCTTTCACTCTCTCTACCTCTCCCTCAATTGTTTTTGTATTCTCCCTGTCCTCATATCTCCCTTGTTTGTGTGCTAGTGTATTATTGTATTTGTCATGGTTGCAGTTGCTCACCTACTAACGGAACACACATTTCAACCAGCCCATTGTATTCAGACCAAGCAACAATCAAACTCAGCAACTCGATCAATGCTGTTTGACAACTTGGTCATCTATGCTCTTTCATTTTCTCAAAGATAAACTGAAATGCACATCTGAATGTTAGACTTGTGTGTGGTATGACCCAAGCGCACAGCAAGGAAGAGGAAAATTGAGGGTTAAAGTCCATATAAGGGCACGTTTATTAACCACAGGTTATCACAGGGGGATAAGAGGGGTGTGGGTCCCGCTGCTGCCTCGACACCCTCAGCGGGGACTGCCTATAACTCTGACTTCCCATTACGCCGACTATGTGGCTTTGCGTGCGGTTATGGATGGGTTTAGTAATGCATGAGTCGGAACAGCGCGCCGCCGGAATAATGAGCCGGCGGACTGACACAACACCAACTTGGCTGGGAATCCTGGGAAAACGGGAGAGGAGAAGAGAAGCAGTGTTAGCTATGAATCGACATAGTTAGGAATAGTTAGCGGAATTTGTGACCAATCTGAAAAATAAATGCTTACCAATAGCTTTCTTCACAAATGTGTTCATAAAGGTCAGTGTCTATCAGCTCTCAATTTGTTCCAAGCCAATTCCCTTGGGAAACTTTGTGACAGATGCTGAAAGTTGGGGTCCCATTAACAACCTGTATGCAGGCAACATTTACACATTCTGTTCTGTTCTGTTTTAAGTAGCATGATGTAACGGGTCAAACTAAGGGGTTTCATGATTCTGAATCCATTGCAAGCATTTGTTTTGCATGAAATACACTCCTTGGGCTAAAAACGGCCATAGCCGTCATCACAATTGGAAAAGTGTCTGAGTGAAAGAATAGCAAATAGTGACTCCTGAGCAGATATTTGATGTCAGTATGTTCAAAAATAAATCAACATAATAGCAAATAAGTATTGCTTTCAATAACAATGTTTAAGTAACCCTTGATGCTGTGTGCCACGCAGGGGATAGTTGGGAACCATTTGTCAAGTATTTGGTATGACTTGGCCAGGGATGGAACCCTGACCTGACACATTTAACTACAAGGCCACTGAGCTGGTCTAGTTCTATCATTAACGGTGAAATATAACTCCCCCCAAGGGTACACATGTCATACCCCCGTCGAGAAACACCTTACGCCTTACAAGACAATATGGACCCTTAATGGGTGAGCAACGCTGAGAGTGTACAAACGCAACATAATGGACCTCCATTTGGTTCCATTTGTGGTTTTGAGTTAATAGATAGTTAGTGAGATACATTTATTGATCCTGCAATGGTCACAGCAGTACAATACTGTAAACACACCTCAAAGAACACTCTTTCTTTCTCTTGTCTAACTGCTAATTCCACCAAGACAAATGACAGCGCCGAGCAGCTTCAACTTATTGAGAAATACTGTGGATCCAGTACCCCACACTCTTCCCTGGCACGACACCCTCCAGATGTTCATGTTCTACGGTCCACATCTTATACAAAATTGGGGAGGGATGGTCTGGCCATGCTGGTCTTTCTGGGTTAGCGCTCTCTCTCACTCTCACTCTCACTCTCTCACTCTCTCTCTCTCCTTGCTGCTGCTGTTTCATCCCTGGGGGCATCAGAACTGGTCAGTGACGTCATGATCACATGACCTGAGGACATGGGCAAACTCAGGCAGGTCTTTGGCCCAGAGGTGCCGCCTCAGATTTGCAGTCACCGGGTCTGAAGGGCCTTTGTGATAGGCGTGGATGTCACTGGGCCCATGCAGCTCTAATACGATGGACTGGTTGAGGCGGGTTGGGACTCTGGTGTCCCATTAAGTTTGGCCTGGAGGATCATAAGGTTAGAAATTCAGTAATGTTGTTTGAAGGTCCAGGGAAGACGAACTATATAGGCGTTCTGATGGACAGAGAAACAGGGAGCGAGAGAGAATACTGCAGGATGAGAAGACTATAGAAGATGAGGAGATCCTTAATGGATGAGATCACAGTAGAACTATGTCCAAACCACAGACTTCTGTGCCATGCAGCAAACTGTACTTAATTGTCTCAGTGCATACTGGAGCCTAGAATATAGTTCAGGCTATCTAAGTCATCTGATATTTTCAGAATGAACAGTCTGATTTATTTGTATTATAAAATAAATTCACACCATGGCACTGAAGGGATCAGTGATGTAGAACAGCAATTGTCTGTAGTATGTGTATGTACAGCATTTGTCTGTCTGTCTGTCTGTCTGTCTGTCTGTCTGTCTGTCTGTCTGTCTGTCTGTCTGTCTGTCTGTCTGCACGTCTGCACGTATGCCACCCCCACATTTCTACCCAAAGATGGCGAACATTATGAACACAGCCTCATCTGTGTTTTTTTTGCATAGCACAGGAGAGGTCAACTGGCTGCGTTGGAAATGGAAAGTTCTCAGTTCGATCCCCGGCTCTAGGCTTTCCCTGACTAGTGTCCTTGAACAAGACACTGATCCCGACGATGAGCAGGTTGGTGCCTTGCATGGTATCTTTCGCTGTGAATGTAAAGCACTTTGGATAAAGGCACCATAAATGTACTATTTAGTCTTGACTCTTTTTATGTTAATTAAGTTAGCTGTTTTTGTTTTGCAGCCATTTCCCCCTGTCTCTGTCTGGCACATTGTTGCTTGGATTATCATATGATATGTTAATTGAAAAATGATTTGATACCTGACACATTATGGACATTGGGAACTATTGGCATTATTGTTTTACATGAGCGTTATTGTTCTGACAAACATTTTATTTACAGTGAAATAAGTTATTTAGTTTAGTTTAGCTTGATCATCTTCACCAGTATCCATAACATCACATAAATCAACATAAGCAAACCGTAGTTGTAGGTGATCAAAAAGAATAGGCTTATCAAAAAGGAAGGCTGAAGCTAAAAGCCCACGTACATGTTTTGTTTGGCAAAACTAGTTGAATGAGTAAAAGTCGACAGTAACCAAGCCAAGCTGATTTTCTTTTGGGGGGGGGGGGGGGGGGTGCATGAATAAGACAAACATTAAATGTCCATAGACTTGGTTGCCACATGACGTCTGAAAATAATCACACACCCATCAGTAAGTGTCATATAGATCTACATGAATCTGTGTATGCTATTATACACTACATACTTTATAACATATTTGTGATAGGAATGCATGTTACTTGGTTGCTTGCGAGGCCAATCTTAAGTGAAAATAGTCAGGATATTAAGTGTGATCAAACCATTAAGCAAAGTGGCGTGCGTGTATGGTTACTGTGTATATTTTACTTATTAAAATGTTCATTTGTGCATTTATGGGTCCGATTTATAATATGCTGATTACTATACTAGAAAGCATTTCATGTTTTGTGTATAAAACACCTATAATATGTATTCACTGTGAATAAGACGGATGGAATAATACAGTACAGTGTTGTCATACTTCACAATACAATGAAGTCTTGAGACTGTTTTACCATACCTTCTTCTAGAGGAACTTCCTGGTCCACAGTGGGCCCCGCAGGCAGCACTATATACAAATTAAAGCTTGTGTCATCTTCAGTTATGTCCTCAGGACATGTCCCCGTTAGGCTCCCTTTTTTGAGGGTTCAGTTCACAATGCTAATTGGGTCCTGTCCTTAGCCACTTTATTGGACATGACACGTTGCCCAGGCCTTGGCCCAACTACACTGAGGAAGGCCAAGTATAAAGTAAATTAGTGACCAGCTAATTTGGCAATTACGGTCAATTAGCTAGCAGGGGAGGTGTGAAGTGATCCAATGGGCTGATCCCTAAATGAGCACCCTGATACTGTGACCTATTTAACCCCTCTGGAGAGAGAGAGGGGTTTTAACGCTGTTTAATATAACACCGTTTTTTTGTGTGTTTTTAATTAAAGGGATATTTTCCTCTCAAACAATGCTTGGATCTTTCTATCGTCTTCTCAGGCTTTTGTGAACACCGGCCTGGACGGTTTTTAAGTTGTTAGATATTTGATGTTCATTTTTTCAGACACGCCCCCTTCCTATACAAACCCATTGTAACTTCAAATTCCATTTTAACCATTCATTGAAAACACCAGTCCTTGGTTCTGCTGACTGGTATTGTCCTTCAGTACGTGAGGGGGCCGTGTTCTTTCAATAACTTTATTCCATTAATTTTAAATATTTTTGTGGGATTGTTTTTATGGATTTTTTATTCTTTTTTTTCCCCAAAGCATATTTAAAAAATCGTGCCAGCCAAGTCTATGGACTTTAATGTTTGTTTAGGGCAGTAAATCACAATCTCGCTGATATTAATAGCCTACATCTTCGTAATTTTCACGTACATGACATCAACATTCATGACATCAACATGACATCAACATTCCCCCAAAAATCTGGGTGCCACTCAAGTGTGATGTTTGTTTTGTTTAATTAAATTAAGGTCAATCAGATTTCAGGTCATCCCCCTAGACAAGCAATTTTATTGGCGCACGCACGCACGCACGCACGCACGCATGCACACAATACCCTTTAGATATACTTTAGCTTATTATTTACACAATTACATTAACCAAGTAAGCCCCATTTATTTATTTGAAAATAGCACATGCAAACTCACAACCTGCTGTGTTGTCAAACCGAAAAAGGTTTGACAATATTTGAAAAATATGAGTACTTTTACTTTGGTACTTCAATTTTAATGCAAATACTTGTGTACTTTTACTCAAGTAACTTTTGAATATAGTGCTTTTATACTTGTAACGGGGTATTTCTACATTGTGGCATTGCTAGCCTACACTTACTTAAGGAACAAATCTATAAGCACTTCTTGTGAAGTTTCCAGAGAGGCTGCTGTACAGTATTACAACCTGCCATGGCCCTGGATAGTGGCACAGCTTTGGTATGGCTCAGAGGTTATTGAAGAGATGAATGCTGTATGCTTCACTTCCCCACATTAATGAGCACCAATACTCAGACACAAGCTGATCATCTAAATCAAAGCCTGTGTCAAAAAACGTAGGTGACCTCGACCTGTGGTGTTTGCATTTTCATGTTTATTTCCAGAAGAACCAAACTCATTTCAAGTGAGATTTTCAAAAAACACAAAATCCCCCATGCCTTTGCCGTGGTGAGAAGGGAGCACTTGAAAGGGGGTGAAGTCAACCGTGGCTCTCGTTCTTGTTAGGACACATCCACAGACATGTCCCGGTGGAGATCTGAGAGAGCGGGGACATTCGGAATGACACCAGCAACGGCATGAAGAAGAAGAATCACAGTCTCTCTCCACTGTAGTCTTTTGTTCTACTAATACGCCCGTTTCCTCCTCCTCCAGAATTCAAAGGTTTTGGTTGGAGGAGTGGTGCTGCTGGGGCCACGGAGGGCTGTTTGGGACGCACAGTATATCAGCTAAAGAGCTTGTTTAGTCGCCCAGGGGTTGGTATCACAGGTTTAAATATTTACATTGGGCTCTGTCAGGCGGACGTCTGGCTGCCAAAGTGCAGAGAAGGGGCCGCTTGGTGTAGCAGAGTGGCCATTAGCCAGGCTAAATGGCCAGAAAGAATCCGGACCAGACAGGTTTACTTGTCGTCGGACCACTCAACCAGAGCATCAACCCAAAGAACCAGTCAATCTCTCTCTCTCTCTCTCTCTCTCTCTCTCTCTCTCTCTCTCTCTCTCTCTCTCTCTCTCGTTCTCACACTTGCACACAGACACACCTCTATAGCACCCACAAACTACAATTTATGGAGGCTGTTGTTAGTCCCATTGGGGACATTCAGTTTCAGCTTAACCCAGCTGATGGCTGCTCAGATGGTCATGTCTTGCTCAGGGACACCACCAGACACCACTATATTCGGAACATTTTGGCCAAGTCCTTCAGGTTACCTGCAACATATTTGTTCCGACTGTGGTCAGGTGGTGAACCCCTTTTTGTACTCGTATTTGTGACTTGTGAGACTTTCTTTCCTCACCGCAATGTTGTGGTGGCACAAACCTTGAAGCAGCGCTGTGCTTTATTTGAAGTTGGATAAAGGCAGACTTGAATTAGAGGACTGCAGTATGACCTTCTGTTTATTGAATTGAAAAAGTGGAGAATTTAGCAAGGCCAGAATCTCTCGGCCACTGGAGACATTCTTTAAAAGAGATGACAAATAATAAAAATGAAAATATTTGACATGCAGTTTCTTAATCCTTGAAGCAATTTGCCCGTTCCTTGAAAGAATTCCCTCCTCTGCATGACACGCTTCAAAGAATAAACTACTTTTAGTTATTGTCAGGGTGTGAGTTGTTAAAAAAAACAGGGGGTGGTGGGGGGGGGGGGACCATTTCTTAACCACATAAGCCATATACTTCTTTGTACATCAAATAGCGGAAATAGCTTATTTATTCACGTCGGATTGCGTCGCAGGGACGTGCAGAAAATGTTGGAGTTATTTTATTTTTATTTTTTATTTATTTTTATTGTATTGTTTGTCTGCTTCTGTTAGCCTGTTTTGTACTTATCGTTGAATGTATTGAATGTAAGTGGTTTATTATTTGTCTGTCTTAAAAAAAAAAAAAAAGCACAGGGACGTTACAATGTAATGATACAAGCACATGTATGTGTATACTGTAAATTGATGTGCTCAAATAAATAAACATATAGAAAAAACATTCACATTTCTTTCACCATAGTAAATGCTGCATTCATGTTCTGGAGAGGGCACTTTTTTACTGACGCAGCTAGGGGGGCTCATGCCCCTTTGATGTGTGGACGTGCCTGTCGCGCGTTGGATTTGAGATGACACAGATCTACGTCCAAGGCAGTCAATTTGTTAAATAGTGATATTATCAAACATAAATATCAAACATATCAGACAGTCTACAATTGTCCCGCCCGTGGTTGTGCCCCTCTTCGCACCCATTGGTTGCAGTTTCTTTGTTGGACAAAAATCCTTTCTCTCCATCCTCTACCTTTTGAAAAATCTTGTTTTTTATTGATATTCTGTGTATTAATTCTTTCTATGTCATAAAAAAGAAACATCTCAGGTGCAGTATAGTGACTGGGCATATCGTGTTCAGGTTGATTAACCTCTGTGGTTAAACTCCCTGTTGGTGAATTATCTCCCGACAATGACCACCTACTACACCTAGCCAGATATTATCCCTTACATATGATATTGTCTTTTTATTATGTTTTATGATAATGCTTTTTTTATTCCGATTTAGAATAGAAGATGTGCTTGTAAACGGGGCACCATTGCATTTATTTTCCATCTTTAAATAAAAGCTAAATAACAAAATAAACATAAAATGGGAAAGAATGCATTCTCATAATTCTGACTATACGTTCCTGTGGCCATATTGCTCCCTTTCTCAGCAGAAGTTGAAGTGAAAAGGGTCAATGCACTGGTTTGATTCTATATCTCTTCTGACAGGTCATTTGATATTCCTACAGTCGCATTTTTATCAATGGTGTGTATATCAATCAGGTTCATACTTATGGGAGGTGAGGATGTAACCAAGATGGAACCCTCATTACCAGGCCCTCGTTATAGGATCTCAAACTCTCGCTAGGGACCCCGTGGCGTAGAAGTCCTGGCCCTCCTTGACCTTAATACCTTGGCGTCACCCCTGACCCTAAAAGCCTAGCCTGAGGGCACTACTTAGGGCATGTACATGTGAGACGACATATTTATAGTATTTATGGTGATTACATGATGATTGCATTTGTGATATGTTCTAATGATTATAGGAATAATGATAACGGCCATCCAACATTTTCATTTCAATCTCATGAGGACATCTGTCTATACAATAAAATGCCATATTGTCCAGGTGATATTATTATTGCATGTAATGTAGGCATTTGACACACTGACTCAAACTGTGAATCTCACTTAATATGCTGTAATAAGAAAGAATATTTACCTTTTATTAATTATTTCTGTAATCGGAATCAAATTAAGTTATTTTTGGCTAAATCTTCCATCTTTGGTACTATAAACCTAACAGAATATTCAACACAAAATGTTCTATTATAAAGCTTTGCGGAGCGCGCCACTGGCCTAGCGGTCCAGCTAGGCGCATACCACATATACAGTATAGGCTCTAAACATACTGTACACTCTAATGCAGCCTGGCGGCAGTGTGTCGCAGGTTCAGATCCTGATCCCGGCAACCTTTGCTGCGTGCAAGGTTAATTAAATAAGGTTAGGAAGCGAAGACCGTACGGTGGACTCCATGTTGCTCCCTGGAAGGAAAGAAACATGCGCAATTGAGACCAAGGAAGCTGAACGCGGAAGTGTTGGCTGCATATAGCCCATTGCGCATGTTTCTTTCCTTCCAGGGAGCAACATGGAGTCCACTGTACGGTCTTCGCTCCCTGTCCTCTTTTAATAGTCCTTGGCTGCGTGTCACTCTCTGTGCACTCTCTCCCAGGTATTATTGAAATAATATGTATTGATACGTATTTGTGTATTGATACGTATTTGTGCTTATAGAATAATGAAGAAGTTTTGGCCTGGCCTCTCTGTGACATCTGGGGCTAATAATTGTTTCTTCCGCTTTTATTTTATTTTGCTGTAGCACTTTGAGATTCCATGGAATGTAAAGTGTGTTATAAATAAAATCCATTATTATTATTATTATAATTTGTTTAATTTGGTGTCTGGTGCAGTATTACGGACAGAATCTGTCATGGTTTGTCATTGGGGCATTTCCTTGTCATCTAGTCAGATCAACTAAAGAACCAATTATTGTGATGACACACAGGTTGCAAGCTGGTTCAAGTTTGTTTGAATTGTGGCGCTTGCTCATGTTTTAAGATTATACAGCAAGAGACATGACGAGGTAACAAATTATGATAACAAGGATTCTTCTGCTGAAGGAAGCCATGGAAAGTACGGCGCTCCATACCCTTATTCTGCTTGATTTAGTAGGTTTGCTCAGACAAGATATTCAAAATATGTACTTGTAGCCTCAAGCAGCATTATTCAGAGAGAGAGAGAGAGAGACGTCAATACAAAATAAATAAAAAAACATGACTTTCTTTAAAGTGCACTGGAATTCGCTCTGTTGCGCTTTTGCGCAGTGCAATATGCCGGTCTGAGCTCACTAGCCAATCCTCCCTCCAGGTATACACTGCGTGGCCTCTCATAGAGCCCCAGGGCTAGGCATGCGCTTATTAGAGACATATGGTGCCGAAACAAATTTATGAAATAAGCTGTCATCAAATAATCAAATCATTCACGTTTCACAGAGCAATAATGGAAGTAAGTAAGCAGATATATCCAGGACCTTTCCTAGTGGCATGCCTTTGAATTGCTTGGTTTGCCTGTGGACTATGTTGAGCTACTACTGTATACCCTTTTGACAACCATGTAACGAGAAAAGAAAAGGTTTCAAATACAAGGAGTGTGTCAAACACTGACGAAACAAGTTCAGAATGACTGACTCGTGATGGACATATAGATTATGTGGAATTCATTTCTAAATACAGGAAGTAACAAAAGGGAAATTATTGCATCCAAAACGAATACCATGAAATTAGTTTATATACCCGTGCAGCCCTATAGGAATACATTTTTGCTTTATCAAAACAGCTAGGGTGCACAGTGCACCACTCAATGAATCTGTCTTATAGCTGCAAATTGCTACCTATACATGTACATTACATTTCAGTTTTCATGTTTTGCATATGATCATATGATCAACGCAAAAACATATAAAGGAAAGTGTTAAGCCCAAACCACACCAAAGGGTCGGGATGAGACGGTTTTTAAGGTCAACCACACAGAGACCACATGAGTTGATGGTTTTTAAGGTCAACCACCTGAGTTGCACTGGTGTGGTTGACCTTAAAGCGGTTTTGTCCCAAGGAGTCCCTACTACCGGCTACCGGTGTGATTTGGGCTTTAGAAACAATTCTGTAAAACATGTTAAATGGTTCACATCTGTCCGGAAGCGGGAGTGAACACTTGTCCCTGATACGACAACTGGTGATCAATTCCCACTGGTCCAGATAGGCACTTATATGAATTAATTAGAGGTTTAGCCAAGCAGTGGCTAGATATGATGCACACTATGCAAGCACTAGGAAAGACAAGCCATGCTCCCTGTACCCTGTCTGCCCTCATCCCATCAACGTCAACAGATCGCTGTGTCCTCACTGAGAAAACGAGCTAGTAGAGAGGAAAGACGAGGGGGAAAAAATATGTACCACACACCGCCCACCAAACCCCAGGCTCTTCTTTTTTTTAACCCCCGCCTCCGCCTCTGCACCCTGTGCACCCACACCCCACTTCCCTCTACGTCCAACCCAAGGCCATGCATCCCGGCTGTGCATGACAGCTCACAACATTCCCTGCCACAAATGCTTTCCCGATGCATCCACTTCTGTGAACCAATCAGCAGCTAAAACGGAGTGTCCCTCGCACTTTTTTTGAATGTGTCAACAATCTCTGGTTGGCTCGCCAGACTGTGTGTGTGTGTGTGTGTGTGTGTGTGTGTGCACGTGCACGTGTGTGCATGTGCACGTGTGTGTGCACTGTGTGCGTGCGTGTGAGTGTATGTGTGCGTCTTTGTGTGTGTGCTGGGTTTGTATCCCCTTGCGTATATTTGAATGAATGTATTTGTGGTTTAGCTTTTTTCTGTCTTTCTCAACTTAAAGTGGAGGGGTGGGTGGAGTTGGGTGTGTGGGGGGGGGGGGGGTGCCCATGTCATTCTTCCACAACTTAATCAGGAGCTACACACACAGGAGAGGGCTGCAGCATCGTGGACCGCCCTGATCATGTTAATGAGGTCCCCTGGCTATGCAGTCATCGAAGTATAATTGACTTGTTCGTCTCTTATCTTCCTAATAGACACTCTGACCCAGAGCACGTTTGTTTCGCTATGAGAAATGTCAAGAAGGATCGGAAGTTTCCCCGGCATGCCCATTAAAACTGAAGGCATGCCACCCTGTCTCCGGCCATGCCAGGGCTGCCATTGGCTCTCTGCCTCATTATGCAGATGCCAAATGTAAATAAATGATTCACAGATCACCCCCCCCCCCCCCCCCCAAACTGTACCCTGTTCTACAAAAAAAAGCTAAAAAAGAGTCTGACTGTCCAGCGATTGTTGTTTTCTCTGGGAACAAATAAATAATATATAGGTAGTAATTATAACAAGACATGTCCCTGACTTGAAAACCTGGTGAGGCGCATTGATGTTGTTACAGCGCTGTGTGTCCCCTCGCTTTCAGGATGTATCAGAATCAAACAATGTTGAGTGTAATGTGGGAAGGACCAAGAAGCCAGCCGCCTAGCTGTGTGCCAGCCAGGCAGGGACAAACCACTGACTAATGGTCACATGCTTGTGGATATGAGGGGGAACATCTGTGCACATCAACGGCCTACTGTACCATGGCTTCATGTCCACCATTGGCTCTTTTTGAATACAAAGGCTGACCCAGAACCTTCCACAACCTGAAACTTTCCAGATCCCGTGAAGTTCTGTGATGTGTTTTTGGTTTATGTTGTCATTATAATCAGAAGCATCAATGAAAAGGGAGCCACGCCATAAAAAACCCCACATTGATTTAGTAGCATCATTTCTGAAAGGTTTTCAATAACACAATGGCTGTCTGCCTCGGCTCCATATTTGTGAAAGGGGCGACCAGGCTCTGTGTCATGTCGACACTGTCGGGGCAGAAACCCAGTATGTCCAAATGTTTATTCATAATTTAAGGCCCTATTTTACACTTCGATGACAGAGATTCAAGACAAGATAGTCGCACAAAAGTACCGAACACAGCCGATCTACTCAAAGCTCAAATTGTGACTCACCGTGTTCTGAGCTTGTACATTTTGCTGTAATTTTTTTTGCCTATAATGACATAGAACAGGGATGCCAGATTAAAAGTGGTTCAGTCTGTGTTATATATTTAGCCAATTATCAAGTGCTTGTTGTTACTAAATGTAACTAAAATGTTATGTTATCTATGCTGCTGCATTGTCTGAAGGAAGCCAAACAAAAATAGGTTTTGCTATTATGTACCTGTACACAAGAAGTAACAAAGTACAACCTTGAACCTTGAACTACATTGGAGCCACTGGAACACAGGTACATTTACCATAAAGTAACCGCTTTGGATATACTAGGTTTCCACCCGACAGCGACAATGTATTAATTAGATGATTGTGCCGGTCTCATGAGACCCAGAAATCTGATTTTGTGATCAGCTTCTGACTGATCTCTCCGCTGACTTGGAGACATCATTATAGTAATTACCACAAGCTCTAGCAGTTGCAGGCAAATAACCCTTCTGCGCTCTCCCCCCCCCCCCCCCCCCCCTCCTTAAGCAGAGGGTGAAATTACATTTTTCAACAAGCATTTTTGTTGTCTGTATTGTGACAGCGGTCATTCACCATCAGGTAGCCTCTCTCTCAACTCTGAGTATTCCAAAATCAGAATAATGGTGAAGAGACCTGGGAGCCTGCCAAACTCCTTTTAGCTGATAAATAGAATAATGTGTTCAGTGTGACAAAGACTAGTATGCTTTTCATTTCCATTGTCATTATGATGTCCGAAGGTGGTCCCAAGATTATTTTTGTAATTGGCTTAACAACTTAAACCTTATGTACTTCATTGACCGGAGTCCCCCAGGGGTGTGTTTAAAAGGAAAAAAATTCTATATAATTGTTTACATAATTTTTTTGAAATGATGATTGATTTATAATTGTTAAAATCGTACTTTCCTCACGGCCGACAGGTTGGGAATTGATTTAATAAAGCCTGATTTAGTCATATGACGTCTACACAGCAAATCTTTTTTTCCACAGCTTAATTCTCAGTCTGTTTTAAGCCAGAGCTGATTCATCGCAATAAATATAAATACAATTAACATATCTTTCATTTTCAAATCAATCCGTGATTAAGTAGTAAATAACTGCTCAGCAACCTCTCAGACGTGTACTTAAGTGTTACCTCGCGTGCAACGTTATTAAAGTCCCATTGTTTTCCCTGGTTTGTTGGGTAGCATGCTGATAAACCTTTTGAGTGCAATTAATGCAAAACAGATAGGCTAAAAGCAGACTGCTGAAAAGAAAAGTGTGAATGAAACCTGAACAATGGTAGGTTACCGTAATAGTGGTTGAAAAATATGGACCTGAATGTCAGCAACCACTACGAGCACGCGCACACACACATACACACGCTTGTGAGGACATGAACATTTTATAATTAAAATGTGTAAATACCCCCCCCCCCCCAAAAAAAAAAGAAATAGCTGATCTACAAGCTCACAATACGTCATGCTGTGACGCACTTGTGAGCTTGCAGATCTGCTATACCTTTGGTGAACAACACCGGAATACAACTCGGTACAAATTGGGCATAACTCTAAGCTCTAAACGTGAATATTTTCTTAATCATACGCCATCAATTAAAAAGTCTTTAACCATAAAAACTACAATTTCTCTTCAGATGTGGTTCTCCCAATGTCTATTTCTCCATTTTAAACACAGCCACTTACATCACATTAGATGGACAATATCAGTCAGAGAAGAACCAAAGACTTGTGTTTTCAATCAGTCTCACATGGGTAAAATGGAGTTTGAAGTTAAAATGGGTTTATAGAAACAGTAGCAAGGGGTCGTGTGTCGGATTTAAATGAGTATCAAATATCTTAATATTGAATGAAGCAACTTAAAAACTGTCTGGGGTGCACACAAAAACCAGAGTTTGATGTCAGTCAACCTTTCAACCTTTTATTGAATTCTCAGATGACACACTGAGGTCTGAGACCGAGATTAGTTTGAGAAAAGCACAAACAATATAAAATAAATGTAATGACCCCAGAATGTATTATTATTATTTTCTTGGAGGAGGAGGAGGAGGTTTGTTCATACAGTGTTACATTGCCATGCACACTGCCACATCCCCTTTTGTGGTAGTGGTTTGAATGCATGGACAGCTGATGGAAGCACCAGGCCCTGCTACAGTACACTGCCTTCCTTAGGGAATGTGAGGTGGTCATGTTCCTGTCTAGCTCTTCAATTCCTCAGACTGTGTCTTTCTCTCTCTATTTCTTTCCTCTTCTCTCTTCACTGTGCTTGTGTGTGCGTGCGTGCGTGCGTGCGTGCGTGCGTGCGTGCGTGCGTGCGTGAATTTATACAGGGAAATGAGAGGGGTCACAGATGCTTTTAGTTGAACAGATGCCAGTTTGTGCCTGAGGACACAACAACCAAGAACACAAGCCACCCAGACCACAGTCTTCACATATATGATTTGTTTCTCCCCCACAAAGCACACACACATAAGCACACTTGCACGTGCATGCATGTACGCAGATAGTACACATAATCTCACATGTAGGCTACACTGGTGTTCGGAGTTATTTGTGCAAGCCTAGTTTTGAGGTCACCATGGTTCCACCATGAAGACTGACTGGCAAGCTGTTTGCAGGGTTGCTTTTGTGCACTTTTACCCAACATTCTTTACAGCCCATTGTACAATTATAATATAGAGCTCTTCGACACTGCAGCAACAAGAAAAAACAAATTGCAAAATAAATGGAAATAATGCATGGCTATCTCTGATACATACTTAAAAGCTTGGAAGCCCTGATGCTCTGGGCTGTCCGCAGACTCCCCACGACCCTCTGCAGCGATTTGTGGTTGAGGACAGTGCAGTATTCCCATAACTGGTGGTGATGCATCCAGTCAGGGTGCTGTCAGTTGTGACTCTCTAGAACAGTGAAACATTTTAACAAATTTAAACAAATTTGTTAAAAATTTAAACAGTGGTCCCGACCCACTGTTTGGGAAACAGTGCTCTACATACACAGGCAACTGGCAGCCCAGGGCCCCCACCATCACTTAATGCAGCCCGCAGGTTAATATCCGAACATTGATATATTATTGATTTCTGCTAATTACTAGTATTACCAGTAAGACACCTGAGGGCGAGAAGCGCGTGCACGCATCCACCTGCAGGGTGATGGCAGACTGCTGGGCGAGCGCTGGCGCTTTGGAATGGGGGGTCAGATCAACATATCCGCCTGGGTGACAGCAGACTGCTGTGCTTTGGCATGGTCAGCTCCATATATGGAGATCTAAGGGTTTGAGGTCAGATGTAGAGTTGCTGGCCAATATTGATGACATCAGGGATCTCCATATATGGGCTTAATATTGATGACATGAGGCGGGATCTCCATCCCTGATGATGTCACGTGCTCCGTCCCTGATGATGTCACGTGACGTCACATGCTCCATCCCTGATGATGTCACATGATGTCACGTGCCCGACCAACACACAAACTGACGGGAAATGCACGATTCCATATAGTTAACTGCGTCTTTTTTATGTCCAATGTATGTATTTGTATTTAGTTCATAATGTTAACATAACTATAACTAAATGCATTTGAAATTAAATCAAAATGTTACTTTTCAGGATTCCAATAAAAAAAACAGCACAAAAAAAATCTGGATTTCAATTCAAATAGCAAAAATAGCTGATCTAGCCCAGCCCTGCTCTAGAACACCCATATGATGTTGGGCCCCATGCCAACCTTTTGACCTGCCTGAGATGAAGGAGGTGGTGCTGTGCCTGTTTCACCACAGGGCCTATCGCTGTTGGATCATCAGTAACTGTGAACTTTATTGTTCCAAAATGTTGCAACTTTTTTCAACATCAAATGTTAGATGTCAATGAGAATTTTGTCTCTGCAGGTTTTAATTTTTTATCACCAAAATGGATTCCAAATCCATGTTTATAATGGGTGCAAGGTACAAGATGTCAACTTGATTTTTTACCACTTTCAAACTGGTGTCATTATGAACAATTTCTTGATCTAATGTCACATTAGATCTGCCTGACTGTTTTATGGTTATACTGTTTTATATATATATACCGTATATCATACAATTGTGCAGCTTAATTGTTGCGTGACTGTTTCTTTGTTGTGTTGCTCTGTTCATCATTTGTATCAAGTGTCTGTGTTCAATTTATTTTTGTATGTCTGTGGTGGCCTGTATGGTGGTTTGTGTGTCTGTACGCGTGCATGCATGCACGGGTGGGTGGGTGGATGGATGGATGGATGGATGTGCGTGCATGTACGGCAGTGTGCCTGTGTGCGAGAGCGAGGCAGCGCGTGTGGAACATGTGCTGGAGTTCTCAGGCGAACAGCAGGCCTCTAATAAGGACTAGTGCTGGACGGCAGCTGGTAAACTCTGTCCCCAGAATAGGTGTCCTTTATACACACACAAAGGAATGCAAATTAGTCCCAGTGCCGAGTGGAGACTGAGAACGGATCCACATGGCACACTCTCATACACGCTGCACGCTGCAACTTCCTTCAATGTGATGAAAAACAAGCCGGACCAATGACAAGGCCCACCCGCACAGCTGTTTGTTTGTTTGTGTGCGTGCATGTGTGTGTGTGTGTGTGTGTGTGTGTGTGTGTGTGGGGGGGGGGGGTGGTCACCAAAGGGTCATTTTCTACTAAAACGTCTGGTATGAGTCTCAGACATAGATAGGTGCGCATGCGCGCGCACACACGCACCGTGACGCACGCACACACACACATCCAGACTCGTGCACTCAAACCACTTCATTCTGAAACCCAACGAGTGCCTCCTGGTGCCCTCGCCCTCGTCATTGCTCTTGTGAAGACAAGCAAGTGTTCATTGAAAGAGTATGAGAACATTGATATAGCAAACAGACGCTTTTCTTTTTAAAATCAATTTACATTACTAGAAATGAAAAAGCTCATCTTATTTTCTGGTTCTTATAGATAGTTATATGTGAATTGTGCTGCTTTTCCAGTTAGGTCACCCATGGTCAATGTCAGCCAGAGTCTGAATTAGGGTCTTTAAACAAAAAAACAAACAAAAGATATTGAGTTCATGTGCTGTGTCTTGTGTGCACACTGTATAGTCTAAAGGCCTATTCATTTAGGTGATAAGGTGACTACAGAATAGTCTAAAACAGGGGTTGGCAATCTTTCTGACATTAATTGCCATGTTTTGTCTTGATAGTCATTGTGCCATATCAACATTAATGACACCACATAATTATATTTCCAACAGATTTTGAATTCCCTATACATAACCTTTTTTCCCCTTAAATACTTTCTTTCACATCAGGACATTGTAATGATCATTCATTAGACTCCCTCGCCAGCCAGAGTTTGGAGTTTGAATGAATGTAAATTAGAATGAATTATGTACAGGTTGTAATGAAAAAATACTCTCTCTCACACCTGTGCCATTGATGACCCTCCCCTGTTGGCACTTGGCACCCATGCATATAAGGTTGCCTACCCCTGGTCTAAAGGCCTATTCATATCTCAGTTTTAGGTGATAAGGTGACCACTGAAACGGTGGTTAGTAAAAAAACAGAAGCACTGGGGTGAGCGGTGAGCGGTGAGTGGCTTATCACCGCGGCGTGACGTCATGTTGAGTTTTCAGTGGTCACCTTATCACCTAAAACTGGAGTATGAATAGTATAGGCCTTAAGGGCTCCATTTTCGTCACCGCTAAACCCCTTATCCCTAAACTTCTTTGCCTTTTTTTACTATTTTGCAAAACGTTTTTCAATAGTTAAAATGGACAGTCTACAAGCTCACAGCGTGTCAATGTAGATTGGCTAGTTGTACTATTCAAAAATGTTTTTCAAAATAGTAAATAAATGCAAAGAAGTTGAGGTTATAAGGGGTTTAGCGGTGACTAAAATGGAGCCCTAATTGTCATATAGAAGTGTTGACATGTGTGTCCTTTTACATCTTTGTTCGTTAATGAAACAAGGTAATTTTATTGCATACCTAAAAATAAATGATGACAGTTATGACACTTATATTAGTTATATTATTTTTTATGCCTATGGTGGCCCACAGTAAACAAAATAGCAGATCTACAAGCTCCCAACATGTCGAGATACGAATATGATGCATTGTGAGTTTGTAGATAGGCTATTTTTATTATTATATATTTTATAAAAGAATGGTTTTGGTCATACAAGGTTTCCACCTGACAGCAATATATTGTTCTGTATCAGTATCAGTCAGTTTGATCAGATTCCATTCGGTATGACTGCCTATGAATTCCACAGGCCTGAGCATACAACCTGGCCTGGCGGGAATATGCGGCCCAGCCGCTCAGCGTTCACAGCAGCGCAGCACCTGTAAAAATAGCAGATCTACAAGCTCCCAACGTGGCGAGATATGAATATGACGCATTGTGAACTTGTAGATAGGCTATTTTAACTATTTATTATTATTTTATATTTTTTAAAGGAATGGTTTTGGTCATACAAGGTTTCCACCGACAGCAATATATGGTTCTGTATCAGTATCAGTCAGTTTGAGCAGATTCCATTCAAATTGGCTACCATGACTTCCTATGAATTCCTCAGGCCTGGGTATTGACCATTTGCAGACCGCGGCCATCTTGCCATCAGAGTTTGGAAGCACTCGTTTTCAGTAAAGAAATGTCCTGCTGCCTCCTGCATTATGTGCAAATTCAAAACAGGTTGTACGCAGCATGGGCAGTTGAGTGATATCTAACGAGCACTTCCAAACACTTAGAAAAAGAATCACCTGCAAGGACAGAAAGTAACTCATAACATGTCTACAGTGGATTTTTATGAAACAAACACTTTGAGGATAGAAAGAGAATAATTCAAGCTTTTCATACAGCTGCAATGTTGGTGAGTTTGACGTTGTGTAATACAATTAGATAAAACTTTTCTGTTTGGATGAATGGGCTGTCTATGGGAAGTTGCACCTTCTTAGCAACTTATATGGTAAGATGGCCGCGGTCTGCATATGGTCCATACAACCTGGCCTGGCGGGGATAGCAAGTGAGTTGTCTCTGTTGCGCACTGAAAACGGCTTGAGCAATGTCAAACTGTCGTGATTCGGTCATGATTGTATATACAGCAGAAAACTTCCCAGTTAGATCAATGTTAAAACAAGGATAGGATGATGAAGTTGTACTTTGTAGCATAGTATAGTAGACTGACTGCTGCTGCTATATTATTATCACAACGTGAAGTTGTACCATGATGTTGACGTAAATGGCGTTATATGAACAAGGATAGGATGATAAACATGAAGCGCTGTCCGTCCATTGTGCATTCGTGAACCCCCCTCCTATTAAAGTAAATAGCAGACCTAACAAGCCATGTATGATAATGTAATAGACGAACAACACGCATTTGTGCGACCACGCGACAGATATGTATCAAATATGAAGAACTGACTATCGTAAACAATACAGACTACAGACACCTCCCCAACGCGAGTGACAAATTCTCGAGCCAGTTGCCGTGGGCCAGTTGCCCGCCTCCCCGCTCCTCTGGCCTCAGACTGTATAAAATATGACTGACTGACTGTCGTAAACGATACAGAGACTCCTCCCAGACAATATCGCCGAGACAGTTTGTTTATTTTTGGACCACAATTGTTATATGAGACGATTTAAGATGACTCCATAGAGAAAAACTGACGTGAACCAGGGGATGAGCGAGTGAAGTCCGGACTTCGGCGCTCTATAATAAATACTAACTACTACACTAGTAGACTACTAGTATAACGCTTTACAAACACATCAACCAGTACTGGACCTATATATTCATACATTATTTCGCGCTTGTTGTGCCGCTTGGCTTCAGCGTTGCCTGTCATGCTGCACATTGCAGATTCATTTTCTTCTCAATCCACTCGGCCAGAGAACGGGTTGCCTGTGTTGGCAACTGTCGTGACAGAAATAAGCTAACCAACCTCCAAAAACCAGGCAAGCAACTGTGGGGGGGAAAAAAAACAATCCAAGTTTTGCTGGAAATAAGCAGACTTGGCAACCCTGGAGTCGACTAGGTGGCGAATTGGTCGTGTAAATTTCATGATCGTTGTCTAACCAGCTAAAAGCAGCTGGTAATAATATTTACCCTAACATTTAATTCCTGAAATCAGTTGTTTGTAACAGTAAACCAATGATGGGTCATTTGTGTCATCGGGCCCTATCAAAAACAACCGCTCAGCATGCTGTATGTATCCCCTGTCAGGTGCAGCAGTGTAGGTGACCCGGTCCAGACATCAAAGGGTGGCAGCTGTTTTCTCAAACCGGAGGGGTGGAGGGGAGGTGACTGCTGAAGAGGAAGATTGAGATGGTATGTTGGATCTCCAGGAGTGTCACTTGGTGTAATAGGTGAGTGGTGGGCATTCATCTTCCTTGACGGAGATTTGGCGTGTTAGAGAGAGAGAGAGAGAGACGGAGAGAGTGCACTACGCCGACTTCAATGAGTCTTCAGTAATTACTTATTACTGCCCATATGGACAAGAAGGGCAATGAGAGGCCTTGAGGCGTGCATGCCTCTTCCTCCCTCAGAAAACCACCTCCAGAGTGACTTCAAGAACATATCCATAATGCTCCAAGACAAAATGCTCATTACAGGAAATTATGGACTGCCTGTTTTGCCCCCTTCCAATGAGGGTCCTATACCCCTCTACCTCACCCTCAATACTTGTATTCCCTCATTCAACACAAGAGGAGAGACGGAGAGGAATGGAAAGAAGGGGCCCCGCGGCTATTACCTGAGAGCCGACCCTGATCATGGCCACTAATGCTATACTGCACTTCCATTCATGTGGAGTGGTTCACTTGCAGGCAGCAATTACCGACCAAATGATTCAAACTGAGCCTTCTGATGGAGTGACTGGCAGAGTGGGGCTGGCTGGCTGCCTATAGCTGGCTAGCTCGCACGCTTGCTCGCTCGCTCACTCACTCCACACTTTTGCCCTCGTGGCCACTTTCATCAAGTTCTTGTATTTTACTTAGTTGCACACTTTCTTTGCACTTTTTCTTTTTGTGTGCGTGTGCGTGTGCTCGTGCGCGTGCGTGTGCGTGCGTGCGTACTCGTCTGCATTAATTCAGGGTACAGGCCCTTGCACGCGCCCTGTTCCCCTCTCACCATGCTATCCCCAGTCTAGAGCTGGTGCAACAAGCGGGGCTGTCATCCACAGATCAGAGGCAACAATGGCGTCTTCCTCCGGCCACCTTTGAGTATGTCACTGTGGGAACAGCATAATCAACCCTGTGTCACCACCAGCTGCTCCCTCCAGAACACATTAGAAGAAACAACAGGAAAGGAAGAGGTATAAGGGGGGGAAAAATAAGGAAAAGAAAAAGAACGTTGGAAAGATTGCAGCCCACTTGTCTGCAACCGATGGCTGGATGATATTGTCTCGTTATTTGGCTCACTGTCAAAGCCCATGCTCCATCTGTGGCCTCTGTGAATGGAGTGACATAAAGCACAAAATTGAGCCAGTGATTGAAGTATAGCGAGACACGAGGACTCTCCGTTCTGCATCTGTATCAGGCAGACCACATCTTTTCTCAGACAAAACTGGTGGGCAACAAAAAGGTCTTGAGGGCTTTCACTCAGGAGCAAAACACTGGAACTGATGGTGTTAGTTTCCTTATTATTGTCTTCTTGCACAGCTGTCTGTATATATATGTTATAATGGTGAGTAGTGCATAATATGCTGTATATATCCATAGTATGCTGAGAGAGGTTACTCACCATTTACCAGTGCCTTCACTGAATAAAGGCTGGGGAAAACAGACAAAGAGAAAGAGAGATGAACACAGAAATTGTCCAGCGCCATTACCAGACAGACTATAGACAGACAATGGGATGTCCTTGGGAAGCTAAGAGAAAACGCAAATCAGGGCTTGTCATTAGCTTTGACAAAGGACCAGTGCAAGGCATACGTCCAATTTATCGGTGGGTCAAACACGGGTCACTTTCAAAGTGAAATTTACACTGGCCTGCCGAACATTTTATGATGAGTGTGTCTTCAAAAGTAAAAAAATAAATGAAGTCAGGTATTCAAATGATAAAATAATGAATGGTAAATGGGTGTGGTATGTAAGTTTTGCATAGACCACTCTGTTTCAAGTGTCATCTCACCAGGCAAGATCCGTTCCCATCTCTTGTACCTTGAATTAGGCCTACAGAGAATGGCACCAAAATGATGATATATTCATTCACCATTGATTTTATCAGTCCATGTACCGTTCGGTAATCTCATTATAATGTGCCCTTTAGTACAATAGCCTCATATGAACCGAATTAAGGCCATCTTTTATTTTCCTAGTAAAATAGGCTGTCTTGTAAATTATTATTTCACAAGTTAAAAGGCCCTAATCAGTCTATTATACCAGACGAATAGATGACCAGTAATTGCTACTAATAACTTATTACTCATCTACACAAATATTCTAATAGCATGTATTTGGGAGCCAATTTTTTCCCATTTTTCCCCCAATGTACAACGAGAGAGAAGAAAACCTATTCACACACTAGACAGGCAGCGACACAAAGGCATGCTAACACAAAGGAAGCTTAGAAAGCAACCTGTAGAATGTTTTTCATTCTCCTGGGCTGGATTAATATCTAACCTTATTCATGGGGATGTGAAACCCCTGCTTCATCTTCGCCTTCAGAGCTGTCTAGCAGCAGGGCTTTGTTTGCCGCGTGGGGGCCCTTTTGAGCGAGACGGCGCAGGGAATTATAGATAATGTCCTCTCTCTCTATCCTCTCCCCTGCTAGCCTGCTAGGCTGCAGATCGACACAGAGCCCCAGTGGGGACCAGAACGGTGGAGACACTGTACATGATTTGAGCTACAGCAGCCATTGTAGACCCGGCAGGGCTCACAGGTGGAAATGCATTCACGCGCAGCCAGGCGGTGAGGAATTACCCACATGAGGCTTAAATAATATACCCGAGTGTACAGTATTCACACCCCATTGTCATGTCTCCTGGTAATATCCTAGTGTTGTTGAGGGAATTCAATCCATTTTTTTTTCGTGATTTATGTGAAAATGACCATTAACAATATGTCTATTGTCCACTAAGAAAGAGACTATCACTGGCATGTTGTACCTACAGTATACTGGCAGACCACCACAGCCATTTGCATCAACACTGTGTAAAAAAAACAAAGAAAACACAAGAACCTGCATAGTATTCATTGCGAAAGTCTTTCAACACATTGCTGTGAGTCAACATGTTGGATAAGACATCATAAAAAATATGCCCATTGACCATAGCACATTTGGGAATTGAATTGGCCGAGTACAATAGGGGAGGGGGGCAGTTAAAGGGGCAGGACACACAGAAAACCCACTGGGACTATACAGCCCCCGCTGATCAATGACCTCATCTAGAGTCAGTTGCTCTTTCAAAGGCGGCGAGACCAAAGAGCAGAGGGGCCTTTTCAGCCGGCAGATAACAAACCAACACCAGACACCCAATAAAGAGACTTCCACTTCATTTAAAAGCAATTAATATTCTTGGCTGGCTGGCATGATCCCTTTGGTGTGGCAGGTCTGTACACGCCCCCCTGCGCTGTAATGGAGTTGACTGGTTAACTCTGAGGTCCGTGGCCAGCCAGTGGCTGCCTGGGTGACAGCGCTGATGCGCAGTAGGACACAAGGTTTAAGATCACACTGAATGGACCCGTCTCACACCTCACTGCACCCCAAAAGATGCGCTCTCTCTCTCTGTGTGTGTGTGTGTGTGTGTGTGTGTGTGTGTGTGTGTGTGTGTGTGTGTGTGTGTGTGTGTGTGTGTGTGTGTGTGTGTGTGTGTGTGTGTGTGTGTGTGTGTGTGTGTGTGTGTGTGTGTGTGTGTGTGTGTGTGTGTGCGTGCGTGCCCTCAGTCCTGTCCTGCTTGGTGCTTCTCTCGTCTGTGTGTGTCTATCTCGACCTTCATAGGCTGCTCATTTTTGGCTGTCCTTTTCCTCTCTCTTTGGTGGAATCGTCTTCCCGTCAGCAGCAGTAAAATTGCCCGTGTTGCTTCTTCTTAACTTCTTCACCGGCAACTTCAAGTTTATTGTCACATCGCAAGTTTATCAGTTCTGCCAAGAGTGGGTGAAGTTATTTTCCGTTGTTTTTCTCAGTTACACAATATAGTCATGAGAATAGAATCAAAACGAAGGAAAATAATTATACATATTAAGGTGCATGCTAAAAGAAATCTAACCACAGTCTCTTGTGCAAGTACAGTTAAAGCCAAAGTGCAGTAACTAAACGGATGAAAAGGGCTTTAAAGTGCTTTATTGGGCTTTACCTATACATCAGGGGTTCTCAACCTTTTTGTCTGGGGACCCACGGAAATGCTTTGGCCATGTCTCGCGACCTGATCTACAGTAGGCTCATTGTAGCGTGCGTGCGTGTGTGTATATGTATACAGTATATCTGCATGCATGTTCATCCTCTCCAGCCCTGTGCAACCAGCCCTGGTCTGTGTCTACCTGCAATGTTCTCCCGCCTCACCTGCTCAGAGTCGGCTGTCAGCAGCAGAACCGTCACAATTCACATCCTGTATCACATGACTCCCTTTGATGGAAAGTACATGACTGGATGTTCTGTTCCTTCACAGGGGGAGGGAGATATCAGGGGACCCAAAACAGGACCCAAACGTTTTCACTGTTTTGCTTTCAGTACTATAGCAATTAAGCGTTTAAATAGTAAATACCATGTTTGTTCATTAACGTCCATCCCTCTCAAATCTGTGACTAAAGGAAATGGCAAGTACTCTGTTCCACTGAGCACAGACGCTCTAACTGAAAAATGATTGCTGTTAGGTGAGTTAGGTGGTATTGTCCGAAGAACTTCTTAATAATTTTCATTGGTTCCAATTTTTTACAACCAACACACAGATGTAAAGGGTGTTGGTTAGGTGGTTTCTGCTGTACAGCGACGGTATTATATTTCAGTACACTTGTATTACTGTTAGAAGTCAAATAATTGTGATTATATCTCCCTAGGGTGGTCCTTGATGTACCTTGGGGCAGTTGGAGGGATTTCATCGACACACTGGCTTTGGAACGCCTCAGGATTCCCCAGGAGGAAGTTACTAATGTTGCTCTGGAGAGAGAAGTCTGGAGCTCTCTGGTGGAGCTGTTGCCCCCGCAACCCGACTACGGATAAGAGGTTGAAGATGGATGGATGGATAGACAGGTAATTGTCACTTCCTCCTGTCTCTCAGTAGCAGTATACGTAAATATGAAAGGCTACGCTTCTCCCAGTTAATCACCCGCCTGAAAAACAGCCAAGACTTACACGGCAATGACAGAGAGTGACAAAGACAATGCAGAAAGCACGTACGTACACTTATCGGCCAACACACACCTGCACAGTGCACACCATCTACACTGTAGTGTACACAAACATGCACAAGGCCATAATATGCAGGCAGAGAATTAAGTTACATTCAGTCCAATGTTATTCTCTGTCTTTGAAAAGAAATGAGCCTTGAACATATTTTCATATCCTCAGCCAAAGTTCAATGACCGTGGATGGAAATTGTGTTTTCTCAAGGGCCAAAAGCCATCAAGTTTGTCAATTCTCTGACACACAGGGGCAACCAGGCTTATTCTCCATACCCAATACCGTTTTCTTTTTCTTTCTTTTCTTTATTAAATAAAAGTCGGACTTCAGTGACACACGCACATACCTCTAATATCCGTATAGAATGTGTTATAATGCTATCTAGGAATATTGAATAATACATAGCTGTCCTTGTGGACTGTGGAGCGATTAGGCCTGCATTTGGAAAACTGAGTGAGTCAGAATGGTAAAGACCAATGCATTAGCAGTCGCCTGGTTGTTTATTAGGCTGAGGTTAATGAGGAAATCAATGGCCCAATTCAACAGATCTTTAATTATAGACACTGTTAAAAGCTAAAGGGCCACCTAGCACTTTTACTCTGATGCTGATACTGCATTAGAGTTGTTAGCAGCAGTCACATATACAAGCGTAAACGTTAGTACCACATGCCGTGTTTTAACCACTTAAACCCTACAGTATGTCATTGGCTGGAGTCCCCCATGGTTCTATACGTGATCCCCTCCTTTTTCCCTCTACAGTCTACACCAAATATCTTCGCCAAAAATAGCTGATCTATATAAGCTATATACAACGTATCGCAGAACACGACGCGTTGTGGCTCAGCAGGAAATTGGTTCCCGGTTTGATCCTTAGTTCCTCTTGGTTGTGTCCTTGAGCAAGACTGGGTGAATGAATGTAATGCACATTGTTCATCATATGATATATGATATGATATAGTACTTTATTGTCAGTTCACACTGAAATTTGTCTTGTGACCCAGCAGCCAAGTATGCAGAACACATATGCACACATTTGACATAACACAAAGACCATTTAATTAATAAACCATGTAATTACGGTTTAATGTTTGTCTTTAGTTCAATGTTTGTCATGTAAACACCATTGACAATGAACGGAAAATTTACATCATAATGTGCCTCATTACGTCATATTTTCTCTTTATTGTTAATGGTGTTTAATGTTTGTTGTTTTACATCACCATTACATCACCTAATCAACATGAGACATGAGACTTTAATATATTAGCGCCCCTCACTTCACACGGGTGTGATTTTTATGTACTATTTCAGTCATGTTATCTAAATGCATTTGAATGGAAAAACAGTGATTAGGTGCAACACCCACCCACACCCACCAGCACAAGCAGCATATCAATAGTAGCCTGTAGGCTACGGTTTCCAATGAAATCCAACTTTGAACCCATCGGTCAGTCACATATCACTTGGTGTGTTCTGTTTCCTTCCTCCCTATGAAGTTTTGTTGGCATTTTGTAGTACTGCAGCTTTATGCAGAAGCAATTTGGTGTCAAATTGAATACCGGTATTTCTTTATATCAATTATTATAATATCAATGTCATCAAATATCTTTTGGGGTAAGCGGGTGTTCATTAAACTGAACGTTATTCTAGTAGTACTTTTGTAAACGTGTGTGCCAGCATGTTTGTGTGTATGGGTGTGACATCACGTGTATGTGTGTGTGCACACATGTGCGGGTGTGTACATGCATGCATGTTCATCCTCTCCAGCCCTGTTCAACCAGCTCTGTGTATTTGTGTCTACCTGCAATGTTCTCCCGCCTCACCTGCTCAGAGTCGGCTGTCAGCAGCAGAACAGTCACTTCACATCCTGTATGACATGACCCCATTTGATGGAAAGTACATGACTTAGAACCTGGATGTTCTGTTCCTCCAGAGGTCATTATTTTTCCAGCATGATGTCTGTGCGTGTGCGTGCGTGTGTGTGTGTGTGTGTGTGTGTGTGTGTGTGTGTGTGTGTGTGTGTGTGTGTGTGTGTGTGTGTGTGTGTGCGTGTGCGTGTGCGTGTGTGTGCGCGTGCGTGTGTGCGCGCGTGCGTGTGCGTGTGTTTTCTTAGCTTTAACATGTAATGTGTTATACCTGCGTACACAGACCTGGCCACAGGTCACGTTTGGTGTGGAAAACGAACAATACACATTAGCTGCTTTCAGAACCCAGTGCAAATGAAAATGCATGCTCATTATTCGTCACATCAAACAGGGTTGTGGGGCCTGAAGCGGGCTCATTTGCAGCTGAATGTGGGAGACAGTGGGGTCTGTGGCCTGTTTAGCATGTGTTTGTGTTGCAGGGGTGGTGGAGGGATTGGAGAGGAGCAGAGGGTGGTGGTGGAGGGATTGGAGAGGAGCAGAGGGTACCACCAGGGGTGGTGGAGGGATTGGAGAGGAGCAGAGGGTACCAGTGGGCTACAGCTGGTGCGCTGCAGCCTTCATGCTTAATTTATACTTCGCTGTCGTTCGTAGAAAGATCTACAAGCTCACAAGACGAAGCAGAAGTATAAATCAGGCTGATTCCTCTACGTGCCACTCTCTCTTTATTTCTTTAAAGATGGTGTGCCGTGATTTATTTTTCCAGTTTTTCACGTGTTTATGAGGTGACAGTACTTCATTAGACCCCTTGGTGTAGTTGTTATGTGCAATGTCTTTCCCTTGTATTTAGGGTTTCTTCCTGGAGGCTGAAACCTTGACAGTCAAACGTGCCAATGAAAAAAAACCAGTGATATAGTGACACCACAAGCTCATCCCCTCCTCTAACCCGCCCTTTATCATACAACAACAGCTGTGGGTGCGGCTTCAGTTCAGGTGGATCACCACCCACCAGGCAAACCAGGCATACTTAATGAACTGGTGGGCGTGTCCACATATAAACAACATTTTAACAAATATTGTACACTTTTTTGAAGAAAAAAGAAAAAAAATCTTCCTCCTATATATAATAATAATACTGATGATCATGTTTTAGAGTGGGAAAAAAATCACGGCACTCCATCCTCCTTTAAGCTTCCTGGTCTGAAGCTTAAAATCCTCAGTTCCACTCTCAGTTAAATGATCAATGAGGATTTTACGATGTGTCAGCCTTGCTGTTGTTTTTCCCTGACTGTCGGTCTGTGCCTCATCTGCTTGTGACCTTTTTCCTACGCTAAGAGCTACGCTAGGCCTAAAGCTAAAACTGTACCTACCTCATATACTCACCTCTGGAATCCCTTGCAGGAGTACTTACCCGAATCCTCTGTGAAAGTAACGCAAACTTACCTGTGGCGTCCAGCGACGACGATCCTCCTTATCCCCCTGGAAACGAACTTTAGGTTGAAATCTCACCTTTGACTGCATTCCCCTGAAAGAAAGAATGAAAGAAAGAAAAGTTAATTTCTGATTTGAATTCATGTTCAATAAATGCCTCAGTGAATAGGCAACCCTGACTTTCGCTCCTGAGTTGTGTATCAGTCGCCACATTATATATTCACACCCACTCTTTTCGGAGCCAAGGGCATTCAACATTGTCACTTCTTATACCACATGTTGAAGCTTTCAGATAGTCCTTGACTTTATTTATAGTGTCCAGTACATTACCTTTCTTAAACATAAATGGTGTGTCCAATGTTCGTTTCTGTGGTGTGGGTGAGTATATAAGGCAGCTGCAAGACATCAATAGCGACTCTGTTTTAGTATGAATGGTCGTGTGGCTTTGCTAGTTTGCTTGTTTTATTGTTATGTCTGTCTGATGCTGGTGCTTAGGGAGAGAATGGACTGGTCAATGAGAGAGAGAGCAATGTTGAACGAGATACTGATACTGAAACCTGATACTGTACCTTGACAGAGGTGAGTGGTGCACAGACTGGAGCTGTGGTGGGCAAACATCGAGAGAAGAGGAACTTAATGACAGGTCAGGAGGGTTTGTAAAGTGTGATATATAATGCACATGGAAGGCTTACCCGCTCCAATGAAACTGATCGACTTAATGCTAATGTTTTGCTGATTTCAGCCCAATTTGCCAAGTATGTTTTGCACTGTTCCAAAATGTAGACTGAACATTGCTGTTAAACATTATATTCCCAAATTATGCATCGAAAATAATGTTTGAAGCTGGTAATCAGTGTCCAAAGTTTGACATTTTAATGAGCAATTACTGGAAAATGCATACATGTTACTACATTTAACTGGTCTGAACCAACATAGTGACTTTATCGTCTTCGACTATTACAATATCACTGATGATGGTCTGACCCATTAGGTGAATGAAAAAAGCACCTTTTTTAATGGTAAATTCAAGACGTTATTACAAGTAGATTGGACTATTGCAATGTTCTTTATATTATACAGGTCCTTCAATATATGTCAACTGAGAGATAACTACTCCTAAATATTGCAGCTAGACCTAAAAAAGAAGGCAAGACATGTTCACAAAATCGGTCACAAGAATACCTGTAGTGCTGCCCCCTCATAATTGCTGTGCTTCTAAGTTATGCAATATCATGCTCTGTACTTGTAGTACTTTTCTATGGAGTACTGCCATTTTAGTTTTTTTAATACGTTGTCTTGTTGAAGCTGATAGTTGGATGTAAGCTGATACTGCAAGAGTTAGGCCAATATTGTGATTGTGGCTTGTTATAGCACCACCTTCCATGAGATTTGAAAAAATGGGGTAGAGGTTCCTTGGCCTACTGGTAGTGCCCGAGATTAACAGCTTACAAACAATATGCCGCTCGAATCGATTCGGCCGGGCAGAGAAAATGTTAATTATAGTGTTGCTTTAAAGTTAACTTTTTTGTAGTTTATTCTGGCAGACATAAGGATGATTTATACCTGGCAAAATAAATATAACATGCTATATATCATCAGATATCAGATCAGATTAGATCTGTCAAAATGTCAGTGAGTGGTATCAGCCTCTCTACTGAACCCCAGGTTGGCCCTTGTATTTTTTTTCCATTGACAAAAAAAAGAAAAAGAAAACCCTTAAAATATCAAATTGTAAAATATGATTTATTTTTCTTCCTTCCATAACACTGCAAAAATGAGTAACAATAGCGTCTTTACCTGGCACCTGAAAGGGTTCCAATACCATTAACCTTGTGTGGTATATTGGCTCCTAAAGCTTATTGTGTACTCTTAGCTTCTTGAAGACTACATGTAGACATAAATACACACCCCACTGGCATACAGTAATACACACCCCACTGGCAGTGGCAACCAAGCCACCTAAGCCTCTCAAGAACCAGACAAATCCCTGGACCTGTGCCTTTTCCACACCTGATGTTGTGGCTGTGTGTGTATGCACAATTATATATGTATTAACTCAGGCTTAAGGCTTATGGTTAAAAGCAGCAATAAGTATAACATGTATGTCCTTAAATGTTGTGTGTGTGTGCGTGTGTGCGTGTGTGTGTGTGTGTGTGTGTGTGTGTGTGTGTGTGTGTGTGTGTGTGTGTGTGTGTGTGTGTGTGTGTGTGTGTGTGTGTGTGTGTGTGTGTGTGTCCGCCCGCGCAAAAACTGGTCCTTTATCTATTCTGCACACAAAAATCATGCTTCAAGGTCAGGTATTTTCCAACCAGGTAGGGTAGGGAGGAAATGAGGAATGCAACTGCTAAGGTGTTCTACTTGCCCAATTGTCTTTTGAGGCTAGCCGTTCTTTAATTTTAAGTTTGGGTAGACAGTCAAGATCTTTAATGGCTTTTGCTAAGGCATTGACATTTTTCGTTGGCAGCATAGTAGTATAGTTATCCCCATGTTTGAGCCACATTTTGGGGGAACACCCTCTGGTGTTAATCACAACCACTCAGGCATCAACCTACATGCTTCTGAGAAAATATGTTATGTGGTAAAGTGAGCGGGGGGATTGGACTGGCAGTGCACTGAGGACCATGTTACAGGAGGACCAACAGGTCCATGTTAAAATAAATTATTTTGTAGTAACTCATAAATACTTGCATTTAACTGTGTTGAGGTTGGTTGAGGACTATAGAGGGTATATGCACATGCATACAGTGAGTGGTAAAATGAGTGGCAAAGTGAATTTAACGTTGTTTAACATCATTTAATGCAATCAGATGATACTTTTCTGTTTGGATGTATGGGCTGTCAAGGCCAGAAATAGTTTTTTGCTATGTAGTATGAGTATATTTAACTCTGGACAATACACTGCATCTACACTTAACCAGTAAGATGCCCTGAGGGCACCCTAAAGGCCGAGATCGCGTGCACGCATCTGCCTGGGTGACGGCAGGCGGCTGGGAGAGCGCTGGCGCTTTAGCATGGGGGACATATGGAATGAATTCTGTACTGGCCATATATGGAGCATGTCATGATTGTACAGGGTTTTATGAGATCAGATCAACATATGGAATGTCAGAACAGGTCAGCTCCATATATGGAGATCTAAGGGTGGCAGTTGAGTGTACAGGGTTTGATAAGGGACCAGGTAGGGCTGGGCCTTAATTTTTTGGCCTGTTGAGAACTCTAGTTTTCACGGCTGTACTAATAACTTTGGGCGGGCCCGTCTAGAGTTTGAATGGACAGGTATCAGTCAAAAGGGAGACATCGAAGAGGAAGGATGGGTGGGTGACATGTCACGAGGCGTGATGTCACGTGTCGTGATGGACTGACAACCATATGGAGTCATTCCAGATAATTTGTCCATGGACAAGAATACGGTATAAAACACAATAAAAGAAAAGGGGAAAAGAAAACACCTCCCATGTTTCCAGAAACTGTAAAAACACCTATAGTACTACATTTATCAGACTTGATAATGTTTTAAATTACTTTTCATCTTTCTCCTACTTCAGTCACTGCCCATTCCCCCTTTGTGTACTGCAGTCACTGTTGCTGCCAAGCCAGTGTTGGTGTGGGTGAGCATGGGGGCCACTGTTTCATCGGGAGAACGGAAAATATGTGGCAGCAGTTAAAGTTTCCCTGAACAACCAGTAGGAGTCACTAGTGAAGCAACAAGTTCACAATCCTCAAAAATAACTATTGTGTTTATTGAAATGCAAAGCAAGATTCCTTGCTCCAACCCAGGATTTTGCTGTGTCAGTGGGATATTTAAGATTGTTCATTCAGCCTCAGCATAACCGATCAGCATTCTGCTCTCACTTTAAAATGTGTAGTAGTAATCTACCTCCTTTCACATGGCAGGAACTATTGATTGCGTTACATATACATCCTGAAGTTCTGCTACATCCAGCCCTCCAGGCTGTTAAGAGGCCCACAATGATATCAGGGACTTTACAATTACAAGATCAACTTTCTTAATAAGTTGTTCTCCATCGATTCTGTCATTGTTTCCTCCACAAAATACCAAAATCTATGGTTCCCTTGCCAGGCTACTGAAGTGCAGTGCTTGAAATGTTCTTTTTTTATGCATTCAAAATGGAGAAAAAACTAATTGCAATTACACCTGCACCTGATAATTAGCAACTTTATCAAGAATCTACAAAATAATCTATCTTGAAACAAACAAAAGTGTTACAAATTTGAAGGGGAAAGAAATTGTGGAGAAGAAATAGTCTTGTTTTGGTGTGGTGGTTGCCTGGTTGGCCTGGTGTGACCAGCCGGTGGAGTCTGGTTTTGGATGAAAATCTAGGCTACGAATCAAACTCTCTCAATCAAACTCTTTTTTTCCAGTGTTCCCTCTAATGAACGGCACTAATTGATTGAAAACGCTGGTGGGAGGGGATGTGTGTGTGTGTGTGTGTGTGTGTGTGTGTGTGTGTGTGTGTGTGTGTGTGTGTGTGTGTGTGTGTGTGTGTGTGTGTGTGTGTGTGTGTGTGTGTGTGTGTGTGTGTGTGTGTGTGTGTGTGTGTGACGTGCGCGCGTGTGCGTGTGTGTGCGACTGTGTGTGTGTGTGTGTCGTGTGTGACGTGCGCGCGTGTGTGTGTGTGTGTGTGTGTGTGTGTGTGTGTGTGTGTGTGTGTGTGTGTGTGTGTGTGTGTGTGTGTGTGTGTGTGTGTGTGTGTGTGTGTGTGTGTGTGTGTGTGTGTGTGTGTGTGTGTGTGTGTGTGACGTGCGCGCGTGTGCGTGTGTGTGCGACTGTGTGTGTGTGTGTGTCGTGTGTGACGTGCGCGCGTGTGCGTGTGTGTGTGACAGTGTGTGTGGGTGTAGGGGTGTGTGTGTGTGTGTGTGTGTGTGCGTGCGTGCACGTTGAACAGGATGTTAGTGCGAGCCAGTCTGAACAGTGAAGGGGCCCACAGCAGAGAGCCCTGAGCATTGTAAGTACAAAAGAGGGTACAGTGAACACAAGGGAGCTGGTACTTAAAGGGACGGTCAGCACAGGCCCTCAGAGGCTGCTATCCTGCTGATAGTGAAAATATTGGTAGCCAATATATATTATATATATATATAATATACTATATATATATACATATATATATATATATATATAGTATATTATATATATATTATATATATATATATATATATATATATATATATATATATATATATATATATATATAGTTGCAATAAGAGGGGCCAAGGAATGCAGTAACAAGAAAAAGACTATGCCATATGCACAATAAGCGGGCACACTGCAGGGCTGAGGGTGGGCTGCTATCGCTCGGCTGCTCGACACGTCCGAAGGGCCACCCTTCCTGGGTACCAGATTGGACGAGTGACAGCCTCCTTGGGGGCTTTTGGGGTTAAGATTAGGTTTAACATAGTTTTACTGAGGTTAGGGTTAAAGGACCACTTCACTACTTTTCAACCGCTCTTCATATAATTGATCCCCACTAATGTTCATGATAAAATGCCACACATTTTTGTGGCATTTGTGTCTTATACGATACGACACGATACGATACGATACGATACGATACGATACGATACGATACGATACGATACGATACGATACAACTTTATTGTCAGCTTTCACTGAAATTTGCTTTGCGTCCATGACATCACCGTTCAAGATACAGACAGGACATACACAATACATTACACATGGTACATTACAGGACACACAACACAGAAGCAGACAGGAACAAGAACAATAGAAAATATCCTCTTGGTTTACCAATATTGGTTTAAAAGCAGAACAGACTGGTGTACAAAAGAGTTCTTTAGCCTGTTTTTCTTATATTTTGGGACTCTAAACCGCCTCATGGAGGGCAACAGTTGATATTCATCATTTAAAACATGTAATGTATGGGAGGGCTGTGGGCAGTTCAGAAACCCACACCATCGATGGGGAATACAAGCTAATAGAAACTGCAGGCATTATTTTCCTGAAAAGTTGCAATGCGATAATGGAAGCCATCGTTCTCACGATAATAAATCTCTAAATATTTTAAAATAAAGTCTTGTTTTAAAAAGAAGTCTGCCTAAAGATGAGACAGAGACAGAGTGGAAAAGATTTGTGGTATTTTATCATGAACATTAGTGAGGACCAATTATATGAAGATAGGTTGAAAGGTTGGTGAAGTGGTCCTTTAAGGTTAGGTTTAGGTATATAGTTTTACTGAGGTTAGGTTAGGGTCAGCTATTTAAAATGCTCATTTGTTTGTATGATCTTCCTTCTCTCAACTTCAGTGTTCTATGTTTCTATGGCTTATTGTGCTTATTGTGCACATATAGAGCGGTGTCTAACCGATCCAATGGCTGGCCACGTGTCGTGTTATTTGTACATTTCCATTTGCTTTTGTCATTTTGTATTGCTGTTGTTCTATCATGCTAAAGGATTATTTTTCTTTCTTAAAGGTAAGTGATTTTAATTTGTTAAATAAGTCAATTGAAACTGGACTAGCTGATAATTCTCTCTCCGGATTGGATGCAATTGGCTTTCCTCTATTTATTAAAGACCCGAAGAGACAGAGAGACCCCTGTTACTGAACAAATAAACTAGCAGTGATTACTAGCGGGATATAGAGGTTTAACCTTTCAAGTTGTCTTTGTTTGTTCAAAAAATATCACATAGGCGTACACTAACTTTAAAATGCAAAGGTTTCCCAAATCAAAGTAATTCCTTAATCCTTATTAGGCTGGCATGGTGTGAAATGATAGTTTTGAATGAAGAAATTGCATTGTGTGTAGCATATTGGACAGCATGCTTATTTTTTAGACAAAAGTTGATGATGATGACATAGGAAGTTGAAGACCAGCATGCCTCTGACATTCTATTTCTTTTGTAGTGGGCTCTCGATTTAACTTTTATTTCTTACTTTTTTGGAGGGGCTGTTATTTCTTCTGTCGCTGTTAGTAGTCATAGCTGCCAGTTCCCATCTGATGTCGTGTGGGAGTCCTGGCTGCTCCAGACCATACTGAATAGCTGCTCGCTTGCATAAGATATAAAGGTCAGACACCACATTTTCATCTTCATTTTCAGGATCGTCAACATCCTCTGGAACGCATGTTTTTCTGTATCCTCCAACGAGGATGATGCAATCGGCCACCATGCAACAGCCCATCCTAGACATCCATGAGGGCTTTCTCCTTCGGCTCAACCTTCCTACAGGAGAAGGTCTCTATAGGTTTAATTTCCACAGATCGTTGAAGGTCCGGCCCAGAAGACGTTTGTGGCCATCCAAATATGTACAGCTCTCCAGGCATTATCGCGAAAGGATGAATGACTCTCGCGTTCTCCTGGTAGAAGCTGTGCAGAAGGCGTGCTCAACCAACAGTTATTCTCTGTGTAATGTGATGTTATAGTAGTATTCATCCTTGTTCTCATCCACATAGCCCCCAAATACAAATATCTTTGTCCCGATGATTGTAGCAGAGTGACGCAGCTGTCATGTTGCCTCTGCATGGTATTAATTAAAGACCAGACCAACGTGGTGGTGTCAAACTTGTGGATGTCATTAGTCCACAGAGTCAGTATTGCTCTGTAAAATATTGATATTGTTCACAACACTATGCATATTTAATAGTACAGTGATACAAACATAATGCAACAATTGGTCTATTTCCATCAAGCTGATGTGTTGACCAATCAGGCAAGCCGATGCCCTAACTGAGGCATATGACCATACTGACTTACATTGTTACATTACCTGTTAACAGATAACAACCTAAGCACAATATAGGTAATGCATTTTAAATGATAGAACCCAGTAATGTGTATTGGTAATTTTCAAATTTACAGTAACCACTGTAATGCTAGCCTGACACTCAGTCTGAATTTTCATTTTGCTTCACTCGCCAGGATATTCTTTTAATGGTATAGCGAATCAGGGCTGGAGCAAAACCAAATGGAAGTTGTGCGTATATACCAGAGACAAACATAACAAAAACACACGCATGCATGCATATTGACATTGCAAACTATACTTCAATGACTATTTTTTTGAGTGGTGCAAACCACTCTAATAACCAGCTTTGTCTGTATCTATGTATCTATGTATGTGTGTACCTGTACGTGGGGCCACGTACAGATGAGCATGGTTGCTATGGTTAGTGTGTGACGTAGTGTGTGAACAGTTGCACCACTCATTTCACACGGGTGTGATTTTTTTTTTTTTTTAATAAAGTTGATAAATTAAGAGAAGGGCAACAACGTAGTGATGGTTCACTACACTAATAAGAAATTATTGAAAGACAGCTTTAATCAGATTGATAGGGAAACAGTTCTGAAATGAATCATGTCACAAGCAGATTCCACTTTCTCTGGTAGAGACAACTTAGACAGCAGACTACTGAAACTTGTGGTTAATTCTGTAGCTATCGTATATGTTATTGCTTGTAGATAAGCTACAGTGTTACGGTTTCACCTCCAAAGCATTGTCATGGTTTGTTCATTATCTCTCAGGAAGACAACAGAGAATCTTCTTTAATGGCAGCTATTCAAAATGGAACCCCATTAACTGTGAAGTTCCACAAGGTAGCTGCCTAGGACTTTGTTATACTCCATTTTCATTAATGATTTACCATTGGGTGTAAAAAATGTTAAAACAATTATGTATGCTTATTGCTGATGGCATAACATTATACAGTACCGTGCGGCTACATCTGAGCAAGCTGTAATTGACACCTTAAACAGGTCTTTAGCAGACATTTATGAATTAGTTGTGTGCAACAAGTTGGTGTTAAATATTTCTATGACTGATATTGGACGTTGGGCAAGAATCCTCAGTTAATCCACACAAATTGTGTGTACTGTACACACACAATAAGTGAACACAATCAAACTTCTGGGAGTAACTATTGATAGCTCTTTATCTTGGTCTAAATAATATTGTCATCAAAATGGGAAGAGGACTCGGTATGACTGGAGGTGTTCTGCGTTCATCACTCCCTCCATATAATGAAATCCGTTATTCATTGTTTATTTATTTATTAATTGGTTCTGTCTCATTTAGAATACTGCCCTGTTATCTGGTGTCAGCTACAAAATCTGATTTGAAAAGGTTGCCGGTTGTTCAGAATAAATCGGCTCGTCTGGCATCTGTTCATCCAGGACGGGTAGTTTTATGCATGAACATCTGGCATGGCGAATGGTTGAAATTGGCTAATGGTTGAAATTATTCAACCATTAGCCAATGTTGTATTGTCCCCTGTATTGTTGATTGTTATGGACCATGTAGCCTGAAATAAAGATTGATGTTACTGGTGAGTCTTCTAATGCGGAACATTATCACCACCGGTAAGCCGTATAGCTTGGCTCACCAGTTACAAATGACTTCTGAACATGGTTACAACACTAGAAGAGCAGCTTCTGGAAGCATAAGAACAAAAACAACATTTTTGTGATTTGTGTATTTGTTTAATTTGACTGGACTGCTAGATTTGATTTTATGATGTGAATTTGTTTTTTGTATTCATTTTGATTTTGGTTTATTGTCTTATTTACTTGAATTTGTATTTTTAGTTGTGCATCTGTATTGCATTTGCTTTGTTCCATATATGGTCACGCCTCGTGACACGTCACGTCACATCATATATGGCCGTCTCCATATATGAAGATCACGACACTGACCTCATCAAACTCTGGATAGCCATATATGGAGAAGACTGGATCATCACCTAGATCTGCATATAGAGCCGGCCAGCAACTCTACATCTGACCTCAAACCTCAAACCCTTAGATCTCCATATATGGAGCTGACCTGTTCTGACATTCCATATGTTGATCTGACCTCATCAAACCCTGTACACTCAAGACACGCTCCATATATGGCCAGTACAGAATTCATTCCATATGTTGATCTGACCCCCCATGCCAAAGCGCCAGCGCTCGCCCAGCAGTCTGCTTCACATTTTTACACCTGTAAACCTGTGATGTGACAATAAAGTTGAATAGAGACTGAGAGGGAGAGATGGAGAGAAACCATCTCAGTTCTTGTCCCCTGTTCAGGTTTCCAACGCAACATGACACCGTTTGAACCACGGAGGAGCACAGCGAGCTATAGAAGCAACGGAGGCCACACAGCACAGGGACAGTCAAACAGTCAACATTGATGTCGCTGAATGGGGAGAGAGGTGCTCTGGTAATCAGAAGGTCCTCGGTTTGACCCAGGCCTGCCTATATATGTTTTGAAGTGCCCGTGAGCAATCCACTTAACCCCTCACCGCTCCACGGGCACCGTGTTAATGGCACTTTCCACTGCTACCAATAGTTATATAGGGTGGGTTAAATGCAAAGGACATATATTTAGGTTGGGTTTAGGTATAGCTTTACTGAGGTCATGTTATTTAAAATTCTCATTTGTTAAATCTTATCATGTGAAATGCTGCCGTTGTAGTCGGATGTGTCCCATCCCGTCACTATATGGCTTGAAGTTGTGTTGGTATGCAAACTCTCGTTCCAAATCTACTCAGAAATTGTATTAAAACTGCTAATTGTCACTAACCAGTGGAAATTGACTAGGATATTTTGTGTCACATTAAAAGTGTGGACCAAGCTGCAGAAGTGCCAGAAATAAGCGCTCGGTGGTGCAGAAAGTCCCTGCCCACCGTCATGGAGGTTGAGGGTTCGAGTCCACCATGCATCCGGCTTTGTTGGGAGGGGGAGGGTGAAATTCAGTGGTGGAAAAAGTATTGGTTACTCAAATGTTTTACTTAAGTAAAAGTATACTGAAATACTCAATTACAAGTACAAATGCGGAATTCAAAATGTACTTGAGTGAAAGTACAAAAGTATTGGCATCAAAATGTACTCATTTTGCAGAATTTCCTATTTGAAGGCCTATTCAAATGTATAAAATATTTTGAAAATAGTCGAAATGTGCTGAAGTGGTTAATGTATATGTTTTGTAATAATTATCTAAATCCACAAAGTATCGTATAAAGTTTTCAAATAAATGTATAGTGGAGTAAAAGTACAATATTTGCTATGTTAAAGTACTGGAAATTAGAATAGGCCTAAAGTACAAATATCAAATATACCTCCA
The DNA here is from genome assembly GCF_951216825.1 of Electrona antarctica. Taxonomy (NCBI): domain Eukaryota; kingdom Metazoa; phylum Chordata; class Actinopteri; order Myctophiformes; family Myctophidae; genus Electrona; species Electrona antarctica. The sequence goes on from NC_136811.1 coordinate 45,122,588, forward strand.
AATTGTAAGTGCAGTACTTAAAGGACCACTTCACCACTTTTCAACATCTCTTCATATAATTGGTCCTCACTAATGTTCATGATAAACCACCACCATTTTTTCCTACTCAGTCTGTGTCTCATAGGAGGGCTTTGGGCAGTTCGGACACCCGTCCACCAGTGACATCATCATTAGGCAGATTTTTTTTTAAACAAGATTTGTTTTCAAATATATTTAGATTTTTATTATCGTGAGAACGATGGCTTCAACTTTTGCATTGCAACTTTGCAGGAAAAGAAAGCCTGCCGTTTCTATTAGCTTGGATTCACCATCGATGATGTCACTGCAGCGGACGGGTTTCTGAACTGCCCGCCCCACAGCCTTCCTATGAGACACAGACTGAGTAGGAAAAAATGGTGGTATTTTATCATGAACATTAGTTAGGACCAATTATAGGAAGAGAAGTTGAAAAGTGGTGAAGTGGTCCTTTAAGTAAATACTTTACACCACATCATGATATTGGTCATTGCATGTACTCCTAACGACTGCATGCGGTGGCAACAGGGACTGTTGGGCGGGAGGTGTAAAGACCCCATGTCCTCCCGGTGGGGACTCCTCACTGGCAGGTGAGTCAGACTCATGATGCAACAACAGACATGCAGAAATGTGGGTGTGGAAGAATGAATTGGCATAATGACTATAAAGTCAGGAGAAAAGGCAAGAATAAATGGGTACTACATTTAGAAAGAAAAAAAAAGAAATGCCAGCAATTAAATATTTAATTAATTCAATTAATTCACTAATTCATTAATTTAATTTAATGGAATTAAACCTTAAATCTCACGTGCAGTTTAGCCATAATTGCAATAAATGGGCATGCTGTTGGTTTTTGCTTATATTCTTATCTGACTGTCCAAAACAGACTGCAGCCACATCATTCTCTTCTTGATTCTGAGATAGTGAATCAACCTCTGACAGGACTCAAATTAACATGCTCAATCTGTTATGCATGGGGCACAACATAAAGTTTATACATTTAGAGTTTATAGCATATATAGTTAAACGAATTAAGATTAAGATTATATATAGATTTGTTTTAAGTTTAAAATGGTCAAATGTAAAAATCGAGCAATCATTGCATTTTTAGACCCAAATTATATTTATATTATGACATTTATATGTGTAATTATTTTTAATAAATGAAAAGCCTGCGACTCAGCAGGGAGTGAGTATAGCATTGCAATTTCTTAATGGCAAGAGGTGCACCTAAACCACCATCTTCGTGTGCTTTAGCCTGCCTCCACAACAATTTAGCTCAAATACAACTTTATAAAACAAACTTATTCTATTAGAATGTCTGTTGTCTAGATAGTTATTTGTCTGTGAAAATCATATAGCACTGACGAAGGTCCTATGACCGAAACGTTTGCTTTTTAATTGCACTTTGAGCACATGCAGAGCACTTTATGAGCATGATAAAATAAAGAAAAAGTTTCCCTTATGTTTTTGAGACCACCGCTACCGTAGTCAAGTTTGGAAAGAAAAAAAGGACGAAGAAAGGCGCAACAGTTTTGTCAGTGCTTCAGTGTTGTCTAGATTAGAAAACAATTGAGAATTGGGGTGGCAATGGTTTTGTGGTGGTGCTTGTTGACATGTCTTAACAGGTGTTATGCAAAACAACGCTTTGATATTTTAAATTAGATTTATTTAAAAAGGAACGACTCAATGAACAGGAGGACAATATTGTCAATTTACAATAGTCTATCACTTATATAGGGTATACACAAACGTATACAACACTCCACCGAACCTTGACATATCAAAATGTACAAGTACATTTTCTAAAAGTATTTAAATAATTGTGTGCCGCTGCTTCTTTAAGAACAGCGTGCCTCGACAAGAAAGTGCAAATTTAAGTACAACGTTATTCAATGCAGGCTTGAAAGTATCAATTAACGAAAACAGTTCATGAATTCTATCATCACGCCAATATTCAACTGAGCTGGACTGAGGAAAGTCAATGTCCTTGATGTTGATGCTGTTTTAAAGTGCAACTGGGACAAATTGGAAACAAATGCAATGTAGGCAGTCTCTATAACCATTGGCATGACAGGTAATTAAATCATATTAACCCGTTGAAATGAATTCAGGCCAAAAACAAAACAAACAAAAAATAGGCCTGCAATGTGCATATCAGTTTGGAGGGGGTCAGGGGGAACAAATCCGAGACATTATAAACAGTGAACATGGGTATGCTATTTATCATGGGTTGTGCTGTGCATAGGCCCTTATATGTATATCTGCTGCAGGCTGGTATCTCAATCATTGTTTTTGCCCGATTCTTGATCACTCTGGTCATCCGTGAAGCACACGTCCACGTCGCTGTCATTGTCACTCTTGTGCTCGTTGTCCTCGAAGATGTCCCCGTGCTTCATCATGTCGTCGCCAGCCTTTTTGACAGTCTGCCCCGGGTGCCTGGACTTGACGTGGCGCTCCAGGTCCCTCCTGCGCACCAGCACCTTGCCGCAGAACTCACACCTGTAGGGCGTGTTGCCCTCCGCGTGCAGCCGGATGTGCTTGTTCAGGTTGCTCGGGTCGCCGAACGGCCGGAAGCACACCTTGCACTTCAGCGGCTTGTAGCCGGTGTGAGTCCTCATGTGGATCTTGAGGCCGTACTTTCTCGAGTACAGCTTGCCGCAGTACAGACACAGGTGGCCCTTCTTGGGCTTGCCGGACCCCGCCGTGTTGCCGTGGTGGTGGTTGTTGTTGCTGCTGTTGCTGCCGGGAGGCATGGAGTCGAGCCTGGCCCGGTTCTTTTCCACGGCTATCTCGGAGAGCTGCTGCGTGTGCATCGCGATCTCCCTGTCGATGTTCGTGATGGAGCCCAGGTCCTGGCCCAGAGACGGCGACGCGCCGAAGTAGGACATCGACTCGGGGTACTTCAGGAGGTTGCTGAAGTGGAATTTGAGCGGATAATAAGGGGGGCTGTAGAGGAGCTCCCCGTTGTAGACGGTGAACGGCATGAGGGGGATGTTGCAGTCGCCTCCGTACGGCTTGACCCCGTCGAACGGGGGCAGAGAGAACCTCTCGAAGTGGAGTCCGGAGGGCATGTGGGCGTAGCGGGACGGGGACACCACGCCAGAGTGCATCCGACTCTCCACGTGCTTGAAGGCCGAGCTCTCCTCGATGTGCGGGAGCAACGCCGGGAAGCCCCGCATGGCGTTTGCCCCGCACGGCACCGCCGGAGACGAGGGCTCCATCGGGTGCACGCACTTGGGAGGGTGGCCGCCGCCTTCCAGAGAGTCGTTCAGCGGGCGCGTTGGTGTTTTCATGTTCCCAACAATGAGTTTGCTGCTGAATCCCAGTCCGTTGTGCTTATTCCCGCTGGGCTCCTCTCTGGAAGGCTCGGCCGCCACCACCGGGACCTTGGAGATGATGCCCATCGGCTTGAATGCAGAGCGGACGCCTGGATGGAAGCCCATGTTGCTGAGCACCGAGGACGCAGCGCCATGAAGGCCGAGAAGGTGGCCTGCATGGTTCCTCGCCGAGGTAACGCTCATGTCTAGCGCTCTGTCCTGCTCCTCGGAGGAGCTGCTTTTCTTTGACAGACCGACCACTTTGTGGCTATTCACAAAAGGCGACGAAGACGAGACCGCGAGCCGCCTGCCAGAGTCTGAGATGGAGGTGTTCTGGCCGCTCCTCGGAGAGGTCGAGGTGTTGGGGATGTCGCCGGATTTTGGCGACCTGCTGAAGTTCTCCGAGCCTCTCGCCTGCTCACTGTTCACGAAGCCCCGGCCGTTGCTTAGAGCGCAGTGGAAGTGAACGTGGGCCTTCAGTGTGTTTGGGTACTTGAATATTCTCCAGCAGTACCAGCAGATGTAACGCTCCTCACCTGCAGAAGGAACCGAAAACATGTGTTAGAATAATGATGATAATAACACATTTTGCCCAATATACGCACAACACAACTTAAGTTGCATGCATGCGTAAAGATGGCATGCATATTGTTCACAAATCTAAACAAATTCCCTTATTGGCTATATCACCCAAGTCCTATTAATGTTTGTATGATCATACAAAATAGCAGTTAATAAAACCTTTAGAATTATAAATCTCCATCAAGACCACAAAGGACACCAGTTGAGCCGGTTAATATAGATGTGGGCTAATGATTTTGTAATCCGCATACGGGCCATTCATTGCATATTATCCACATCAAAAGAGCAAACGCCCTCCCCAATCTGGCGCTCGGAAACCAATGCATTGAATATAGACTCTCTCTTTTCCGTGGAAGTGACGGCAGCTGTGCCTTGAAATCGCAAGTCGCCAGAAACAATGGCGCTTGCCCATCTGTTGACGCCAAATAATGGGGAAGCGTATGTCAAGGAGCCCACGGTGTGTTTGGCCGCAGAGCGGCGCGCACAGTGGATTCGTCGCAAATCAGGGCAATATACACCCCACATAAAAGTTAGCTTTCATTAAGCAACAATACCTTCCGCTCCCAGCTAATTTACCGTGAAGCACCTTGTTTGAATTTATTTGCTTTTGAATACATGAATATTAATGATGCGATGACATGTGTTAACCTCTCTGTCTGCCGCAACTGAATATAACCATCCGCTACTTCGATGGTCATTGAGACACATCAATCTCCGCTTTTAATTGCTGGTTTTTAATCCATGTTTCGTCCACTGTAATTAATTAGTTCAGCACACTTATAATTTTGATTAATATGAGGGTCAGGCCTGTATAGTCTATAGGCCTATGTCCCTCAAGTATTTACATGGCTTACCAGGTTCTATAGTATAAACAGTATAATGCAGCTGAGCAGCCCCCCCTGAAAGATTTGCGTTGATAATAATCTTTATAAACCAATTAACCGGATTAGTCTGATGGCAAGAAAATTAATACTTGAAAAGATTAATCCCTGCATCGTCGGCCTCAACGAAATGTTTACCCTATCATCATCGGGTATATATGTATAACTTGACAAATTCATCAATTTAATAATGATAAAAACTAAATGATAAAACAAAATCACGTTTGTTTTATAATAACAGGCGCCCATCAACTAATACACTGCAAATATGCATAGCGAATGTTCATAGCCTATAAAGCTGCAGGTCTGTTGTAGCTATATAAACGAATTAATTTAATTTAATTTACCATATAAATTATCTATTTATCATATTATATATTTTGATGTTTTGATTTGTGAATTGAAAAGTGCAGCCGGCATGGGGAAATGTAGCAGGCCAATTGATTGACATGATGACGTTATTGACAGACAGTCACTTAAAGTTAAACCGATGAACCTCTCAATATATCAACATGTGTTCCATGCTTTGCACTGCAGTCTGCAGCCATGCAACATAAAAACTAAAAAGCCATTCATGCATTGTCATATGCTATTAAGATTTATCAAGATTATTAGATGCATAAATATTTGCAGTCCTATTTACCTTTCTCGTCGTGCGTTGGAGTAGCCGTGGTTGGGATGTCGTACCATTGGGCTAGCGTGTTGGAATACCACACACTCAGCTCTTCTCCCGCAGGAATCTCTCTGAGCACACGGTAGAAAATCTGTATCGTGGAAGAGCACAGATGGAGTTTAGCAGTTTCCCCAAACAAGCTAAATATCCCTCTTTTTGTCTTAAATCGAAAAGATTTAACAAATAAAGAAATCCCAACTTTTTATCAATTCAGTGAATTCCAAAAGTATTTCACAAATAAAATAAATCTAATACTCTGGGTCTTGAACTATACGTTTCAGTTGGTTCCCAGTTTTGGAACCACTGCAGACAAGTTGTAGACCATTTACCTAAAATGTGACACATTTCACAGAAAGTCAGAAAACACACCTGTCCACCAGGCAAATCCGAGACCGCTTCCAGGTTTTGTTCTTGGCTGTTCCTGGCGGCACGTATGAACCCAATCCAGTCTGGGACAGGGCAACCCGATTCATCCACGAATTCTCCCCTGATCAAACGAATCTATAAGGGACACACAATACATTGGAGGAATTAAACAGACATCCCACCACCAGATAACATTTTAGAATAAAATTAGCCTATAACATTTTTTTTCCTCCCACGATATGGCCTATATGTGTTCAACAAAATATATTTCGAGACCAATGTTTTAGTTCTCGCTCTGCGTATATATTCCCTCATGAATAAAGTTGACTATAGCTACACCGTAATTATTTTAAAATTCACATCGTTCGTTACAACAATACCTGGAGGTGTGCCCATAACCAAACCCCGTTTAATGCGTCTTTATCCGCTCTGTTGGCTCGCTGTTATAATGTAGCCACTAAGGAGAATGACATATACGGGCCTAATTGAGTTGATATGGGAAACGAATTTGAGGAGTGTCAAAGCGTTTCTAAACTGTTCAAGCAAATTAAAGATTGAAGCGTGACATTTGACACAGAAATTGCACCTGATGATCACGATATAGCCCGGGGCCATGCATTTAGACGCATCAATCACAAATCGCTGACAGCTTTAACAATAAGAGGGGTGTATTTATGGTGTAGTTATAGGTTGAAAATGTTCGCATCCTATACATTCAATACATCGTTTTGTTAAGTGTGATGCTGGCCTAAAAAATATATTGTGTAGCTTCAAAAACAATATATTATATATATTATTATATTATATTATATTGCAACAGCATGTTGCAATATAAATTTGGTTTGATTTAGAATGCTTTTTAGACTATTTCTCAATTTCCTTCGCTTGGGGCTATGGCCCATGCTGGAGCGGCATCTTTCGATGGCCGGATCACATTAAAATTAAATGGCTCATTGGAATAACTAGCCCCGTAGCCTGTGTGAAATGTGAGGCGGATGAGGGCATGAAATCCCACACAACGTCCCAGGTCGCCCATTAGGCCGGTTAAGTAGAAACACAGACTTGACAGTCAGCCCACTAATAGAACTCAATTATTTCCGACTTGACAGCACAAACCAATTAATAACCAAAGGTCCAATGGGCAATGACAGCTCTGTTGTAAAATGTAGAAAATGTCTATTCCGTTCGTTCCTTTTACTTGGTTTATTATTATTATTGAAAGAATATGAAAACAATAGTTTATTTATTATTTTGATACGTGGAATTTATTTTTCATATAGGCCTATATAGGTATCTCTAAATCATTTCAGCAATGATGTGCTGTTACGCTCATAAAGTCATCGAATAATTCAATTTAAACATGCCTTTTGAATACATTATTAATAATAGGCTAAATATAAATAAATCATTCATTATTAAATGCACGTCATTCCACTTGGACTGAATGTAAATTCACTTGGATAGCAATTGAATTGGAGAGAGAGGGAGAGAAGGAGAGAGAGAAAAAAGTTTTTAATCCTGTACCTTTTTCTTGGGTCCAACAACTTCTTTACGGTCCGACACGTACTTCCCTAGTTTGAAGATGCCCGGCACCGGTCCTATCCGGAGCCCAGCCGAGATGCTGCAGTCTGCAAACACACTGATAGTGGACGCCCGTGTGGCTTGCATGGCTGGCGCTGCGTGTGCTGAGATGAGAACCATGAAGACCACAGCCAGTGACTGATTGAGACAAGTAGAGAGAGAGAGAGAGGGAGAGAGACAAGGAGGAGAGACGAGGACAGGCCGATCTCCGCCCGCAAAGTGACGCGGTGGCGTATGTGGTCCTGCTTTTCTAACGGAGCAGGGAGCAAGGTATCCCCTCGACACATTAACGCGCAAGGACGAGCAGGGGAGGGGGGGGGGGGGATTTGTGGTGTGTGTATAGTATAGGCTTATGTGTGTGTGTGGGAGATTTTGGCTCTCCCAGCAGCTGTGTGGAGAGAAAACGGGCCGGGTTGGTCACATGGAGACTTTCCCTCACCCCTAGCACATAATGAATTGCACCAAAACGGTCAAGAGACAATAGGCCAGGCGACCTTCCCATCCCCAAAATCCAATTTGTCAAGGGCAGAGAAAAGAGAGTGCAGAATCAAAGGTCTGGAGCAACCATTAATCCTCAGCATGTGGCTTTGTCCGCTAGACAGTTCCGATATTTTAACTGACAAATCCACTGTATAATTTATCCATAAATTCTCCCCCTTTTCATTCTTCCCTTTCAAACCTGTTTTTGGAAATCAGTGACTACTTTAAATCTACTTGGCTGGCCCTCTTTTGGTTTTTATATACTTCAAAGCACTTTATTCTCCTCCTTTTGTGTTCGTCCTCGGACAAAGGGAGCAGGAATGTTTAGAGGACTTGTTAACTTCTATTGACTCTCGGCGTGTGCCGGGTTGAGATCAGGCAGGTACTCAACGGGAGAACGACCAGGGGGAAAAATAGCTACAGCTTGAAAATAACCACCACCGTCTTTAATATTTCATATACACACACTTTATGTCATGTCGTCTCCACTGAAGATATTTTTTTTTTTATATAGAAGTTCAATATATATATATTTTTAATTATTTCTGCAAAATCCACAATATGCCTATTAATTAATAGATTAGATTAATTTCCACCCACAATTAAATACATTTCTATGAATACCTTTTTAATTTGTTGTCAGAACGGTTAGGATATGGCAACTTGAATAAAGTGTGTATACACAATCAATCTTCTCTGATATAGCTTCTGTTATGGCACGGTGCAATGCAATATGGATTCTAAATATTTTTCAAAACACAATGTATAGGCGGTATATATAGGCCTACAGTTATTGGACGTGGGCCTTGATGACCTGGCTGAAGTATATCGAATAGCTATCGCCGAATTATTGCTCATCAGTGAATAATCAAAAAAAATATATACAAAAATAACATAATCATTCCATATTTAAATGGCATTCCATTATGGACAATGCATGATGCGGGACCAGTGATGGTGGTTTGTGTTATTGTCACAGAAAGCTTAAAAGGGGGTGACAGTGCAGTGACAGTCGCTTTGTGGCCCGCAGGTTTTAAAACTGTGTTTGACCCCTTTGATCATGTGGCGTGGAAGCCTCGCGGAGAACAAGAACCTGTGGGCGATAAATTCAGGCCATGAACGTGTCTTTCTAACCTCTGCCCCTTCCACTCGATGACACTGGGCAGCAATGGAGCAAGAAAAAGATTCTCTCTCTCTCTCTCTCTCTCTCTCTCTCTCTCTCTCTCTCTCTCTCTCTCTCTCTCTCTCTCTCTCGTAAAGGCATCCCACTGCTTCATTCTCTGGGGCTTCTCTCCTCTCCGCTTCACAAGTCAAAAGAGCGTGAACGACACGCGAACAATTTCATCAATAGGCGCATGTTATCGCCGGCTGTGCGGATGGTTATTTATTAACGTGTTGCCCATTCGTGGCTGGTTCCCATCCACTCGGGATGAACGGGCCCATGGGCCTGCCCTGCCTGCACAAACCCTCTCTCACAGTGGCCGGGCCGCGATTCTCTCGCATCCTTATAATGTGGGGCTGCTGAAAGTCCTATACAGTTACCATAAGTGAAATTAATTATTCGAGGAGGGGAAAAGGGAGACATTTCCTTTCTGTTTGCGATGCCTCTAAAAGTAGAAGGGTGAATCCCGCTCCAATGCGCGCACTGAAGCACGGCGAAACAGTCAAAGGATGGGTGTCAAAGTGAAAGCACTGTTCGAAGCAAATGGGATGGAAAATTAAATGAAATTAAATGGCTTGACCGGCGGCATTGTCCCTCTCCTTTTCAAAGACACATTAATTACATGGTCGGATCCTTATTCGGGAACAATATTGCGGAGTCAATCACTGCATTCCACAAGTCCCTATTCTCTTAAATGAACTCCCCATCTCTTTAATGAACTTAAATAACGACCTTTTCTTTGAAGAAATCGGAGCTTGAGCGGTTGGGGACGGTTTTATGGGAGCTGGCCTTTTATACCGTTGTGCCTGGAAGACTGGAAGTTGCCAGCGCTTGGATTTGGCCGTCCAGCTATATATATGGGGCTCTGATTTAACTGGTTGGCCATTAATGAGCCATGAATATAGAGGAACAACCTGCCTGCAAAGCAACGTGGTAAATACAAGGAGTAATGTCCCACCAGGGATCTCCATTCATGCTCGCAAACTACTTTGGCGAGCCAAGGGTCCACCACCACCTCTCCTGGACTGGCTTCAATAGGCTACCATTTAAAACCCCCTCCGAGCTTAGAAAGAAAACACATTTTTTATGTCGACCCATAAAACGTTGTTTGTATCTTTTTTTTTGAAAGGGTCCAATCCAATCATTGTCCCATGCACCGAGCAGTATGGTCCAATTGTTGAAGATTCCCACGTTTTATAAGTGTCAACATCTTCCCTGCACCATGCATGCGCAGGTGCACTTGACACACACTGGTCATATTGAACAAAAATACATATATAAATATAGCCTTATCTTCTGCGGGCGAAAATCTAAATTCTAAATAATAATAATATTAATAAAAAAAAGACCTATAGCATATAGACTGGCAATTGCCAACAAACTGAACATTTTATTTGTCTATATTTAATTCGTAATTTTGCATTGGCCTATTTTAGGCGGAACCCCGTGTATTTTTTCTTCCTAAAAGCTTATGGGAGATGCGGGCTTCACAAAAGGCCAACCAGCTGTGTTGGTGCGGGTGGGACATTACTGGCGCGTTTGAATAGTAATTATGCTTGTATGGGACTCCCACCAGATGACATGATTGGGATTTTAACCCAGACTAATATTCAAAATCGCATTAGAGAGCAGCCAAATAAATGGCAACCGATTCACTGCTGTTCATGCGTGCTCTTATTTTCAATGCTTTCTTTAAAAAAAAGAGGGGAGGGTGAAGTGGGCTGCCCCATTTTGGTATTCAAAGTCCCTACAAAGTTTGCGACGGGCTTTTCAGAGAGATTTCCCTAACTTCAGCTCACTTGTTTCGGTTGAGAAGACGCGGATAATGGCGTGTAACGTCGTGTGAATTGATATGTTTCGGTGTACCTTATAAATTCATACCTTTTCTCACTCGACCGCCTCAGAAAGAAACTGTCACTCCACGCGATTCTCTCTGCTGTCGAGCGCATTTAGCGTGAGGTCTATTTGTGAAGTTCATTCCTAGGCAAATGTATGCAAGGGAGCTCACCATGAATAGAGCAGCGTGTCAGCCGACCCTAATTGGGATTTAGGCACTTAAAGCATATGCAGAACGTGACAGAAAGTCACAGGTTTCAAAGAAGTCAAAACTTTTGCCCTCCTCGTTGAATATATGGGAAACGTTCCTTATAGTATTTTAACCAGCATTTTCTTACGGAGCGAGGGTTACTGACCTAAGTGGCAATGCAACTTGTTTCGCCAAACAACCCACGCCAATGAAATATAAACAGCTGTAACCCTTGACTAGAAAACATTGGCCTATATGCTTGAAAAGGACCTGCTATTTTATACTAAGTTGTATATGATTCTGCGTTCTTTTGATTCTGATCTTTTCTTTTTTGAGTGGAAGCAATTAGTATGCCCTTTGCATTCGTTTGATTTAACTGATCTTGTAGGGTATACAAACAAAAAGGTCTGAAATGTTATCCTATAGGGCAAAATAAAATAAATAAATAATCAAGAACCCAAAGAGCTCAATTCAAATATCACAATTGTAATTTATTTTTTCCAAAATGCTGATTTTGGTGATTTAGCAGTCTAAGCTATGTAATTTAGAGAAGATGTAATGTAATTTAAAATCACAATTTAGTGGTTTTAACATGTTAACCGTTTTAATGGAAATGCTAATTCAAATTGCCACTTGTTGTTCAAGTGGCAATTTGTATTTATATAATTACAATATAATAATATTTTAACAAATTACAAAACAAATCATTTTTTATCAGCTTGTTATTCTATTTTCACTGTTTTCCATGTGGCCCCATCAAAATTAACATGACAGTAGCACCATGGACAGCTCCCGATTTGCAGGCTACAATTCTAGGCCTATTGGTAAATCACCTCATCATATTGATGTTTTTCGTGGATCAATTTGGTTGGCTGCACATTACTAAGGGTATTAAAGTGTTATCTCATGATATGAATCGGGGCTAAACGGAATGAATAGAATGTCTTGTCCCTCATTAGAGCGCTCGTTTGACAGCCATCCATAATCCGTGTTGCGTTTCTGCACAAAGCGGAAAAAAGGGAAAGCGACTTTAATTGTCCCTATACGTCTTCGGGTGGGATGTGCTTGTGGAAATGATAACCCTGTAGTTCACATAATAGACTATATGAAATTATAGAGGTAGTCTAATGATAATTTAAAATACATCCTTCATTAATGATTTATATTTGGATCATTATATACAGTATGCTCACATGTGAAGATGTGTGTGTGTGTGTGTGTGTGTGTCAAGTGTGTGTGTGTGTGTGTGTCATGTGTGTGTGTGTGTGTGTGTCACTGTGTGTCACTGTGTCACTGTGTGTGTGTGTGTGTGTGTGTGTGTGTGTGTGTGTGTGTGTGTGTGTGCGCGCGCGTGCGTACAATTTGTACAAATTTCCTATAGACTGTTGTAATACATCCATATAGGCTTATAGACATTTTTAATCAATAACAGTCATGCACCAGCAGTGATGCAGCCACTCTCTTTGTATTATTTTCACCAGCATCTTCTCTCCTGAAGGACATGCTGGAATAGTGAGATCAAATCCCTGCTGATCAGCAACAGGAAGAAAAGGTGGACAGAATGCGGCTGCCATCACTCCACTGTGGGAAAGAATCTGACTGATGGCTCTCTTCTCCAAGCGTGGCAGGATACCATGAGGTGACACACACACATCCCTCATGACCTCCTTTAGCCCAGTATACTCAAAGTGTGGTCGGGAGACCCCCAGAAGTCCTTGAAGAGACCCAGCAAAATGAGGAACAGTTTAGACATTTAAGCCTTATCCCCCCCCCCCCTCCCCTTTTGTTTGCTGTTCGAAAATAGCTGATTTCCAAATGTGTTGCAATGTGATGTGTTGCGAGCTTGTATTTTCAAATATTGAAACGTTTTGACAAATCTTCTCTTATGGTCCCTGGCAGAGAATATATTCAAATAGGGGTCCATATATATATATATATATATATATATATATATATATATATATATATTGTTTTGAGAACCACTGCATTAGCCTATTGTTCCCACAATGTCTCACTCTGAAAATATATGTTTAGCTTACTGCTTTGGCTTTCATGAAATTTGTTCTCAAAGTGGGATGTGTCTTCCAGGGGGTCCCCTACAACAGCGGTTCTCAACCTTTTCAGGCTGTGACCCCCCTAAAATAATCATATTTGAAGCACTTGGAATCATTGGAGTTGAAGCATTCCATTTTGTTTGACTCGGTTCCAGAGATCTACAGAATGTAGATCGGAAGTTTTCACAAGCCACTTACTGATATAATTTGACAATATGGCCAATGTTTGGTAAGTTTTCGGACAGTATAGTTTGTTGATCACGTTTGATGCAGTGGTATATTTTTCCTTCTGTTTTTGAGGTATTAAAAATGTCTTAAATGCCTTCAAATTGTCACTTCACTGCCAATCATGTGGTTTGGGACCCGAACCACAGGTTCAGAACCACTTTGTTAGTTTCTTTTCCTCCGCTTAGTAATATGCTTAAATTCAGCGGGTCCTCTCGTCTGATCTGAGATCTGAGGAAAGCAGTTCAATTTCACTATTATTTCACTATGTAAAAAGTATATATAGCCAATAAGATAATTTATAAGAATGACTATTGTGACATTATTATCTCCCACTTATAATAATGTAAAGGTATTCTAACAGCAAAATATTCTCTTATGGGGTCCCTGGGACAAACTCCTTTTAAATGGGGGTCTGCACTAAGTCTATACATATCAATGTGGGTGTCCTTGACATGAAAATGTCTGAGAACCACTGGCTTAGAAAGCGTAAAATGTAATCTATGCAACACTGTCATCCTCACAGATTGGGCGTGTCATACATAGGCGGAAAGTTTCACTACTACAACTATTTCAGATCATTTCAACTCTTATCAGAAATAGTGAAAATAGCTCACAAGCTGCGTTAGTGTGGGCTTTAAGCCATTAAGCCCATCTGCTGTACATCTGCTATTTTCAACGAGCAACACAGTTGACAATGTATAAAATAGGGCTTAAGTGGTTAAGGCAAGGGTTCAAAATGAATGAGATATCAAACAAGACAAGGTAATTGAATGCTGATTGCTTTATTTGCAGCTAATAGAAGAAAAGGGGATAGGGGGTGTGTAAGGGCACACAAAAGTTTCGAGATCACATTTCAGGCCTATATGGTCAAGGCATGACTCGGTAGAAAGGGGTCATCCATGGTCTTCATGTCCAGGTCAAAGGGCAAAGGTCAGAGCCCAGACATGGGGTTTTGGTCAATGCAAAGCTCAAAGGGGGGCGTGGGGGTTTATAGGGTGCGAGAAGGTCACACGGCCACTCTTGCTTCATTCACTGTCCGAGTCGTCGCCTGCTCCAGTGATGATGTAGGTCTGCTCCTGGTGGTCCGTCTCCATCACGTCTTCAGTTTTGACAGTTCTGGAGGGGGATATCGGTATTATATTCATATATCTTCACTTGAATGGGCTATATGCATGCACGCCATTTTGGAAAGAACTTGGGCCACTTGGGCCACCTTCACAGGTGTTACCGATGATACTAATGGAGGCTCTGTTCCATTCTGGTCAAACAGAGCAGGGTGCTGCTGCTGCTGCTATTGTGCATGTTGGCTACTTGGCTCGCTGGAAACACTCTGCTACACCAGTGGGTCTCAAAGTGTCCTTGAGTGAGTTCCAAATGGCCCGGTACGGGTGTGTAACTCTGAGAGTGTACAAACGGAACCAAATGGGTCCATTTGGTTCCATTTGTGCACACTCAGAGTTATAGGGGTCCTTGAAATTAAAACAAAGTTTGAGAACCACTGCAAGAGCCTTAATTAGTATCATTGGTAGGGAAGGGGCCCGGAAGTAGGAAGAGTTATTCTGTCTGCATATAGCCCATTGAGTAGCCCATTGAGTGACATAATTATAATGTATAGCGAACAATTGCTGAAAAACCAACTGTGTAGAACAATTCCTGCATGTTCTTACCTAATGAGCACCGTCCTCCGCTCTGTCAACTCCACGGCTTGTCCCCCATAGCCCTCGAGGGTGGCATCATATCCTTCAGATGAATATCCCAGAATTCCAATACCCATTCCCCCTGCGCCACCCTTCAACCCGGCAGCACCCATTCTACTAACAGTGGAACCGTCTGCGCCCATTCCTCCCTTGCCCTTCACTCCTCCTGCCGCGCCAGCTCCCCCGTCACCTCCCGTACCACCACCCATTCTTGCAGCCCCTACCCCAGAGCCTAAACCCCCAGGACCACCCGCACCGGCATATCCTCCATCACCTGCACCGCCCAAACCGCCAGGCCCTGTCCCTGAAGCAGCCTTTACTGAATCTGCACGGCCGTCTCCTCCACTACCCCACATACCAGCACCGCCCGTGCTATCTGACCCTGTGAGGCCACCATCACCACCCCTACCGCCTGCTCCAAAACCTCCACCTACCTGTACACCCTTAGTAGTACCAAAATCACCAGCAACCCCGCCTGCACCTGCCCCTCCAGCCCCCATACCAGCACCCATCCTACCAGCACCCATTCCGGTACCATCAGCACCCACACCACCAGCACCCATGCCGGTACCATCAGCACCCACACCACCAGCACCCATGCCGGTACCATCAGCACCCATACCGGCACCAGCAGCACCCATACCTGCAGCTACACCTCCAGCACCCCTAGCTGCACCTAAACCATCAGCACCCATACCGGCACCACCAGCACCCATACCACCACCAACACCACCAGCACCCAAACCGGTACCATCAGCACCCATACCACCAGCACCCATACCACCACCAACACCACCAGCACCCATACCGGTACCATCAGCACCCATACCACCAGCACCCATACCACCACCAACACCACCAGCACCCATACCGGCACCACCAGCACCCATCATACCAGCACCCATACCGGCACCACCAGCACCCATCATACCAGCACCCATACCGGCACCACCAGCACCCAAACCGGCACCATCAGCACCCATACCACCACCAACACCACCAGCACCCAAACCGGTACCATCAGCACCCATCATACCAGCACCCATACCGGCACCTCCAGCACCCATACCACCACCAACACCACCAGCACCCATACCGGTACCATCAACACCCATACCAGTACCACCAGCACCCATCATACCAGCACCACCAGCACCTATACTGGTACCATCAGCACCCATCACACCAGCACCCATACCACCAGCACCAGCACCCATACCACCAGCACCAGCACCCATAACGGTACCATCAGCACCGATCATACCAGCACCCATACCACCAGCACCACCAGCACCCATAGCGGCACCACCAGCACCAATACCAGCACCACCAGCACCCATACCAGCACCACCAGCACCCATCCCTGCACCATAACCACCAGGACCCATACCACCGACTCCACCAGCACCCATCCCTGCACCATAACCACCAGGACCCATACCACCGACTCCATCAGCACCACCCATTCCTCCTGTACCACCCATGTCTCCTACACCTCCCACCCCGGCAGTGCCCATTATTCCACCCACTCCTCCGGGAGAGCTACCTAGTCCTCCTGGGCCCATCCCTCCTGCAACACCCCCACCCATTCCTGCACCCGCCATGCCTCCGATGCCACCAGCAGCTATTCCTACACCCATTCCACCAGGACCACCCATGCCTCCTCCACCCATTCCACCAGGACCACCCATGCCTCCTCCACCCATACCCATTCCACCAGGTCCACCCATGCCTCCGATGCCACCAGCAGCCATTCCTCCACCCATTCCACCAGCACCACCCATACCCATACCCATTCCACCAGCACCACCGATACCTCCTCCACCCATACCCATTCCACCACCCATTCCTCCTCCACCCATACCCATTCCACCACCCATTCCTCCTCCACCCATACCCATTCCACCACCCATTCCTCCTCCACCCATACCCATTCCACCACCCATTCCTCCTCCACCCATACCCATGGCCATGCCACCATACATGGCACCGCTTGTAATGGCCATGGTTTGCACCTGGCCAGAAAGTCGCAAGTCCTCTCCCTCAATCAGTTTTCTGTGAATAAAAATAGATAAATAATGTTAAATAATTTATTTTTTTGACATAAACAATGCCAATGTACCAGTTCATGGCACCAAGCTAGCATAGCTTCAGATTGTTCCCTCACCTGTAAGTTGTGATCTCAATCTCTAGAGCCATCTTTATATTCAGAAGGTCCTGGTACTCACGCAGGTGCAGTGCAATTTTCCCCTTCATGGATTTTAGCTCAAGCTGCAGGGCTTCAATCCTTGCCTGTTATGTAAACAGGACCGACAATAGACTGTAAGACTGCCATTTTGTCTGTGTGTGTATCTGTGTGTGGCAGTTCAAATTAAAAGATTAAACAGCATAGTGAATAGTAAACTACACTAAATGGTATGATAATATCTTTACCTGCAATTCCTCTAGTTCCTTCCTGTATTTCTCTTGCATCTCTCGTATCTTGGCCTCAAGAGCATCATTTTTCGTCCTCATGCCGTCCAGGTCTCGCTCCTTATTTTGGATCTGGAGGAAAGCAACATTTCAATATGCTAACCTTTTTTAATTAAATTAAAATAAACAGTTCTAATTAAATGTCATCACTTTTTACACTCACGTCCTTCTTGGCGTTTGTTAGTGCTTCTCTGCCGCTGCGCATTTTATCCACCTGGTTCGATGTCTTGCTGGTCATGTCCTGAAACTTATCTCCATACCACGCATCCATTTCCTAAAACATATACAATGGATATTTGGTATTTGGTTGGAAGATCGAAAACACATTTGGCTTGGCTGTATGCTGCAATCTTATCAGTATTAGACAGGATCAGCATAATCATTTAGTCATACTCGGCCATTAAAAGTGTAAGTTGTGCAGTGTTATTATTTTACCTGGAGATTTTTGGCTGCAATGTCGTCATACTGACTTTGGATTTGTTTCAATGCACCTGCGAGGTCAGGCAAGGCGAATGCACTCTCTGCCGAGACGTGAGCTGAGTAGATCTGTTTCATTAATTCATCAATTTCCTGAGAGACAGAAAGATTAACCAATCAGAAACATTTTGAACAAAGTCTGTATGGATAAAATCTTTATTTAAAGATGTGACCCACCTGTTGATGGACCCTTTTCAGAAATTCTATTTCTATCTCCAGCTGCTCCAGATTTTTCTCCAGGACGATGCGGGAAGAGGTGGCTTTGTCAACATCCTGTAAAATGCACAGCATTGTCATGATATGTGGTTAGGGAAGAATTTTGTTGACAAAAAAATGTCTGGCCAATTTAATGGTAACATACTGGACGGAAGGCTTCAATTTCCATCTCGGCTCTGTGCCTCAGCTCAAGTGCCTCTTCATACTTGACTTTAATTATCGCCAGTTGACCATTCATGGCCTCCTTAGTAGCAATGGCACCATTCTGAGGACCAAGAAACCATGTAATAGTGTCATCCATCAGATGTTTTAGGTATGAGTAAAGCTTGTGTAAAACCTAGATCAGTTTATTGCATTCCAAACATGTGCTTAAGACCTGTGTTTGTGTGCGCACTTGTCTGCACTGCACAGCATCTTAACACACTCAGGAACCTCTGTATTATTTGCCTGCCAGAAATAAGCCTGTTACCAGGTTAAGAAACCTTGAAAACACCAAGTTTACATCTTTGTATCATTGCTTGAATGGATCTTCTGCATGGTGTTCAGTGAGACAAACTAACAATTCAGTCTTCATGCTCTATTGATCGTTTTAAATGTACAGCGTATAACAAATATAAATAGACTTGAAAAAATTCTGTCTCACCCGCTGAACTTTCATCTGCTCAACAATTTTCAGTAATTCCTTCAGCTGTTCCTCGTACATGAGGCTGAGAGCTGATGGCTTCTCAAAACGGTTCCTGTAAGCATTAATCTGTGCCTCCAACATTAGGTTCTGTGCTTCCAGGGACCGAACCTGTGACAGTGGGAAAAATAACAAGTTAACAACTTGTATTGTAACACTTCATGTGTCCCTGGAACAGACCTCTCATAGTAGTGAAAATAATATTCCTTCTTTTTAAGGATAGCAATGTCAGTTGGTTTGGTGGTCCAACTAGAAAAGAATGGTTGATTAATTTTGATGGGGATTGTACCTTTTCGATGTATACGGCCAGCCTGTCATTGAGCATAATCATTTCCTTTTTTTCATGTGTGCGCGTGCTTAGGAATTCCTGATTCTCTGCGGAAGCCACTTCCAGATCAATAGCTGGACGTCCATCATACCCCACACATGCCATTGTTCCTGCACCAACACTACAATAACAAGTGAGAAAGCATTACTCAATTACTTCAAATGAATGTTAGCATATGGGACAACAAAACTAACAGAGTTCGGTGTAAATACTATGCCATTTAGAGTTAAATTCTTGATGGCTTCTGAAATGGCTGAGGTATGAAAGCTTTGATATATAAAGTAATATCTACATTCACATACCATTTTGGTAACATTTTATATGAAGTACATGCATTATAAATGTACATAATACAAAGATAAAATAAAATGCAATTATCATCCACTTATAAGACTGTATAATCATAGTTAAAAGTACGGCTCTCTCATATTTGTAATACATTAGATTTTGATATTGCATTATAATCATTGTTACAATGCATTATAGTGTGATTATTAAGTCACTATAAGTTCATTAACTGAGTTGGGTGCTTTAAAGTGAAGAAAAAAACCCCCATTAAAACTATGCAAGAACTGCCTGCCTACGCCTTCAGGAATATCATTACTTTACTTAAATCACCCTAAGTCCACATAGTGACTTACAGTATAATACCTCTAAAATGCATTGCAATGGTGAATTTAATCCATTATATAATTCAAATACTGTATTACAAACTATGAGAATTATAATACACTATGATGATCCTTGCCAAACAGACTGTGTGTGAGTGTCCCACAGTTATGAAGCCTTAGCCATTCTTTGGGGCTTGACCTTTTGCTGACATAGCTTACCTGGCTCCGCGGGATTTGCGTGCAGCAGAGGCCGTCCTCCGTCCCGCTGTCTCCATACGCATGTTGCCGGCCCCAGCGCTACGCGGGCCGTTGGCAGAGGCATGGCGGGGTTCTCTCTTGGTGGGGCAAGGGCTGGTCACCCTAACCTCGTAGGACGCGCTGGTGTCCTCAAAGTGACGGCGGTAGGACGAAATCCTCTCTTGGCTGCGACTCATGATGCTGGCAACAGTGAGGCCTCTTGTTCTCTGGAATAGAGTGGAAGCAAAATTCACCTCGGTTGTGCTGTGGTACTACTGTCGCTGTGTGCTGTGGTACTACTGTCGCTGTGTGCTGTGGTACTACTGTCGCTGTGTGCTGTGGTACTACTGTCGCTGTGTGCTGTGGTACTACTGCTGTTAGCTTGGGCCCTTTCTCTGGGTTTTATACTTACTGTCTAAGTCAGCTGGGCTGTGACGATTGGACTGGACAGTGTGTGGTGCATGAACCAAAGCCTTTGGAATCTCTAACCTCCACACCACCAAGGGCTTGACCTGCTTGTCTGATATCTGTCAGCACCTTGTGAAGAGCTGAGCTGGGTTCATGAAACGGCTGGGTGGAGGCAATAGTGTATAGTTGAGGCTATCAACGTATAGCTGACATGTCAGTTTTTGGCTCTGTCTCATATAACATGTAAAGTACCCACAAATCGGGCTAATTTCCCCAAACCTCAGCATTCATGGCATCGTTGGGTGACAGGCAGGGTTCGGTCTGTCACGGAAGCCAGTAGGTGCACTGCTGATGTGATCCGTGGTGATGGCACGAGGGACTTTAATTGCTAGCTGAGCAGAGGCTTGAGAGTGACTCGATGAGGTCATGGCAGAGGGACAAAGGACCCCTGCGAAATTTGACATAAATTAGTACTTATTAGTCTGGTCTGTTTTCTACATTAAAACATTGGTATGCAGGAAAAGAAAGCCGAATTAAGTGCTTTGTAGAGAAAATGAGGAGGGGGAGGGGTGGTCTTGGCTGTAGTCTGGAGTTCACGGTTGACATGGCATAGAGATATGAGAGGGGAAAATAGTGTTCTGGCCTGTACAGCAAAACGCTCCATTGACACCTACTGCACAGGCCAGGCCAGGCCCCACTCTGACTGTCGGACATACTGTAGGTCAGCAAACACTGTCTGATTTACTGTATGCCTAAACATTAACTGGCCACTGCCATGAACTCTCTTTACCCATTCAGGCCTGATGTCGAAATTAAAAAAAAAAAGTTTTCTAAATCATGACAATTTTCGGAAAGATTTGAGGCACATTTTAACGATTTCTCAAAAATAGCACTTACAAGTTCATAGCGCGCCACTCGGTGGCGCGCTATGAGCTTGTAGATCTGCTATTTTTCAATAGCTAAACTATAACATAATGCTTGAAACACCAAAAGGGGTTCCCGCCCAAAATGGGTTAATCCTTAAACACAAATATAAATAACTTATGCTTATTTATATTATTTAATTCACCTCAGACTTGGAATTATTTAAGAGGCCTTTCCAATCTCTACTATCAGTGGTTGACTGAATGTCCATTTCCTTCCAGTGACTTCAGATCTTGCAGTTGTGTGTCACTCTTGTAGGAGGTGGCTACGTGTTTCAGAGATGTGGCCATGAGTCTATCTTCACACACCAGCACTTGTTGGCATACAATAAATATCGCATAACAAATCATTGTCTGGGGCACTCTGGCTATTATATTATTTAAAGTTAATGCTAGGTTGTCTTTTTCCCTCCACAAAGGAGGGGGTTTCTCATTTTGCCATTCATTGTAATTTGTGTCCCTGTGTACCACAGTATGAGGGTACAAAATGTTCACTCCAGAATCATTATTCTGTAGAAAGGCCTACATTAGTTTGTTGTTGATACTAGACTATTTATGGACAATATATATTCCAGGGAGCTCAGATAAAAGACTTATCTGCTCCAGGAGGTCTTCCACTATTTTTGTGTCCTCATTGAATAGTTATTTCTCAAGTAGCCATCATAACGTCTCTGAACAAGAAATTGCATACCATTATCCACAAATCCAGTATCAATAGGCGAATAGTTCCCTGGCCATAGATGAGATATGTGCTATGATCATACAAGCAAGACTGTAGTGAAATGGAAAACAATTGTCACATTCGTCATCATCATAAACTAGGAACCTGTGAATGTCCTCTGGAGGGCTAGTGACACATTTGTAGAGATGCAGTGGATATTGGACATGGTTAATTGAATACTATAGATCATCCTAGCCTTTGTCAGATAAATATTTGGTGGGTGTCTTTATTTAGCTGCCAGTGACATCAACATCTTAACCACATTACACCCTAGCCGATCTACAAGCTCACAATGTGTCTCATTGTGACATGTTGCAAGCTTGGAGGGGGGGGGGGGGGGGGGGGGTGAAGAGTGTACCTAGTAGACCTCAGCTCTTTTTATAAAACCTGTGTGTCATTCAGGCAGGTGAAAAAGAAAACTGTCAAATGTTTGTGGCTGTAAAATCAATGAAAAAAACAAACCCTCACCTTCAAGCTGTCAAGTATGTCAACTGTATGTAGTGTAGTCCTCAAAACAAAACAAATCAGATCAAATGATTTTTGTTTTTACTTTATTTTGATTATGTTGACAAAAGCTATATTAACTGATGCACAAATGCAAATCAAACTATGATTATTGTCTCCACCAGGCCGAAGGCATGGGGAGAGAGTATGTTTTGCACTCCGTCCGTGTGTCCGTTCCTTCCGTCCGTCTGTGTACAGCTAATCTCCGGCACCGCTAACCCGGTCGATGCCAAACTTTGCACACACACTCCCTGGATGCACCTCTGCCCCGCATTTTCCAGAACGGCCTGTTATAGCGCCACCATGAGGCAGCTTTTCACATTTTTTACCTAAAACTGCACCGATCTGCATGAAACGTTGCATGCACACTCCCTAGAGGCCAAGGACAAACCTTTGACCTGCATTTTCCGCAACTGCCTTTTATAGCGCCACCAGGAGGCCGACTTTTGTAAAACACATTTTTTGATATTACTCCTCCAGATTCTGTCCAAAAATCTCACAAATCGTTACACAGTATCTCTATGGTCATGTGCTCAAGTCGGATCTGTCCGATATTTCATATTCCATCCTAATTGGCTATAATTGGCTTTCACAGTTTGCAAGATTGCCCCGTTTTGAACAAAAGCCTCAAATCATGAACACAGCATGCAATTTACGTGAAATCTTTCACACATTTTCTTACTAGGCTGAGGAATATATCCCACCCTTTTCACATTGGCCTGTTATAGCGCCACCAAAGGCAAACATGTTTATATTACTCCTAAACATTTTGCCAAACATCTCACACAGTCCTATCCTCCTGGTGGAGACCTGTGCCCAGAAGGGCACTTTTTCTAGTTTACAATATATCAACCTGAAATGTGTATTGTTTTCTTGGTAATTTGCAGTGGTGGAAAAATAAAATAACAAGTAAAAGCCTGAAATCAAAATATATTTTAGAGCATCACAGTTCATTAGTCGTTTGCATAGAAAATCTATATGCACTTAAGAATCTGAAATTCAATCTTCACATTTTGTCCTATAAAAATGTTAAGGCTATAAACATTCTCTCCCAAAGCGTACAGTCTAGGTATACAAGTATTAAGGTCTAGAACTGAACCCTTGCATACTTAGTTGTGCCTATGATTACCCACTGTTCAGTGGTTGTAAGTGGTTGTAAGTAACAGTATGGCAGCAGTTATAGCAGCTGGTAGCAAACAAATGGTTGTCGCTGAGCTGTGGGGAAAGCCCTGCGGGTATAAAAAGTCTTTGGCAGTCATTCACACAGCAGATTTATGCCTTAACAATCGTGTATTATATAATAATAATAATATAATAAGTGCACAGCCCATCTGAAAACCTTTTATAAGAGCCTTTGAGAGAAATTCCAGTTATAGACTGATTAAGATGGGACTTCAAGTTCAGCGGTCCCTCCATCAGTTCAGCTGTTCGTTTTTTGCCCAGTCTTGCCATCCACCAGGGTAATGCTGCACACTAAAAGAAAGAATGACGGTTTGTGAATACAGTGATAATACCTTGATATCAGGTCAATACATCATGATATTCAAAACAAAACAGTTCAAAGGTGCCACGAAGCCAATCAGCATGTTCATTTTGTATAACTGTACTGGCAACACACTTGCGTGGGCTATTTTCGGCAAAGAGCTATGGTGTAGAATTCTGTAGATAAAGTAATTAAAAAAGCAGGTAGCTGTCCGGGCACCTAGGCTGCAATGGAGCCTGACAGTGTGTCATGGGTTTGGGGAATCCCGATCCCGACGACCTTTGCTGCATGTCACTTCCATCTCTCTCCCCATTTCCTGGCAGTATACTGTCCTATAAATAAAGGCACAAAAGGCCAAAAGCAACAGCTGTGCTTGATTACAGACCTTCCTTAAATATCAGGGAAACCACAACCACAAAGTAACAGTTTTTGTATTGGCTTGTTTGAAATGTACCCAGTCTGCATACTGTAAAATAAAATTCTCAATCAATCAATCAATCAAACCCTTGGTCTTGATTGACAATGCATTCATTGACATCATCAAATTGGCACATAAGAAACATGTATTCTAACATCAAACCAGTGCCAGCTATTCATCAGCTTGCCAAAATTATCCATAGGAGGTAATATATCGAAAAGTGAGAATCCAGCCAAAAATGTCAAGACAACAAAGTACCAAAGTGCATATTGCCCCGTTCTGTTATCACCAGATAAATGTAATCTCTTCTAAACACGTGTACCGAGTAATGCCATGGGCTCTGGCACAGGTCACTTAACTTTACATGCACACAGATAAGATTGTTATAAGTTACAATTAGGAGTAAGAACCTTGTGCAAAGCACCATCAAGAAAGTCAAGACCTAGGACAATGGTCAAACTATTAATACTTCTTCTAGATTATTCTTTATTTGTAGCCCCTCCTCCTATATACAGGTTTAATGTTTGTCTTGTCTAGACAAACATTAAAAACGCCATTGACAATGGACAGAGTTTAATGTTTGTTTTGTCTGTCACTGAGCAAATCGGCATATGATGTTATCGCGATGATGTAAGATGATAAGGGTTGGTAAAGCGCCCCTCACTTCACACGGGTGTGATTTTTTATGTTTACTTTGGGTTTACTTTTGGCTTTTCTCCTTTATTTAGATGTGGAGAGACAGGTAATAGGGGAGAGTCAGGGGTGACATGCAGCAAATCTGATCATTTTGATGATGGACAGTTGTCTGAGAACTTAGCAAGTCATTCTCACGCTTTATATCCCAGTGAGGTGGCCATCTCGAGGGCTTTCTTGCTCCTAATCCCAGCCAGGCAGCTGAAGACAATGTTATCCATAGGCTGGGGCATATCTCCACCATACTTCTCCTTGAACTCATCTGGATCCAGTTGGAGGGCATGGTCTACCTGTCCCACTGCAAAGTCAAAGGAGCACATTTTGCTAATAGTCCAACACAGTGGTCCTCAAACCTTTTGTGCCAAAGGCACACTGATAGGCAAGTCCAAATCTGAAGACAGTAAGACACACAAGCTCCAATACAATATACATGCTCCAAATGCATTGCAACGCTGTGATCTAGTATATCTGCTATTTTAAATTATAAAATATAATTAGATTTAAAATGTTCCCCTATAACAGTGGTTCAAATATACAGTAGGCCTACGGTATATATATTTTTTTAAAGTTATAGAATTTGCCTTTGGACAGTGTGAAATGAGAGCTAAAAAAGATTCATAACAATTTGTATACAGTATATTGCAATAATGTGTGGTTGTCACAAAATCCCACGGCACACCTGGACAAATGTGGTGTGCCTTGACAAAGCATGAAGTGAAGTAGTGAACTAGTTGTCTTAGTAACTTCAAATTAGCACACTTATATTTGTGTATACATGTGCTCTCCTCCTATAGGATTGCACTAACCTGATATTTATGGTCTTAGTAGTGCAGTGGAATCATCTGACAAGACTTATCAGCAACATTATGTCACATGGCTCTTGTTATGAAATGTTTTTTTCAAAGTTCAAAATGCAATATGACAATTACACCTTCACCTTTGATAATAATAAAGATTAAAGATACACCGTAAAATCCTGAGTGTTAATTTGTTAAAACATACAATAGAGCAGTGGTTTGATATGCAGTACAAGCTTGTAAAACGACTATTTTCTTCACTATTTCACTATTACTCTTTCTTAGCTGATATTTGACAATGTGGCCAATGTTTGACAATTTGAATATGGTTTGTTTATTTTTCATTTTAGAGGTACTTAAAAAGGTCTTAAAAGTCCTTAAATATTATTTTTTAGAAATGTGCAGCCAGATACCCTATATAGACGTATACTTTATGTTGGTGGTTTATTTACTGTCGGGTGAGAAAACATTTGGGGACCCCCCCCTGGGAGTTCCGACCCACAGTTTAAGAACCACTGCAATAGACGACGAACTCACAGGGTACGTTGATGGACCCCGGGATGCTTCCATACTCTCGGAGCTCCCAGGGCTCCCGCACATCGAAGACCACTGCCTTGTGTCCAACCAGGATCTGCTTCAGTTGGTCATAGCTCACGTCTGTGTTTCCTGACGACGAGCTGTAACACCGTAGCAACAATTCTGTCTTTGAGGTCAGTGCATCTATAATGTAAACAAAGGATGCAAATAAACAGATTCCATGTGAGGATTGAGAATGATGCTATTCTGGGCGATATTATGTACAAAATCAACTCAATATTATTATGACTGTTGGTGCATTCAAATAATTTTGATAAGTATCAGTATCTGTAATGTACTAAAGTAATTTTTTTACTACACTACATTTTTAGGAAGGAAAAAAGTATGCAGCCTACATATGAATTATCCACGTGAGCCTTGCCCTATTACAAATATTGCAGTGCATTTTGTGAGATTTTAGATCTGCTATTTTCACAATTATTTGACCTTCACTGTTAGTATTTGACCACCAGTAGACCTATTTATACTTTGACTCTGGGGTTTGTTGAATACTTTTTGTCCAACATGCACTGACAGCAAATAACAGAACAACAGGAATGCAATGCAAAGAAATACCTTCGCAATGCAAATACGGTAGGTATCTATAGTCTCATCATCACACAACATCCCAGCCCTGCTTACTTACAATAGAATACCATCTAGGCAACGCCTTAATTGACACACACATTAAAGTAATATGATATAAATATGACTTCTGCCGTTTAATCACTACTTACATGAACAACGACGAGCGTGAGTGTTGCTGACCAGACTGGACACCGTGGTGGTGGACAGTGGTGATCGTCCCGAGGCACAACACGCACCACAACGAACTGGGTTCAAGAGCAGACGAGGAATGACACCCGCCGCAACCCGCAGGCACCTTCTGAGAGCCATAGATACTGATAGATAGATAGCACCACTACTATTTTCTATTCTACCCAAATTGTACACCTACTACTACACGGATTTCGTATGCCAGATCCCTGCCTGTGTGTACACAATACACACACCAACCGACTGTTATGGTGGAGCAGGAGCTTGCAATGTTGCTTCAGTTTGGCACTGACACTGACATGCGCGACGCGTGCTTTAAGTTAAAAAAAAATACGGGTCACGGTCAAGGACACACCGTTTAAGGCAATTTGAAACGCAGCATACGCGTAACAAAACCGTTTAGGACCGACATCATATATTAAAGATGGATCCCACGTATGATCGTGCTCCTCAAACAGGACCGCTGTGCGCTGCGAGCGACGGACCCACCTTCAAATCTTCAAATCGATATTAGGCTGTTTAAATCAAAAGGCACGGCTTGTCCACTCTGAGCCACCGTTATTGCGTCACGTGTTGTCGGTGGTGAGGTGACCATGTGACTCTTGGTCTTGGTGCCCCCCCCTCTCTCCCTACCAAATGCTATCGATTATTATGATGCTATCC
Organism: Electrona antarctica; assembly: GCF_951216825.1. Lineage (NCBI taxonomy): Eukaryota > Metazoa > Chordata > Actinopteri > Myctophiformes > Myctophidae > Electrona > Electrona antarctica. Next base: position 45,150,639 of record NC_136811.1, read on the forward strand.
TGATTCCTGACAGGCTAAAGTCCTGATGATCGATTTGCTTTCTGATCGTCGCTGTGTCGCAGTTGGTAGTACTGCATGTACCTCGTCAATAGAACGGAGTTACATCGCTGCGGTTGACCCAATTAAACCCTCTATATCTGTCTACTCTCCACCGCTGCTGGCTGGGATACTAAACTAAACTATATAGCTAGCTCGGTGGCTAGTTAGGAAGTGTTGACAGTGTTCCAACTGTTGGCTCACATTGGCTGATAAAATAATAACCAGGGGAACACAAGGAACGAGGTGAGAGTTTACTTTTTGAGACATGTGTTGTTATTATTGGGTACGTGTTTAGTAAAAAAGGTCTTCCACCGTTCGTTGTTTTTTTAGTAGTTTTGATGATAAAGCATGATGAGCCAAAGAGGCCTTTTTGCTGCTTATCTACACTGACTGAGCCTCCCATCAGATCCTCTCCTTATATATCTGATTACTAAACACCTATAGGTGGACTATAACTTGGACATACTATCCTGTTAGCCTTGGGCCAATGTATTTTAATGTCGATTGACTGATCTGTGACATCTGTCTGAAGAATGGGCCAAAGACCTCTCTGTTAGCCTTGCATTGGTCGAAGGCTACTACTCTAGGTGGTAACATCTGTCACCTGATGCTTCGCAGTTGTTTAAACAACTGAGTGTACTGTATGTACAAATGTAACCAACATGGACATATAGTATCCATTTAGTTACATTTGTACTTACACATTTACACAACCCATCACTGAGGAATGAGGATTGCATGTGTGTGACCATGAGACTATCCTCATGACTAACAGCTGGTAACCTGGACCTCCTATGTTGACAGACAGTTGACACCTGGACCTGGTGTAGCCCCTCTCGGGACCCCCGTAAAGACATAAACATCCAAATGTCAGAAACCTTTACGGGGTCCCGAGAGGGGCTAGACCTGGTGTAGCCTAAGATTTAGACTCGTAGATCTCGTATATATAGTAGTATTTTTATTTTATCGATTCTGACATTCTCATCTCAAGGATCCCCAAATAAATGTAGTTTCTGAAAATATGTTGCGCCTGGGAGGCAGGGCTGCCTGCCCACCCACCTTGATTCTGCAGGAGTTTTCTTGATTTCAGACCACATCTCCCAGATAAAATCCACCAGAACACAGGAAATGACATCAACATTACAAATAAACCTTGATTCTCACAGTTTGATGTTGGCAGGCCTGCCTGGGAAGGACTTCCATAAATGATAAACGAAACGTTTTAAAACAATTTCAAGGTCACTTTTTTTAAGCTATTTTCAAATAGCCTATATATACATATGTTATATATAGGCTGAACGTTGGTTTAGGTTTACTAATTTTGCTTAGGACCCCCTTGGAACCTCTCCAAGGACCACTTTGAGAACCACTGCAGTAAAATATTGCATATTATCTAGTACTGTCCATGCTTCATCACGTTGATCTGTGTTGATAATGAATGCAATTAATCCTTACCTCGGCTGCACACTGCACAGCTCCCTGGGCTGCACACTGCACAGCTCCAGATGCGTCTAAAGGACCCCTTCTCCTTGAAAGCCGCCGACATGACCAAGCGGTCTAACAAGCCGAGGAAACCTCGAGATGAGGAGTCATCGGATGAAGTCAGTGGTAAGCTACTGATGGAGATAAAATATCGTACCACTACCAAGTAGGGTTGTCCCAATCCGATCACGTGATTGGAAATCAGGGCCGATCGTGTGTCATGTCATTTTCAAATGATCGGAATCGGATCGGGAGCAAATAAATGTGATCGGGACATCCCTAGTATCAATATCATTTATATCCATATCATGATATTAGACTGGATATTGTCTGTGATTATTAGTGTTCTATAAAAATATAAATATCGGATCGGGAAAATTACATTCAGGGGCTGTGAGTGGTAGTGTATAAAATAATGTAATGATCCAGTCAAAATGGATTGGATGGTTTGACTTGTCTTCCCATGTTCTCTCTGGAGCTTTTCTATTTTGTCTTTTCACCGTCCTTGATGTGTACTCATGAGTCATGTCCTGATAAAGGGCAGTCTGTGGCCGAAGCTACTTAACCTTGTCGTTTTCCATTCAAAGTAAATGTAACATGTTCCATTAGAGAGCCTGTTAATAAAGGCTTATCTGTTTTTGATAAGAAGAGACTTGAACTTCTAGTTTTCTTTACCCTGTCGTCTGGTCAACCGCCGATCCGACCAATTTCACGGCCCCGCACTCCCTCGGTAGTATACACACACAGTCACGATTATGACATTTTGCTTCACGAATAATTGTCACTCAAATAATTGTGATTAACCTTTTTAGTTGTGTCTGTCGTTGAACATTATTGGAACGTTACAAATGCAACTTTCATTTATTTTAGGCTTTGTAAACAAAAGTTGCACAGGGCAAGTATTAACTAGAAAATCAGCTCCTGCAGAAACTCGGTGGGATTGCTGAAAACTCGCGATGTACAGTATATGATGCACAGTAGAAAATATATTAAAGCTGAAGAAAATAATCACACTCATGTGAAATGAGGGGCGGTCTTATCTTATCATCATACGTCATCATCACTTTTCCGTCTTCCACTTTGTATCTTCACTTTTTCAGCCCTCAGCCAATCAAATCATCGCTATACACACAAAGCTTGGCATAGGAGGGGCTAGCGCCCCTCAAAAAGGGTATGGGCCTATACTAATGACATCAGGGTCCATATATGGGCATAAAAGAGACACAGACAAGGTGCTGCCACACTATCGAAAGAGCCGCGCACGTTCTCGGCTGTGCGCAGCTTATTTTCCGAGTTTTTAGACAGCTGGTGGATGGAAATTAAGCTCCACCTCCGCGGAAGACTTGCACGACGGCCAGATTCCCGGAAACGCTCTCCTCCGCGCAAGTCGTCCGCGGAGTTGGAGCTTCTTTTCCATCCACCAGCTGTCTAAAAACTCGGAAAATAAGCTGTGCACAGCTTAAGACGTGCGCGGCTGTCGACCGTTTTGCGCTTAGGTGTGGAAACGCTGATAGACGGGTAGTCTGACAAAGTCCCGGCACTACAACTCAGGGACATATTGGTCGGATAGTTGGAGCAACATACTATAGGTGACGGTGTGAGAAATACGAGCATAAATAACTGCATAAAGCTGAACATATTGAAGTTTGAACTAGATTTCTAGCACAATGTATGTGGAAGTACTTAGATTCTGGAAAAAGTGGCAGAATTTAGAAGAAGAATAAAGAAATGATAAATATAAATGGTAGAGAACTAAATAGTGTGTGCTCGCTGGAGCACACACTTGAAAAAAAAAAAATATCCTTGAAAATATATGAACATTTTTAACATGGAAATGGTTAAGACGATTATGAAGGAAATGATTGTGAACAGTCTGCCAGACAGAATATTCTCCCTAGGGGGCACGGTGGCACAGTCGGTAGTGCTGTCGCCTCACAGCTAGAAGGTCCTGGGTTCGATTCCCGCTGGGGACGCTGTGGGCGCTGGGGGCGTGCTCCCTCCTCCGTGTCATCGGTGCCCATACCTGAGGCGGGGTTGGTGAAAGGGCCTTTCTGTGTGGAGTTTGCATGTTCTCCTCGTGTCCCCTAGGGTAGGTACCCTCACAAAAAACATGCAGTAATCTTGGTCTCTAAACTACCTCCCCCTGGCCAGCCGGGCGCCTGATGGAGGGGAAAGGAACTGGTCGGAATCACGTGTTCCTTCCACGCGCTATGTCCGGCCGGGTAAACTCCCCCTTGTCAGGTGAAAAGAAGCAGCTTGGACTCCTCATGCATAGCAGGAAGCATGAGGTCAGTCCGCTGCCCCCCTAGGTTGGCCGAGGAAGTGTAGTGCCCAGGATTACATTCAATAATTGACACTGGGTGAAAAAATAGGTTGCAAAATTGTCGGATAAGAAAAAGAAAAAGAATATTCTATATGAGCAATTGAGCATCTTACATTTTTGATGCCCACCGTTCCACCCACAACAAGGCAATTTTGATACAGGATGAGTGAGTCCTTATCAGTCCCATGCTGTTTTGAGATGCTGCATTGTTGCCCATAAGCAAATTATTTAGTTTATTCAGAAATTCTGAACTGCGATTGTTAGAAAATAACAATTTTGACTGAGTTTTACTTGTGTGTGTGTGTGTGTGTGTGACGTGTATTTGGATTGTTTTGCAGGATTGACATGCCAACATGTGAGCAAGGCGGTGGACCTGAGTTCAGTGAAGAAGTCGGTGAGCTCCAGCCTGTGGTCGGTGTGCGCAGAGTGTCTGAGAGACAGGGTCATCATCGATGGAGACGCAGCCAGCTCCCACGACATCCTTGTTTGTCTCAAGTGTGGATTCCAGGTCAGAGTTAAGCCTGAAGCTTGACTTTTATGTTATATGCATACCAATGTCACGGTCCGAAAATAGTCGTAAAAAGCTCACAACGCATCACATTGTTCACGAGTTGTGAGTTTTAAGATCAGCAATTGGCTGATTTTTGGTGTGCAACTATATATGAAGTATTTTTATATGCTGTAGTACAATGTTGTCGCTCGCTGAAAATAAGTTTGCTAGAATGCAGCCACGAAATCTATGCAGTGGAAAACTGCATTTCCAGAAAGACTGATTAATGCTTAATTGTATTTGAACATTGTTGGCCTTGTAGGCTCTCTTAACACATTGAGAGCCCACGCAAAACTGCCCAAAAATCACTTTCACCTAGAAAATCCATTCACTTTTTACTTTGAAATGTTTTATAGTTTCTGAGTTATTTAATTTAAACGCCAAATGCATTCTCAATGGCGAAAACACAAACTTTGGCACCACGTATTAAAAAAAATAAAAAAATCATTGTTTTGATTTTTTTGATTAAAAGAAAAATAATATTTTTTTTTTTTTTTCAAAGACGTCCACAGACGTCTTGGGCTCTGCCCGTGCGGTAATACCAAAGACGTCCACAGACGTCTTGGGCTCTGCCCGTGCGGTAATACCAAAGACGTCCACAGACGTCTTGGGCACAAAATGTGTTTTAATACTGAGATGGTTGGCTTGTGTGCTCACACTAGTCTCATGTTGCCAGACTGTTGCCTCTCGCAATTTCCAAATGCTTCGGTCATACAGTCTGGAGCAACGGAAGCTCTATCATGAGTAAAATATAAAGCGGAAGTGGCGCCTCCTCCCCACTTCCGTTTCGTCTTTACAGTCGCGCAAATTTATCCTAATTTTAATAGAAATCATCTAAGAATATATAGCTTGTTGCTTTCTTACTCAGATTTTGGGAGGTGTAGTATAGTATTCGGAGATTGTGGAATAGTTGTCTGGCTATGCAAGACTACGCTCGCACTAGATATAACTCAATTTGTCTCCAGAGTAGTGTTTTTGTTTTAAAGTCTATGCTGTGTTCCTTCTACAGGGCTGTAACCAGTCAGAGATCCAGCACTCCGCCAAGCATCACCAAGCTCTCCATTCAGAGTCTCACTGCATCACTATCAGCCTCAATACCTGGAAGGCCTGGTGAGAAGCCTTAGACATTTGTAATGGTAACCTTGTTCAGATCTGTAATGAAAAACCAAGCTCTGTAAACATTGTAAATGCTTCCATGTACAGTACATTAAAACAAATCATGTATGTGATTTGTCAGTGCTGGAAATCTAGTGGTAACAATTGTTGCTCATAGTGGCATCTTAATAATTACTTAATGCATTAAGTGTAAACCAGGCATTTAGCCCAAACCACACCAGTTTGCAACTAGTCGCAACTCCTTGCACCAAACAGGTTTAAGGTCAACCACACCAATGCAACTCCTTGCAACTGCCATTGGGGATAATGGTTGCAAATGGTTGCATGTTGTAAGGAGTTGCGTGGCGAAACATTGGTGCGGTTTGGGCATTAGAGTGGGCAGACTAGACAGTCACACTCAGCTGTGCAATGTGTGCATACTGTGTGAATATGTTTCTGACAATAGTTTTAGGGTGCAGTCACACCACACCTTTATTCTACCTATGAGGGTGGATTCTGCCAATGCATTTCAATGGCAATGGAGCGTTTTTTTTTGTGTGTGCAGAAAACAATTCACAAATGGCAGCAAACCACTCCATTCCCATTGAAATGCAATGGTAGAATTCGCCCTAAAATAAATAAAAGAGCTTTGTGTCAGGGAAGTGTTTGGTAAATGCTCTGCTATTCGAATTATTTGTCATCATTTAATAATGTTGTTCCAACAGTTTTAGTCATTTCGGTGACATTCTGTCTTTTTAACAGGTGTTTTGAATGTAATGAAGAGCTGTCCACTCACTGTAACAAGAAGGCTTTGGCCCAGACCCTGGACTTTCTACAAAAGCACTCAGTCAAGGCAGCATCAGGTAATTTGTTTGGTTGTGGACCTCAAGGCCTTGGCTCCTCTGCATCTGGTGAAAATGGTAAATGGTGCATTTATATAGCGCCTTTATCCAAGGCGCTTTACATAGATTGTGCATTACATTCACCCATTCACACACACATTCATGTGATGAGCTTCTTTTTCCATGCACACTGTGTAGACCAGGGAAAGACTAGATCTGGTGTAACATTTCAGTGTTGTTTTTGGCAGCAAATTTAGATTTTAGTTTTAGTTATTGTCTCTTGAATAGTTTTCAGCATGCAACCAATTGTAAAGTGGATCTCTTGTCCACTAGTCCCTTCCTAACATTTTAGTCTAGGTTTTATTTGTTAGTTTGTCAGTATATTTAGTCTTAATTTTATCATCATAGCTTAGTTTTCATTTAGTTTCCATTTAGTTTTCGTTAGTGAAAAAAGGTAGTCGACGAACATTTTTCGTCTTAGTTTTAGTCGACGAAAACAACACTGTAACATATACATTATTTTCCCTTTCATGCCGGATGCGACAACAAAAATACAATAGAAATGGAAAAGTAATCAGAAAAATAATAGGCAAACATAAATACAACATGGATACATGGTATGAATGGGAAAAAGGTCAAAGGGTGTATGTGCAAGAGTTAAATCTTAATAGTTCATTTTTATTCATCAAATGGGTTCTAAGCCTGTATTTAATATGATTTAGTGAAGTAGACAGTGACGAGATCTCAATATAGCTGTTCCATACCTGATGGGAAATTGACCCAGACCAGTATGGAACTTTGGGAGATGTAAATGAGTTGTCTGCCTGTCTTGTATTGGAATGGTGCACATCACTGTTGAACTGGAACATTTCTGAGCTGAAATGGATTAGAAAGAGGTATTGTGTTCAGAGGGAGTGAAACTTCATAATATTGTAGTGGCCCAGGCAGAGTGATCACACACACCGCCGTGTTCCAATTCAATTCCCCTCCCAGTCAGTGACCACTTACTTAAGCTAATACAAAGTGTTTAGAGGAAGCGAAAGCGATGGAGGGCAGGTTAAATGGAAACAGAGATGGTGCTATTCCAGAAGTCCACTACTTTTAAGTGAAGAGGTTATTGCAGCTCACCTACCCCCCCTGGTGGCAACTGACATATACCCCCCCCCCCCCCCCCCACACACACACACACACCACCCACACCTTTTAAAAGACAGTTGAGACAAGTTTCAAATGCGCCAGTCAGTAACAATTTTATCTGAGAGAGAATGCATTCCATTAACCCATTCTGGGCGGGAACCCCTTTTGGTGTTCTAACCCTTCTGGACGGGAACCCCTCTTGGGGTTCTCTACAGTATTCAAACATTTTAAAAAGTTTTTCAGAAAACCTAGATCAGTATTTAGAAGGCATTTTTAGAATCGGCCCCAGTCCAAAATGTGTTAAGTAAGAGGATTGTTGTTTGTTCCAAGTGATCCTGCTGTATAAGTTGGATGGATATACTGTAAAATAATGCACAACCATTGTGGTGGTGCTGAAAAAGATTCAAGCAAAAATGTCTTCTGTTGGAAAAATGTCACATTTTATATACAATGCAAAATCAAGCTCCTCCTTCTTACAAAGTAATTTTCCATATTTAAAAAATTCTAAAGGCTTTCATATATCCGTCCACACAGTGCTGTCTGAAACGTTTTTTAAATGAAAAGCAAGTTGTAACTTTAATTAAGGACAATGGCTTCCCTGTTGTATAAAGACACTATGATTGGCTCAACACAGAGCAAGAGGTTTGGGAATTAATAGAGAATGTCCAGTTCTTCAACTCTCACACACAGCCATTACCATTTTATGGCTTACTTTCTTTGCAGTTCTATTTCCCTTTCACCTTACTCAGGCCATCTGAGCCCCCTCCACTCAACCATATGAATATCCACAGATGCCCCCCTCACCCTGTTCACCCTCCCAGCCCCCTGCTGTCTGACCCGTGCCTGCATCCCTATCTGCCTTGGGCTGGCATGACGGGACTCTCCGGTCCGTAATCTGCCTGTGTCCTTTTGCATCCCCTCTCTGCTTGTGCTCAGCCTCTCCTGCCCGGTAGGCAGTGTCCAGCATGGGCCTGGTCTCGGACCCAGTCAGACTGGTACCCCCTTCGTTCTCTCTAGCCAGACTGCAGAGACGCGGGGATGGCACTCCAGCCCCCGCCCGTCCTCCACCTGCCGCATGGCTGCACATATTAGAGGAATTAGACGCTTGAGCGATGCTTCCCGGCTGGGTTCCCTGAAGAACGAGTGCAGCTGTGTGGGCTCCAGCCACTACTCTGTTGATCTCTCTATCTCTCTCTCTCTCTCTCTCTCTCTGGCATACTCTCTCTCTTTCTCACTCTGTTCTGCCACCTCTGCGCCTGTGTGTGCTGTACTTGTGGGATCCAGGGTCCTTGATAAGTCGAGGGACAGGAGTCCAACAGCTGTAGTGCACACATTTTCACTGGACACAAGCACGCACTCACTCACTCACTCTCTCAGCATATAGAGCTCTAGGCTTGCAGCTACATTTTAGCAAACCATGAACACATGACTGAATTCTGAACATTTCTGGGCCACAATAACCTACCTGACCTGGCAGAGACCTATCCTTCGAAGATCACTTTTTCTAGTTTGTTTATTCAGTAGTCAGAAAAGAGATACAGATGAATGCACACCTGTGTTTGTGAGGTGATATGACCTTGGCTATATGTGCCTAAATGAAAAGTACTGTGTACAAAAAAGCTATACGCACACCAAAGTCCTTGTGGTGGTGCCGGCACACGGGAGAAAACTGTAGAGGAAATCTTGAAAAAACAAGAAGGTGGCCGCACACGCCAATAGCCAGAGTGCCAATATTTTATTAGGACAGCAGGTAAGACAAAAATGAATCCAACGTTTCGGCGGTTAAGCCTTCATCAGGGAATACAGAGCACATAATGGTTCACACTTAAGTATGGTGCCAGAGAGTCATGCAATCAATCAGAAGGGGGTAGGGGAACACGGGTTAAGTAAGACCTGTCCCTGTGATATGAGAGGTAGGGATCATGGTCATGTGGTGTCTCAAGTTCACATACAAAAGGAGTTTATCTCAAAGATGACTATAAGGCCTCATAAGAGGCTCTGGAATATACATTCCTTGTCATAGAGACACTAAAATGTATCTGAGAAATACAACGATATACAATTGTGAAATATAGAACCATACAACAGCGAAATGTATACAAAATAAAATACATAATTAAATACATTCAATGCAATCAATATAGAAAAATATTCAAAGATTTGTTGTGGATTAAATCCATGTACTGACAATAGACCTGAATGCCCCTCTAGTTATGCTGGAGTAGGCCTACAGTATAGTTATAGGTCACCTGCAGGTGAAAAGGGGGAAGGCGGCCATTACAATTAGGGTTAAAAGATGGGTTTACCAAAGGTTAAGTATTAGGTACAAAACATTTTTTTTTTGTAAAGGAAAAGTAAACAAATGTAAACCCAAGTAATGATTTGCCCTGTTCAAGTCAAAACATTGGTAGTAACCAGTGGTGTAAACTGCTAAGTACATTTACTTAAGTACTGTTTTGAGGGATTTGTACTTTACTTGAGTATTTCCAATTTCCAATACTCTATAATCTCAGAGGCAAATATTGTACTTTTACTCGACTACTTATTGGAATACTTTAGTTCCTAGTTACTTTGTAGATCTTGATTATCATCACAAAAAACACATTAACTACTTCAGCCCTATTACTGTATATATACATTTTGGCTGTTTGAAAATAGCCGATCTACAAGCTCACAATGCGTTGCATTGCGACGCATTGTAGAGCTTGTAGATCTTGAAATGGGACATTCTGCATAATGAGTACTTTTTACTTTTGGTACTTTAAGTTTGTTATACCAATACTTTTGTACTTTTACTCAAGTACATTTTGAATTCTGGACGTTTACTTGTAACGGAGCATTTCTACATTCCAGTATTCATACATTCAAATTCAAGTTTTAAAACACTTGAGTAGGCCTACTTTTTCCACCACTGCCCACATATTAGTTGAAATTTTAAATGGCACATACTGTATTAGACATTTTAGAGGTCTATTTGACAAATCTTCTGTTAACCCAAAACAGGAAAGCATCTGTGTCATTTTAGACTTTAGCGTTGGCTATTCAAAATGGCAGATATACAAGGTCACAGCTGCGAGTTTGTACATCTGGCATTTTTGAACATTTTTGAAAAATCTTGAAAGACCTACCGGATTTAGAAGACATTTGTAGGGTCGGCCTCAGGTCTTTCAATTGTTTGAGTCATTTCCCCCAGACCTCTTTTGTTCTTCCAACTGCCTGCCAAAGTTATGAATTTGCACAAATGGTATGATATGAGTTGCATTTAAATAAATAACATGAAACAAATGGATGATGGTAATTAGAAAAATATATTCTTTGCATTACCATACAATTTTACATTACATTCATACCAACTACACCTTAATTAAAGACACTAGACTTATGATCATTATGTTAATAATAATAAAAAAGAAGCATTGTTGTTTTAAACATAACAACCACATATGAAACATGCATCTCTAGAAGAGGTTAGAAGTTAGGAAGATTGTATACTTTATTAATTTAACAGTTTGCAAGGACAAGCATAGGAAAGTACAGTTCAACACAAGGTCTGATAATGGGATTAAATACCCAAGAAAACACTATGGCTTGTTTCCATTGGAGTCCTTATTTGTACTCCATTCATCTCTACTGACCTTGGAAAGTTTGAGCCCACCCTGACTCGATCAAGTCAAGTTCCATGATACAGTTTCTGCATGCATGTTATAGTAGGCGGAGATTAGGCCAACATTGGAAAACATTCAGCAAAAATCTACAAGCTTGGTGTAGAGGGGAAAAAAGTACAGACCCCTCGGGGACCCTGGTCAACAAAGTATATACTTTATAGTTAGTTACTGCAACTTTACTTTATATATAGGGTTTAAGTGGTCATTTTGCTAAAAATCTGCTGTGATTGTCACCCACTATCTAGTACCTACATTCTTCCTCTTTGCCTCTCTGAATTACCTGTCACCTACCCTGCACCTGATTGTTCCACCGTCTGGCTAATTGGGTAAAGAAGCAGGCAGCCATTGTTGTATTGAAATTGACTGTCACTGTCTCTTGGGGAGCTTGTGAAATTGCATTCTAGCTTGAAGGCCAGGTTTTAGGCAGCGGCTGTTGTTACGCTCTCTTTTTTCCCCCCATAGACCTCGGGCACAAAAGAGCCCCGGAAAGGAATTTTTCAGAATGTATAATAGTTTGTACAACAACAGCTTGTGGAAGAAAGAAAATCTATTAACTGTGCTCTCTCACCATCAAGGCCTTCAGCTCAAGTATCAGAGTCCCGGTAAAAAGCAAATTGACCTCTGGCAGCCCAGCTCAGTCTTGTAACACAGCTGGGGTGTCTTTGTGGAGCAAATTAAAATGTTGCCACTGAATAGGCATCAGAGCTTGCTGCACTCGGCCTATTTCTCCATTTTGCTTTCCTTGTGTTTATTGTTATCAATTTACCTGAGCGCCACTGTCTCAGGAGGTGGAGTGAGCGTTTGACAACTGGAAGGTTGCCGGTCCGATCCCTGCCTCTTCCTTGCATTGTGTTGCGAGTGTCCTTGAGCAAGGTTGGTCCTGATGAGCAGGTTGGTGTCTTGCAGGTTTGCCGAATGTGACACACTGGAAAGGCCTTTGGATAAAGACGCTATAGAAATGATAGACCAGGCATTTATCAATATCAATCAAGATACTTTTTTGTGTTTTGATTGACCAGAGTGTGGACACCCGATCACAAAAGCACTGTGTGTGTTCCTGCCGTGGTGTTCAAATAACAGGCTTTAGAATGTGAATTTAAAAAAAATCTTTAGTTTTTGATCAAGGTAAGACTTCCGAAGTCAAGTCTGAACAAAAAAACAGATTTCACCCACTTTTTACGTGTGTAAATGGTGATGTGACAAAACGGTGTATAACTGTCTGTTTCTTTTGCCTTCTTATTGTTAAGACCTGGCCAAAGGGTAACACAAAAATATGAACTCCCTCCTTTTCAGTCCCCTAACACAGCCAGTCAACACCAAAGTGTCCTTGAGCAAGTTTGGTCCTGATGAGAAAGGTTGGTGCCTTGCAGTTGCAGGTTTTCTCACCGCCGTTGGTGTGTGAATGGATGAATATAACACACATTGTAAAGGGCTTTGAATAAAGACGCTATAGAAATGACAGACCATTTATCAATATCAATCCAGATCATGCATTGGGAAGACGGCACACAAGGAACTACACATAAATGTACACGTAGGGTCATAACACTTATCCATGACCTTCAGCCCTTTCAATAGTATATAAAGTATATATATACATTTACTGTGTCCCTTTAGATATAGAATTAAGGTGACATCTTCCAGGTCACCAGGGGTACAGTATTCGGGCTCCATAGATTTGCACTTTTGTATCTGTTTCCACGTGTAGCCTAAAGATGTTTTTGGCCCCACAGAAAGTCTTTTAAGAATTGTTGGACTATGCTAGATGCCATTGCTCTAATGTATATGCAATACAAGAGAAATACATTTCATTTGAGCAGCTTTGGATAAACATTGGTGTTGGTAATGCCTGCTATCCTGGATGGTAAATGTAGAGCTGCTATTTTCGGTGCGCAACACCAGTCTTCCAAACACAGCATGTAGAGACAACAAGGTCACATCACGCTGCGCTGTGGCGCGTAAACCAAATCTAACACAGGCTTTAGAGAAGACTATTTTTTTGTGTGTGCTTATTGTTCACGTCACGTAAGCTGCCTATCAGTTAGGCCTGGTTATCAGTCAACAGCCAGCAAGAAACTTGTCCCCTGGTGGTGCTTTCACGGAGGTAATCAAGGGTGATTCCATCTTTATTCCCACCACCGCACACGGAAGTAGGCCAGATAGTGGGCAGCAAATTCTGTATGTGTGTGTGTGTGTGTGTGTGTGTGTGGGGCTGTGTGTGTGCGCGCACGCATGGAATATGCTGCTTCAGTGTCTTGGCCTCAGATGGCAAAGAAACGGGCTTTTCATGCCCCGCAGTCACAACAAATTAGCAAATTAATAAGACATTTGGTGTTGCTTGGTCTTCCTCTCGACTGGCCGTTCTCTGCTGCATGAGGGGACTTGGCCTTGGCTGTCCACACTGCTGCACTGTAAATGAACGTGGGCTCATGAAACCAACTGGCCATACATTGTGGATATGTCTGTCTGATCAGATTATAATGAACACCTCGTTGGTCATAATTCATGATCCTTGTAGGATTAGGGCTGCAACTATCGATTATCTTGGTGATATCCATGACTTTTTTTGATTCATTGTATAATGGAGAAGCTTTAAAAATATATATCTCTATCTAGCTATCCGATATAGACAAATAGATATCAATGTGATTTAAAAAAATATATTATTCTTTATACTTATACTAAAATTGTCCATTTACAAGCTTACAACAAATGACGCTTCTAGATGGACTCAAAATGATTGTTGAATTTGATTATGATAATTAATTAATATTTGTATACTGAATTATTGCTGCACTGTAGCTTCCTGCAATGTACTAGTAGGTACATTTAATTTTTTTCTACAATTTATTTTTTGGCATGTAGCCCATTTTAATACTAAAAAACACATTTAGGTTTCTTTTCAGTTAATGGAGGTTGTGATTACTACCAAAGACCATAGTAATGTCATATTGTCATAGGTAGGGGGGTGAGGTTGTCTGACACTGTAAAGGACTTTCTCTGGTGTTGGCTTTTGTTAAGACAACAGTCAAATGTAAAACCTACACAAATTGGATAGTGCACAGAATTCTGTCGCCTTATTTCATCTATGCTCATTACTTTACTGGTGACTGGCAACTTTTTTTTTTTTTTAAGTTTAAACAACAACAGCAACACAATTCCGAATTCCTATTGCATTCCTTCTGAATGGCATGTGTGGAAAAAGGACAGTCATTGGAGGATTCTCGAGCGTTTGTGCGTGCGGCACGTGTGTGCGCGAGCTCTGCTCTGCCCTGGGGACAGGCTCCACAGTGCTACTGCTGTCCACACTCGCTGGGTGAGCACGGGAGGGCCAGGTGGTGGTTTGCCGAGTGCAGCACAGTCAAGCGTGGACGCGGCGCATCCAGACGTTCGCCTTCCCCGACTGCTGCAGGGAGAGGAAAAATCTGCTTTTCCATATGCTTGTGCTCGTCGCAAAACCTCGTCCCTCCACCCACACACCCACCCCTCGTTTCCCTACACCCACCCCTCAATTCCCTACCAGATGGCTCGCTGAGCATTGTTTACCTTGGGAGACAGTCCCAGATGCAGAGTGTGACCATGGGCATCCTCATTCCGCTAGGCTTGTTTCTGCCATTCCTCTGCTGCTTCCTGGCAGCTCAGGTTGCACATCGAGGCCTAATTGGTTAGTGTCTTTTACTCTGACGTGGAGCACGGCGATGTGTCGGATCAATATTTCGATATGAAAGTTCTAGCTATGGTCTAGGTGACAAGTGGAAGAGAATATCTACATATTTACACATAGTGCCGTATGTCTATCTGGTGCGGTAAGGAATTTCGCATCGATATTGAGGTATAAAGTATATTTTATTTGGTCCATATCACCCAGGGCCAGCACTAATTGCAATATTCCCAAAATCAAATATCTATAATATTTGTGGGGAGGATTATTTTCACAAAATATTTAGTGAGATTTTGGATCAGTAATATAAGTACTAAAAGGGTAAACCAAATAATAGAACAGCTGGAATAATCACGTAGGTTCAGATAATTTGATCAGTTTACTGTAATGCAGCCAAGACATATATATTGCATATTTATATATCACTATATATAAATATGCATATTTATATATCACTATATATAAATATGTATATATATATATTTACAGATCACCACATTCGCATATTATTCGCATATACTATTACTCGCCTAAAATAATAAACAAGTAAGTTAAACATAGTAATCAAACGTATTGACATGGTATCAACTAAACTAATACACTCGTGTGGAGTTGTATGTTTGTGTAAGTGAGTGTGTGTGTGGGAATGCGCATATGTGTACGCATGTCTGCACATGCGTGTATATGCAGATGTAAGGCTACATTATATGGTAGGCTTGATTCATCAGGCTGGCTCTCAATCTATGTTTGTGTGTGTGTGTGTGTGTGCGCGTGCGTGCGTGCGTGCGTGCGTGCGTGCGTGCGTGCGAACATAGATTAAAACCTCTGTCTTTAATGGACACTGGAGGGAGGATGGAGATTGTCTAGTATTAGACAGTCGAGTATCGTGAACTTGAGAGTTGGCCTTAAACTATTCTTTGAAAGGTGTAACGAACTAGCATGTAGGAAGCATATTTGAAAGGTAAGGCATTTATAGATGAAAGAAAGAACAGGACTGTGTGTTAATGTCATAGATAGACAATACATTTAGATTTTTAAACAGAGGAGCAGATGGAGCCGAAGAGGTAGCCATTCTTACACATTTCTTTTGAATAATGAGTAATTTGTGTAAATTAGATGAATATGTACTTGCCCAGACAATATTGCAACAAATGAGATATGGATAAATTAAACTGTAATAAAGGGTTAAGTGTTAGAGAGTTTTGTGTCCGGGTAGCTCAGTCGGTAGAGCTCTCGCCTTTGGACCACAAGTCCATGGGTTCGATCCCGGGCACCGCCAACTCAGCGAATGTTTAGCACGGCTTGGTGCAGCAAGTCGTGCGGGAAGTACTGGGAGCTGATGGTAGGTGTAACCTCAGCATTCCATCTCCCACGGGTCTAGCCAGCGCGACTGTGGCTCAAGAGGTAGAGCAGGTCGTCCAATGATCCATGGGTCGGCGGTTCGAATCCCGGCTCCTCCTGTCTACATGTCGAAGTGTCCTTGGGCAAGACACTGAACCCCAAATTGCTCCCGATGTGCTGGTTGGTACCTTGCATGGCTTCCGCTGCAATCGGTGTATGAATGTGTGTGTGAATGGGTGAATGTAATGCAGAATCTATGTAAAAGCGCCTTGGATAAAGGCGCTATATAAATGCACCATTTACCATTGTAACAGGGATACGTACACTCCCGCGTGTTACCGGCTGATACCGACAATATAAGCCACTACTTCTTCTGGAAACTTTGTTGGTTACTATTGAATGAATACATTGTAAATTGTGCATTTATATAGAGCTTTTATCCAAATCACTTTACATTAGATTACATTCAACCATTCACATACACATTCATATACCGATGGCGGAGGAAATCACCATCCGGCCGTTACCGGCCACTCTACCCCTGAGCCACTGCCGCCCCATTAATAGTCAACAATCACAAACCAACACTATTATATTGATGTCACTGTGTTCACTATGACATAATCGATATTCCCCAGCCTTCTCGCATACATAAGAAGTAGGCATTGTCCCACACACACACACACACACACACACACACACACACACACACACACACACACACACACACACACACCCTCACCCTCACAGATATCCATGCATCATTTCACACCTGCTTCTCACACACATTCCAATATACAGCGTTTTTCTTTTTTGTTAACCCCCCTCCCATAAACCTTTCTCCGTGTCCTGTAAGCATTGCCATATGGGTGTTCCCATATGGCTGTGGTGTGGAGGGAGGGAGGAATAGGAAACAAGCCCCCAGATGTTTTGCCATCGTGGATAGCCAGATGCTGTTGGCACCACTGGGCGGATCGCCATGACGGCCATCGGTCCCGCCAAGCTGTAGCACATCTCTCTCCTCCTCCCTCAGGCTTCACTTCTATACTCCACCCTTTCAACAAGTGTCACTCACTGTAGATCTAGTCTCACGTAGCCAGACAACTATTCCACAATCTCCGAATGTTATATATAGAGTCCGGCATTTCCGTTCATGAAAATATATTTTTAAAATATCTTTACATTTAACTTTTTAACATCCATTTCGGCTATGTATGCTTAGATGATATCTATCTATCCACAGTGTGACTTTAACCCATTTAGAGCTGGTGCAACCTACAGTATACCTTGTTTTACCAAGTTGTTGCTATACATGTAGCAACATAATTATAATTTTTTTAAGAATTTAAAGGTTTTAAGAAACCTTAGATTAGGTTTCAGAAGTCGTTTATAGAATTGGCCTCAGGTCTAAATGGGTTAACGCTGAACATGTACAAATGCGCCCAAATGGACCCCATTTGTGTCACTTTTTACACTCTGAGTTAAAGTAACACTGAGGATTTTACTGTGTTTAAACAATTTCATTGGTCCAGGCAAGAAAAGACAAACTTGGCCTTGAGTACAATTATCGTTTTGTACTCAAAGCGGATTTTAGCAGTTTTTCTACCACTGTAAAAATGTAATAAAGAAATGTGTGTGCGCAATTGAATGTGGATTTTTCTTCCGAGTTCCAGTTTAATAGAGGAGTTGCCATTTTGTTTCCTATGGCTTCACCTTCTCATGGGGAAAATGGAATGTGTGTGTTAGAGGGCCACGAGTAAAAAGCCCTCGGTTGCTAGCATGCCCAGGACACTCCTGTCAAGGTCCTTGTCCTTGGAGAAGAAAGCTTGCTGGGTAGAGGCCAGTAGTGGGCTGCTGACTGGACTATTGGATGAAAAGCCTTTCAGTAAATGTGTTGTGCGCACGCGGAGTGGCTCCGCTCTATGAATCAGAGAGCCAAGCAAGGGGCAAGGACAGGCTCATGTCGAGAGGAGGATTGGTGAGAGCAAAGGGCAGGTTGTTAATTATGACTATAAGAATTGGTGGTTGGGTTCAGTTTCCATGGTTTTGGACACAGGTGGGTTTAAGCCAGAGACCCTAGGCCAACCTGCTCTTGTGTCTTGTTTTATTTGGGTGAAGTGTAGTTGGTCCAAAACCATTTCACACATTGTACTGTGAAGAGATGTAAAGTCAGTGGTCACTGGTCAGTATGTAAGGAATCCACTTTCCACAAGTATTTGCATTTTTTTCTCTGAATGAACAACATGACCAGCTACATAAAACACTAATCTACTGTACCTTCTTGGAGCCTGAGTTTAGCAAAAAAGATTATGAGAATATATTTGTTCTCTTTTAGTTAAAACCTCTTGAGCCCCATTGCCCCCGCCGGCGGGGGCAGCGGCTGTCCACCTCTGAACAGCGCTCAGCGGGTAAATGGAGACCCAATTGGTCTCCGGTTCCAACTCCGATGTTGCCGATTTACCCCCTTTACCCTCTGGGGTTTAAGAGGTTTTTAAGGATTGATATTGAGATGAAATATTAACTGTCCAAGTCATTCCAGTCTGATATATCCAGGCAAGTTGGAAAAATCATCTAACGTACGCATTGCTTACACATACAGTAGACTTCATTATCTGTAAGTGTTGCGGTAGCTACTCTACTGCAGCTGTGCACGGCTGTGTTTCCAGGTTGTAGTCCATTGAAGAATTTAAGATGAATAGTATAAATTCAGAGTTGTTTGTCGGAAGTGTGTCATCGATCTATAGCTTGTTCTTTACAGCAGGTTGGTGCCTTGCATGGTTCCTTTACAAGTGTAGCACATTGTAAAGCGCTTTGGATAAAAGCGCTATAGAAATGCAGAACATCTCTTCCCTAACTGCAGAGATGGCATTGGAACTGGCTGGCGTATTGAGCTGTTTACTGCCTTGTTTATATGCTGTCTTGCTTCTGGTTTGGCTTCATGTTGAACTAGTGACCGCAGAGGACAATTCTTGGCTGCACCTAAGCTTCCTCTTGACTCATGAGGATTCATGAGTCCGGTACCGATTCCGGTTCTTCTTATCGATTCCTTATCGAGTTCCCTATTTCCGTTCCAAAATGGTATTTCAATGAAAGGAGAGCTCAAGTTGTTGCAAATTAATAGTTTTATTTCATAAAAGATAACGTTTTGGTGATTAGACTCTAATTGCATTTAATGTATAAGATTAGCTATTAATAGGGAGAACCCCCCCATTAGGGTCTATGGCAGTGCAGATGAACCTTCTTCCTTCTCGACACTAGATGGACAAGGTGGAGTTGAGGATGGAGGTGGTTTGCTTTTTGCAAGCTGAAAAGAGAATTACAAGTGTCAGAGGCAGTGATATTTAAAAGCTGAGTCCAATCGCCTGACTATTAAAAGGGAAGAAACAGTGCGTGACTTTATGTCTGTGGGAACCAATAGGGAGAACCGAAAATTGAATTATTTGAATAGGTACCTGGTACCCAAGCAAGTTGGGTTCGGTACCTGCTTGGTCCCGAGGTTCGGGACCCACCCCTACAGTAGATACCAGTAATATGTCTCTACGTATTAAACTCATTCACTGCCGAGGATGAGTTTGAACAAGTTTTTTCCAAAGGTTCACACTGCCAAGGACAAGTATTTTTTTTCTTCTTTTTTTCTTTTTACACTAGATGGCGCTCTTGGCTTACGTATGATCCACCATTCAAGCCCCGGAAGTGCCTTTTCTGCAGAGCTTTCATCCAGGTGGCCGTGGTTTTGAGGTTATTCTGTGAGGTTAGGTTTAGTCATAGTTTTTGAGAGGTTAGGGTTCTGTTTAGGCATCACCTGGGCTAAAGCTCTGCGAAAAAGGCAGTCCCTTCAAGTCCCAGTGAAGCGAGGAACAAGGAAACTGTGTGGTCGCAAAAAACGACTCCCATCCACCCCAGACTATTCTAGAACACCTTCCGGTATCGTTCCACTTTTTCCGCGACCACCATTCCATTTTCAATTGACTCTTCTATTGAACAGATGAATATGAATATTGCATGCAGATTAATTTTCTGTGACCACTTACACTTACGATCGCCAAAATAGTTTCAATGCTGGAGTTTTCCCCTAACCTTCACCCGGGCGCGATCGTAGTTCCATTTCACGACAATCCGTCTTAAAATAGTGTGATCGTTTGTCATAGTGTGTCCAAAAATATTCCCGATCAACAACAACAACGGGGAACAGAGCGACATGGATGCCGCCATTACGCTCCATAGACTTTGCATTGCGCCTCGTTTTCTCACAAGCCCTAAGAAGCCAGAGTCACTGATCTTTTCCGGTAACGTGACATCATCACAGATTCACAGTGTCAGAAGAAAACCTTATATGTCTTAAAGAGACTGTCTCATTACATCTACTAGGTTTAGCATGTCTCCAGAGTACTTCTATGTCTACCTGTAACCTCGGATTCTGGCCATCTAAGTGAGTTCCCGTTTTTGGTTAGTTTGCACAGTGGTGTTCAGGAGTAACAGCTGGCTTTAGAGAGCTCTCGCCCTCCCTCTCCCCAACCAACGGAAACTTCTCCAGCTGTCATCTGCTGCCCCAGATGACCAGCCTCTCCTTACAGCTGTCACCACAGCACCCTACTCCCAGCTACTGTACCAGACTGTTTTTTCAGCTCCTAGACCTGATTCCAGTCTCACGATCTGATTTTCCCTTCCAACAGCCACGGCGTCTGTAACAGTATCCAGTTTGGTTGCGAAAGCTCGGCATCAGTCATTGATTGATTGATTGAAATATTTATTAACAGTTTGCAGAATTACAGTACAATTCAAGCACAACTCAATACAAAGACTGTTAACTGTGAGTGGACGACCCAATAAAGCATTACACTAGTTTACAAGAGGGTCCACCTTGTTCAATTCATCAAAACATTTAGAGACGTACAAATATACACTTCTATAAAGCCAAAGAGCAGAACGGGAATTCATCATAAAGGAGGTAAAAAGGGAAAAGAAACAGTGAGGGGAAAAGGGGTGTGGGGGGGGATTTAGATTTTACAGGGGCCAGTTTCGAATTGCAGCCGTCCGTAGGTGCCCTTTGAGAGCGGATTTGAAGGAGTCAAGGGATTCGCATGTCTTAATGACTGTTGGTAGGGCGTTCCACATTTTGGTGGCATAGGAGCGAAAATAATTTAGTCCCTTGTTTGTGCCTAATCTGGGTTGCACATGGTTTGTTGCACTCCCTCTGGTGTTGTGGGTGTGGACTTCGTTAACATTAAGGAAGTATTTGGATCATGTCCTGCTATATCATGTGCATGGTGCACGGATGTCCTTCATCCGTGCACCAGACCTGACTCACTCTACTGTAGACATTGTATAATAGACTAGTCCCTTCCCAGACCCAAGGCCTATTGGCTCAGCCCTCGCTATTTGCTAGTTTATATCCTGTCCATATGCATTGTGTTTGATTGTTTTGTTAATCATGCCATTGCAAGGTGGAGGATGGTTCACCGTGCGTCTTTTTCTGGCCTTCTCTCTCTACCAGGGTCGTCATCCAGGATCATTAAATTGCGAGAGGAGCCTTTTGACTATGCAGACACACCCAGAGGGAAGAGTCCTGCGATCAATAGCACACTGGCCCCTGTTAAAGGCATCAACAACCTGGGTAACACCTGCTTCTTTAACGCTGTAATGCAGGTTGGTATTGCAAGAAGTACAGTCCTATGCATATATTTCATGAGCACATTATATAAAGGGCAGTTACCAGTGTACTATTATTATGACTGCATTTGTATAAGCACCCAAGGTTGTTGCAAATACATTATGATAAATCCAAGGCCTGACCACTTTGAAGCATGTGCTAATATGTAGAATGAATGTCATTGCGTCGAATTTGATTTGTATACCGGTAATATATTATGCCACCATTTGGACATAATGGTTTTTTCATGCTGCTTTGACATTTATGATCATGCATATGTGCACTGACTGCATTGTAGATCCATACATACCGCTATGAGTGTCCCACTGTCCCTACCTCTCTATTCAAGTGGAACCTTTTACAAGACATGTTCATTACGCAGCAGCAAACCAGATAAGCAGTAGAGGACGAGTGAGTGTAAACAAGCTAGGCGGTGATGCGTTTCGGCTTGCTAGGTCATTTTGAAGCATTGTCTGTGTAGCTAGCAGTACATCTATTATTACAATTGGGAGAATTCCACGCCCACATTCCTCGTGGCGACAGTTTTGGCGACACATTTCTGGCGACTCTTCACAAGTGTTAACTAGGGGTGCATCATTATGAAATTATCACCGATATCCGATCTCCGATTATGTCGAACATCAAACATTAGAAATACACAAAACAAAAACGACAGAGACATGGTCACATTATTATTGCATCATCAATATCTGTGAAAATAATCTGTATTATTTTGAGACTGATCTGATATGGCATTTTTCATGGCCGATTTCGATATGCTACCGATTATATTGCGCATCACTACCATTAACAATGTAACCACGACGCAGCATAACATCATAAATGAGCCCAGAATGTCCACGTTCTGTTCAATCACAGCGGAATCGTGGATGCAGCCTACATTCCGAGAAAAACGTTTTTTATTTTTTTTATTTTTTTATTATTAGTTTATTTTAATTTAATTTAATTTGTATTTACGCGCAGTGTTAGATGTGAGCACTCCGAAGCAGTGTTGTTTTTGGCATCAATTTTTTAGTTTTTAGTTTTAGTTATAGTCTTTTGAATAGTTTTCATTTAGTTTTAGTCACATTTTAGTCACCTGGAATATTTTAGTGTTCAGTCTAGTTTTAATCGACTAAATATCATTAGATTTTAGTCGACTAAATCTACAGTTGATTTAGGCGACTAAAATGTATTTAGGTGGGCCTTGATGCCGTCGTAATGGCAGATTTTACACTTGCTGAAAATAGCCGATCTACAAGCTCACAACACGTCGCGCTGCGGCGCGTTGTGAGTCTGCTATTTTCAGCATGCAACCAAGTGTAAAATGACTTAGGCTGGATCTCTTGTCCACTAGTCCCTTCCTAACATTTTAGTCTAGTTTTTATTTGTTGATGAAATTGTCAATATATTTAGTCTTAGTTTTTATTTAGTTTCCATTTTATGTTCCTCAGTGGAAAAAGGTAGTCGACGAGCATTTTTCGTCTTAGTTTTAGTCGACGAAATCAACAGTGCTCCGAAGGCGTGTGAACTTCTAGTAAGGTACAAGGCTGGAGGCAGACGCTTTCACCTGCCCACAGATGAGTGGCTCTCAGGTGGTCTCGGGTGTTTTCCATCCATCACAGCTACAGAGCCACACTGGTCCTTTTCTGGTCATGTCGTGGTGACTGTAAGCTGGCATTCTTCCTCAACAATAACACTCTTTGTCTGCCATTTTGGTAATCAACCTTCAGGGTCGCCTTCGTTGATTGAAATTCGAGTGAGCGCAGATCTACAAGATCACAACGCGTTGCAGCGCTGTGTGTTGTGTAAACGGGCCTTTCGCTCCATTTGTGTTGTGTCCCTAAAGGAAATTGCAATCTTGCTGGTGAAAACATGTAATTGTCAGCAGGAGAGCCATGTCGGTGCTCACAATGATAGCGCTATTGTGTGTTCTCCATAGCAACTGTCTTCATTGCCAGAATGTGACAAAACAAATATCTGTTGAAAGGGTAGAAAGAGATGCTCCATTATCACGAGGGGACAATGTTGTCTCCTCACCAAGGATCTTCTCCTCATTGCATTTCAAATCAGATCATGGGTTCGTTTTAAGCCTCTCTTGGCTGAAATGAACAGAAGCGAGAATTATTTCACAAGAGTACATTTTATCGGCCACTTTTGCGTTTCCACTAGCTCAGAGAGAAAGCCGCAATTTAGTCTCTTGAGTGTTTATTTTATTCAGAAGGCTCATCTTCTTTTAATTTTAAACTCACTGTTGATGACATACAGACGGGTGACAAATTAAAGGAAAAACCAAAATAACTGACAAATGCGATGGACTGCATGATACAATTAAGCAATTAACATCCTATCATGCTCTGTGACATGTATAAAAATGCTGAGCAGGCCCGCTTGACCTCGATTTTGGATTAAGATGACAAGAGAAAAATATCTAAATGACTATGAAAGAGGGCTCATTATTAGGGCAAGTAACGTCAGGAGTTCAGTCATAAATACAGCTCAACTGGCTAGTGTTTCAATAGGAATGGTGACTGCATTTTATCTATGGGAAAGATATCTGGAAATATAATGTAATAATATAGAATAGTATAGAATATGATAGTGTGTGTGTGTGCGTGTGTGCGGATGGCGAACGGTGCCATCCAGTGGTATTAGCGAGGTGTTTCAGCTGTCGTGCTCAGACACAGGGACACGTATAGGGACACATACTGTAGCTGGGTATAGGAGTGGCTAGCACCACTCAAAAATAAGAAATATCCAAGACTTTTTAAATCCTTATTCAATATTTTTCAAAAATAGCAGATGTACAAGCTCGCAGCTCAACACATTAGTGATGCGATTAGTTTGAAGTGTCACTGCAAATCAAACAAAGTTATCACATTTATCCTATGATACTTCTATCCTGATGCGAGTGGTCTCTTCCAGGCTGACAATGCCCCTCACCCACAGTACACGAGGGCTCACTGAATGGTTTGATGAGTATGACAATTATGTGAATCATATGTTATGGCCTTCGCAGTCACCAACCTCAACCCACTTTAACGGACGTGTTAGACGGCACTCTCCACCATCAACCACCACCATCAAAACACCACAAATGAGGGAATATCTTTATTTAGAATGTTCCATCCCTCCAGTAGAGATCCAGAGACTTTAGGCAAAATCTGTTGTTTGTTATAGCTTGTGTTTTTTTGTGTTCTTAGGCTTTAATGTGTATTTTGCCAGTTTTTCCTTTTTCCCAGTTCCTTTTACCCACATAGTACTGTGAAATAACTGAAATGATATAATGCAAGTTTGTAATTATTTGTATGAAAGTATCTGTATTCTCTCTTCATAGAACCTGTCCCAGACACACATGCTAAACGACCTTATCCAGGAAGTAAAGGAGAAGGGGCACAAACTGAGGATCTCCCCCCCTGTAGAGGCCAACCTGGTACTGCCCATAAACCCACCACACACACACACACACACACACACACACACACACACACACACCCCTGGTCCATTACTAATACTACTTTTTGGACGCTATGATTTAATGAAAGTCGCTTTTTGTTTTATTGCATCTGTTCTCTGACAGCATGACATTAAAGTTGCATTGTTTAGAATTACCTTGAATGGAAGTGTGAAATGTCAAAAGTGTGTATCTATTGTAGGCATTCAGTACTGGGGGGAAAAAAATAATTCCTGTCATTTGGAGCTGGGAGGTGGAGATCATGGGACATCTTATCCATTCCTCACTACATCAAATTGGTTGGAAGTGCAGTTTTGATTTCTTTTCATTTGAGACGGTTTCCCCCCAGGGTCTGTTGACAGTGTCCCTCCCCAGCCCAGAGCCACTGACCTCAGCCATGTTCCTGTTCCTCCACACCATGAAGGACACGGGGAAGGGACCAGTGAACCCCAAGATCCTCTTCAATCAGCTCTGCCATAAGTAAGATGTGCACCCACCATCACAAGTCATGCTGGGGACAGATTTGAAACCTGATTATAACCCCAATATGGCCATTTGTACTCAAGATCTGCAATGATTTGTTTAAAATAGGGGAAGTCACTATGGACGGCACGGCATGCACACATGTAGTGTGAGAGGGTTTAGGATTCATATCTGTCAACTGATCAAGTCGGATCTGTTTGATTTTTATGATTGTAATCTGGCCAAATTTGAACGTGATCCTATTCCTAATATTAGTTAGTTTGAACTGGTTCTGAACAGTCTTGGAAAAGCGACTGCAATCAATCAAATGTCTTTCAGTGTGTTTGAGGCTTTTACTGGGTTGGTAGTTTTTTTTCAGCTGATTTCTTTAACAAACACATTATGAACTAATCCTTAATATAAAAGTTAAGTCCCCTTTATTGTTTTGCCAAATCATTGGATCAAAATGACAAAGGGCAAAAAGTGTTCTAGCATCAACATCATTTTCGGTGGTCGACTCGACACAGTTGCGCAAACCAACTATAAATCAAGCCTTCAAAGTGAACACCAACTGTTAGCCAGGCCAACATACTGGGTGTTTACAGCACTCGGGGCCACAGCTTTCACCTGCTTCTACCCCCCTCCTACCATGGTGACCACTTCACCGAGGGCTAGATTTCAACCAGCCAGACCAAGCTCCACCTGGTCCCAGCCAGTCCACCCACGAGCGCTCCATAAAGAACAGCGGCGAACACACAAACACACACGCTGACGGCCTGACGCACACATAACATCAAACCCAATGCCGACTAGTGTACCGTAACCAAACAAATGGGAGCAGCCAACTATTTTTTGCTCGTGTCCTTTGGCCCCACTGCCGCAGCACCTGTGTCGTGATTGATCAGCAGTGGGCTCTAACCAGCCGTGTGACAGGCAGGCAGTCACACCGCACGCGGCCCCACATGGTAAATGTAGCCGTCCACAGGCTTGTCTTTGAACTCTCTGCATGGTTGGATGGCTATGTCTTTTATTGACGAGTGGTGTGTGAGTGGTTGGCTGGTTGGGCTCTTGTTGTTTGAACATGGTACACTGCTGGTTGGCCGCGCGCTGAGTCTGTGTGATATATAGAGCTGCAACTATCCATGTTTTACTTGGCGATTATGCTATCCATTACTCCTTCGAATAATCAAGACGCGTGTGAGTTTTTGTAGTTTTTTCTTTATCGAGGGTTCCCACTGTCACACCGTGATACGTTGTTAGCTTGTAGATCTGTTCTTTTTGTCACGCGACACCTTCACTTCGAGTCTGTCTTTGGGGCATTGGGGCACTGATGTAAGTTGCTCTCCCATCTATGATTGCTACAGGCCTGGACATGGGGCTCACAATGCGTCCCTAGAGGGGCTGAGGGCAGTCTGCTGCTGCCTCTACAGTATGTTTGACTGTCTCTTGACTAGATTGCTCTCTGGTGCTGCTTTTTCAAGTGCTCAGGTACCTACAGTAGCTTTCCTAGCTTTCATTGCGTGTGTGTGTGTGTGTATGTTTGTGTGATGCCACCTCACCTGGTACCATCTCAGCCTGCAGCGCATATGCAGTCACTGGTGCGTTCAGACAGGCAGACATTGCATGCTTATTGCTCACGCACGCACGCACGCACGCACGCACGCACGCACGCACGCACGCACGCACGCACGCATGCACACATGCACACGCACACGGACACACCTTTCCCTTGCACCTTGAATAGAATAGAAGGAGTAATAGAAGAACGGATTTGCACTTGCTGTATCATAAACAATATTGAAAATGAGCTCCATTTTGTTTTCTACTGCCCGTTGTACCATGAGCTATGTCAAAAGTTATTTAACAGGTGTAAAAATATATATCTGATATGGTTAAGCGACGCAGAGCGACTTTTTAACATAAGATTTTTGCACTTGCAGAATATTTAGAGAAAGCATGGGACAAACAGTCCTTTCTGTGTGCGTGCGTGCGTGCGTGCGTGCGTGCGTGCGTGTGTGCGTGCGTGTGTGCGTGCGTGCGTGGCTGGTTTATCCTAGCCTGGCTAATAAGCCAGACCGAATCAGCCGTTGGCAAAAAAAAATTGCCTGCCGGCGGATTACGGTCTGGAGAGGCTCAATTGTACGCCCATTTCCTACACCAGTGAACTGGTGTGGCCAATCGGGACACGGTATGCAATATGGGCGGGCTTTGGTACAGTGACGTTCAATGCTTGAGACCTTTGACTGACAGTAGCTCTGACCAATTGCGTCAAAGAGAAAATGTTTGAACCCGCCCCCCGGGAAACAAGATCCATACACAGCATCTCCAGACTCAAATACCACACGACAGTGTGATTTGAGTCTGGCTTATTAGCCAGGCTAGGTTGCTAAGGCCGAAGGTTTACTATGTCATCTGTACACGCCATTTGCCATTGTGTTCTCCCTGGAACCTAAGCTCTCCCAATCAACAGGAAGGAAGGAACAGGAAGAAGCAAGGTCAAGAGTTGCTTTTAAATATTTCCTTTCTCCAGTGCAATGACCTTCAGAATAGCTAGAGCATACTCTTTGGATATACGGTACTGACACTGTGCCCCCGTTGTCACTTCTCCAAACTGCCGCAGCCGCCGAGAGGCTCGGGTCTGACCTTGACCTTTAGTGGGACGGCTCCTTTTCTCCTTTGCACACCGCCCTCATGTACAGTATGTGTGTGTTGAGAGCCAGGTTAATAGGGCTCACCGGCTATTAGACCAGGCTCAGTGCAAGTGTGTGTGACATTGGTGGTCTGTGTGTGTGTGTGCGTGTGACCGTGTGTGTGTGTGTTAAAGCACGTGCACATATATACATGCATGTGCTTTCACCCGTAAGCAGCTGGGTGCCTGACACCATGGACTGTTGCCAGGCCAGACCTCCCTCTCCTCATGCCAGCTGTACGGGGGGCCTGGTCTGAGATCAGATCAACACCAAGCCCAGGCAGTCGCATGGATGTTCTGGTCAACGGGACGCACTCTCTGGTGCCAGGGGAGGTCTCGGGCTATTTAGTGGGGGCAAAGACGGATGACAAGTAGCTTTAACTGTTCTGTATTCTTTTCATGTAAGAGTCTACACAATGTCTGTCTGCCAGATACTGTGGATCAGATCTCTTCATATGCAATCACTCAAGGCTAGCAAGCAGCATGCGCAAGTTTCAATCAAAAGCATTCTGCTATTCAATGTCTTGATTGTTAGCTTAATCTGTTGAAATTTTGCCCAAGTGGATGAAGAGGCCTCGCGGAGGCATTCATTGTACACCAGCTTTCCTCTTGGACTTCAATCCAGTTCATTTTCCACCATGGCCATTTATTGTATCCACGGTGCATTTTTCAGTACACGTTCTCTCGCAAACCTTTCGAGTTGAGCTATAAAGGCGCCTTACAAGAAAATTGCAGGGGCCAACAATGAATCCAGTCTAAGTGCTATTTTTTTTTTATCACAAAAATCATGCATACACACAAAGGTACAGATAACATTCTGCTGTATACAGAGAGGCTGAGGACTCGAGGAAATAAAGCACACTGAAGGTTGTTTTTCATCTGGTTATAAAATGTCAGACACTGACTAGACTAGCCCATTTTGGGCGGGAACCCCTTTTGGTGTTAGCAATATGTTATGCTTTAGCTATTGAAAAATAGCAGATCTACAAGCTCATAGCACGCCACCGAGTGGCGCGCTATGAGCTTGTAGGTCTGCTATTTTTTTTAAATCAAGACATTTTTAGAATCTGATCTCAGGTCAAAATGGGCTAGAGAATCACTATACAGGCTACTGTGGGCCCAACCTGTCAGTCAATAACAATCCTCCTGTCGGAGACAAAAGAGCATATGTCTGCATTTGCATTCTGATATAATAGTGAAAAGCCCCCTCCATAGCCTATTCAATACGTCCTGTTCTGTTTTCTTGTACAGCTATACTGTATAGATACTGTGTATTGTGCGATATATTTCACTGGCACTAGCTGTTGTACAGGTTAGTAACCACTAGCAGTGATACTTTTGACAGCAAACTTTGGTTTAGTTTTAGTCCTAGTCTTTTGAATATAAATGTAATTTACCGGTAGTTTTATTCATATTTTTTCTTTAGTCTAGTTTTAGTCTGCAAAAACGATTTTAGTAGACTAAATCTATACGGTTGATTTTGTCGACATACTATTTTGACAAGCGTTGGTGTCATAATAGCAGATTTTACACATCTGCAACACCCGAGCACAACCAAACTAATGACTTGTAAAATAAAATGACTTATCTAAAAATGTACCAGCAAAATAGAAAACCTACTGAAGTAAAAAGAAAAATACCTCTGGTAAAGAAATGTCCCAGTATTACATTGTATTATGGCGGTGGATGCTGAGGGTTAAGGAGATGATATGTAAAATGTACTTCAATAAAGTTATTTATTTATTGTGCCCAAATATGGAAATGACCAAGCCCGATATCAGCGCAATTCGGCATTGCTTGGCAATGGTCGACATCAGTGCAAATTGGGGGATTATGCCCAAAAATTGCCAAGATGCGGGCGAGTGGATTATGTCCAAATATGTCTGTCTGATTGATTGAATACTTTATTAACAGTGCAGAAATAGCAATTCATCAAAACATGTAATGACATACAAATATACAGTACATCATAGACTCACATTCTTTTAGGACTGTTGGTTCCACATTTTTGTAGCATAGGAGGAGAACATATTTAACCCCTTGTTTTAGCCAAATATGGGTTGAATGTGATTAGTGGTGCTCCCTCTGGTGTTGTGGTTGTGGATGGCGTTTTGGGAGTGGTTTGACAGGTACATGGGTGTCTTTGTGGTCTGGTAGATCAGGCCCATTGCAAGTTGCTGTACTCTGTCCTCTACCCTGAGCCATCCCAAACTAGCAAAATAAATATAGGGGTAAGGTGAGTTGAGTAAGGCCAAGCCGTGGCCTGGCCAGTTTGTGTCGGGATGTCTGGGGCCTTGTTTTTGGGCCATCTGTGGTGCTATGGTAACATGAGGTGCATGGCTGCATGCATAGTCGTAGTTCCCTTGAATTAGTGCTCCTGTTAGAGTCCTCAATGTATTATTACTGACATCTTACTGACATCAGCGTAAATCGGCCTTGTTAGAAAGACAGTTTACTGTACTGTATGTACACTATTGTAGTGTACATTTGTAAATTATAGTTCTATTTTTCTCTGTATTGTGTGTGTGTGAGTGGGGGCAAATGTGTGGTGACTCTTGTGCAGGTGCATTCTGTTGCGTGCGTGCGTGCGTGCGTGCGTGCACGCGATGCGTGCGTGCACGCGATGCGTGCGTGCGCATGTGCCTGCCTGCCCGCCTGCCACAGCATGCAGAGATTTGCCTTGTGTCTGGTACCAAGTCATCCGGCTATTAATCGTGTTTGCACCGCAGCTGTTTGCATGGGCCCAGGCCAGATTGGGAGCAGTGCTACAGGGCCCTTCTGCCTCTCTTCCACTGGGATGAGCTTCAAGACTGGCACATTCCCACTGATCGTCACATTGGAGCTCCTCTCTACTTCTCTCCTTTTTTTTAATCTCACTCTCTTGCTCTGTTTCTCAATGTCTCTCTCTCTCTCTCGCTCATGATTCTCGACTTGCTGCAAGCACACTGTGTTGCTTGTCAAGGGCCTGTTTTTTGCTGTTTGCTGAATGGGTACCAGTCCAAGATTATTCTGTGCTCAAATTATTGGACAAGCGATGTTAAATTGAGCATCCTTGCATGAGAACGTAAAAGTTCACTGTAATTCTTTGGTTAAAATAAATATGTTGTAAATAGTTTAGTATGGAGGTAATCCATGCGTTTTAAATGAATGCATGAACATTCCTCTAAACCCTATAGTAAAACAAGCCTGTGTATATTTAACATGAGACATTCCATTACATGCTCACCATCTTTTCAATTGTCAAAACACTGACTGAACCGGTTCTAAAGTGTGTGTGTGTGTGTGTGTGTGTGTGTGTGTGTGTGTGTGTGTGTGTGTGTGTGTGTGTGTGTGTGTGTGTGTGTGTGTGTGTGTGTGTGTGTGTGTGTGTGTGTGTGTGTGTGTGTGTGTGTGTGTGTGTGTGTGTGTGTGTGTGTGTGTGTGTGTGTGTGTGTGTGTGTGTGTGTGTGTGTGTGTGTGTGTTGGATGGCCATGGTGTGTGATGGGTGACCATCGCTGTGTCAAACAAGTTGCAACTTGCAAATCTGTTATATACTTCACTGCGATATTTACATTATTATTGTTATGACTTGTGGCTGCACTTTAACAATCGTTAATGGAATCGGTTCTCAGTTTTATTTTTTATTATGCATTGGTATCAGATCGGTACTCGGTATCAACCGATACGCAGGTCGAGGCAATCAGAAAGGGAAACATGGTTTTGGAGCATCTCTAGTTCTACTGTGAGTGAGGTCTGTACTCTGTACTGGCCAACAGGTTGCTATTGCTCTGGCCATTGGGTGCCCATCTGCCCCAAACATCTGTCTCACTGTGTGTGTGGGGCCAGCGACATACTCAAACATCTGTCTCACTGTGTGTGTGGGGCCAGTGACATACTCAAGGAGAGGCGCATTAATGCCCAATTTGTAGTTGACACACTCTGTACTGCAGTGGCATCCTGAAGCTATTGATTCAGTCTGATATCATTATGATTTGCATAGCTCCTTGATGCCATTGTTGACTCACTAAGGCTTGGACCATGAACAAACTATGTATGGTAGGCAGTAGGCACTAGGCAGCAGAGTTGATGAGTTAGGTTAGCAGATCTAGCATGCGTTGCTGAATAGTGAATACTACACGATATCTACCCTACCCCACTGGGGCGGCGGTGGCTCAGGGGTAGAGTGGCTGGATGGTAACCGCAAGGTTGCCAGTTTGAACCCGGGCTCCCCCAGAGTTGGTGTCGAAGTGTCCTTGAGCAAGACTCTGAACCCCTAATTGCTCCTGATGTGCTGGTTGGTGCCTTGCATGGTTTCCGCCGCCATCGGTCTATGAATGTGTGTGTGAATGGGTGAATGTAATGCACAATATATGTAAAGCGCCTTGGATAAAGGAGCTATATAAATGCACCATTTACCACTCCCACGCATCCTGCCATTGCTGTAGATCTGCGTTAATTAACAGTTTGACGCCATACCACGCGGAAAATCGGGTAAGAAATGGTCCGTCGTCTTGTTATGATCAGATGCACCAGCGGCCATGACAATGCGAAACGAAACCAAAGTGCAGAGCAAGTTGTAGTCCAAACAAACCCCCCGTCCACTTGCATTGGGCTCAATTTCCCAGAAGCCCTAGCAGCCCAGCATACGTTTCGATTTCCGGTTTCGTCATCATAACATGAAGCTCTCTCCCCCTGCTCCGCGGCAGAGGCGGACTTTTTTTATTATTATTAATGCCTTGTCCCAGATGGCAGGAATGAATGAATGAATGAATGAATTAATTTTATTTGTATAGCACCTTTCTAAACATATAGTTACAAAGTGCTTTACAGACAGGTTAAAAACAACAATCATGATTCATGAACAGCATCAGAAACGACAAAGCATAAAATAACAAAACATCAAGGTCATCATAAACGGCAAAAAGTAAAAAACAGTATCAGGAAAAACACTTGACATACAAATGTATTTTTTAAAAGCTGTTTAACT
Organism: Electrona antarctica; assembly: GCF_951216825.1. Classification (NCBI taxonomy): domain Eukaryota; kingdom Metazoa; phylum Chordata; class Actinopteri; order Myctophiformes; family Myctophidae; genus Electrona; species Electrona antarctica. Next base: position 45,183,996 of record NC_136811.1, read on the forward strand.
TCCTTAACCCAAGCCTTAAAGGAGAATTCTGGACCAAACATTTTTTTGTACAATAATTTGATGTTATTATATCCAAGAACGAGAGGTAGAGGTGAAAAATTACATAAACTCCATCCCTAGCCCATCCAGAGCTTTGATTGTGCGAGGTGGGGCTAAATCGCTTATTTTTATCACTCACAAAATCTGTCTTTCATCATGACTAGATATGCTGTACAGTGTTTTGTCTCAAATGGGCTGCCGTAAAAAGGCGAACTACCGTAAGATCCACCGCACATACTCGATGGAGTTATGTCATTTTACTCTTCTCCTCACACATTCTTGGATATAATAACATTAGATTAATGTAAGAAAATGGTTAGTAATTCTCATTTAACTCAATCTTCTTCCAGTGCCTAACTTAACTAAAACTAAAACAGGGGCGGCGGTGGCTCAGGGGTAGAGTGGCTGGATGGTAACCGCAAGGTTGCCAGTTTGAACCCGGCTCCCCCAGAGTTAGTGTCGAAGTGTCCTTGAGCAAGTCACTGAACCCCTAATTGGTTTCCGCCGCCATCGGTGTATGAATGGGTGAATGGGTGAATGTAATGCACAATCTATGTAAAGCGCCTTGGATAAAGGCGCTATATAAAATGCACCATTTACCATTTAAAACTTGATTAATTAAACCAAAAACAAATGCCTATATCCAACGGACACAGTTCATCTTGCATTTTCCTGCAAACCAATTCATTCTAAGTGCTACAATGATGTGTTTGTGCTTGTGAGTGTGGATGTTTGACACGATTACAGTGCACATGTCATCCTCACTGGTTTAACTAAAGCACATTGAATGCACCACTGACTGTTTATAAGCTGCACAAACCTGAGAAAGCAGGGAGGCACTTAATAAGCATGAATACCATGGTGTGGCCATTCAGCCTTATGGCACGTGTCTAACAATGCTCATTTGCGTGCCTGAACAACAGCTATTGCTTGCTGGCCGGCACCACCATGGGAACATGCATGTCTGGAGTCCTTGAGAAAACAGAATATCCATTTTCTTTCTTATTGATGGTTGTGTTTGCATTAGATTTGATTGTATGCTGTTGATTTCTTTCTTTTGTTTTACTTATTATTATTACTTATAATTGTTGTCCCCCTATGGATATCCAGGAATTCAATCTCATCTTCACACCCCCGAATCAATGTGTGATGTGATTTTATGCTATGGGGGTGGTAAAGTATTTATGCTTGAGGCTGGTGATATAGTTCATGTTTATTGGCAGCGAAATTGAATCCACCATAAATATTATTTCACCAATGTGTTGTGTGTGCCCTGTCCAGACCAGGGTACAACTGTACATGCCATATGGTTCTCCAAATAAAGGGAAAGATGGGCATGTTATTTATTTGCTCAGGGTAGGGTTATTCACGTTGAGTCATATTATGTCTTTATAAAATCAAACTTGCACATTATCAGTGGAATATTGCTGACTCAACTACATCAGGAAAGCCATATCCATGCCGATGGTGTAGGATCACAATACTTCAGTGTTGGAAAGTAACTAAGTACATTTACTTAAGTGCTGTACTTAAGTACAATTTTGAGGTATTTGTACTCAGTTGAGTATTTCCAATTTTCAACACTTTAACTTCTACATCTCAGAGGCAAATATTGTACTTTGAATCAACTGCATTTATTTGAAAACTTTAGTTACTAGTTACTTTGATATTATTATTACAAAACATACATTCAACAATTCAACAAGTAAGTCAAAGAATTGAGTACTTTTTCCACCACTGCAATACTTGCTTATTGGAAGTCAGGTGTCCCAGTTCACCACCCTCAATCTAGACTGGAGACCATACTCTTTTTAGAGTGTCTTTGCTCTTTTTAGAGTGTTTTAGACCAGGGGTTCTCAACGTTTTTGGCCGGGGACCCCCGGAAATGCTTTGGCAATGTCTCGGGACCCCCGCCCCGCCCCCTCCCGACCCCCAATATAAATTGACTGCTACAATAACCTTAACCCATTTTGGGCGGGAACCCCTTTTGGTGTTTTAAGCATTATGTTATAATTTAGCTATTGAAAAATAGCAGATCTACAAGCTCATAGCGCGCCACCGAGTGGCGCGCTACGAGCTTGTAGGTCTGCTATTTTTGAAAAATCGTGAAAAAAATTAATAATAATAATTTGGGGACCCCCCAAACTAATTTGGCGACCCCCTGAGGGGTCGCGACCCACGGGTTGAGAACCCCTGTTTTAGACTAGTGTCTTATCGCTGCTTGCAGCTATATTTCTTATTGTGTCATGTCCCTCATGCCCACCCTTTCTCCTTCCTCAGGGCTCCACGCTTCAAGGGTTACCAGCAGCAGGACAGCCAGGAACTTCTGCACTACTTACTAGACTCCATACGAGTAGAAGAAACCAAGGTGAGTTTACTTAGGATGTCCCCAAATGTGGTTATTGCTACAGCTTGTATCTAACTTTAAATCTTAAAGAGTTTAGCTTTTCAAGTTGTCATTTAACGTTTTCAATTGGATTGCTGAAAATATGTATAGCCAAAAGAATAATGCAAGGCCTTCCATTCCATAAACATCAGACTGTATTGACAAATCTAACAGTCAGTTAGTTTGACCACAACAATCAATGTCTCAATGATACCACAACGATCAGCAGACTTTTCTGTGGCGTTTATGCTGTGCTCCACTGGGATTAGTGTCCAAACAAAACAGCAAATCTCAGTCATTTGGATCACGACTGATCTGCTCACACAAAGTTATTCAAGACTAGTGAGAAAAGCGTCATGTGGGACATTGAGACAATTTGTACAGGCACACAAGGTCCGCTCTTTTTTTTCCCCAGCCAGCCCATTCTTTGTATTTCAACCTTATGGTGCCATGTTTTCTGGCAAGTGAAGAGTGTTCCTCCCCGTGCGGGGCAATTAGACGAGGACCCCACAGCGGCCCGTTCGCAGGGCTGAGCCTGGCTGGCCCCCCTCAGCCCCACCAGCAAGCTCAGTGGGCCCAGGAGGAGGAGAGGAGCGGGTGTGCGTGGAGTGGTCACCCCGGGGCCTGGGAGGGGGCACAGGCAGGGCCTCCCCTGGTCCCATTCAAACTTGTGAACGCAGACAGTTGTGCCACTTGGGGGACTTGCAAGTGGCACGACCGGCATCATTGTGTGATCTTGGGAAACCCACAGCTGGTGAATGAGCTGCGGGGCCGGCCCATTGTGCTAGAGGGTCAGCCCACGCCCCCCTCCCGCTCACTCGCACACACACACACATTGGTCCCCCCCCCCCCCCCCCCTCCCCAAACTAATCAAGGCGACAGAAAAAGGGGGTGGGCAGGGGGGTTACAGGGGTACAGGGTTAAGCCTGCTCTCTTCATCCACTTCAGACAAGCTCAAGTATACAGCCAAGCACAGATACAGTAACTTACTACCCTATATCCGAGTAGATTCTTAAAATGAAGGACGGCGTGCCTTATGAAGGTTCCCACAATGCATTGTAGTGCTCAAAAATATCCGAGACACAAGTAAAAATTACATCTGACACACGCATCCTTGCATGTTTAATTTTGCTTAGGTCATCAGTACACTTTTGATACTTTGTGAATGTAAACTCATCTAAATTGCAATATCTTAAATTGGACAGTACACACACACACACAATTACCCACACGACCTCGCCTTGCACGTGCCACATGACTGGTCCGTACTACGGAGGGTGTCACCAACCTTTGAGCCCCTAAGTGTTTGTGTTGATGGGCCATTAGCATGGGAGGTCTAAATATGCTAATTCTAAACACAGCCAATTATCGCCGATTAGCTGAGACGGTAGGTATTACTCTCTCAGGGCATGGCCTGTCCTTCTTCAACCCATCTTCTTTTTAGCTTCCACCACCAACCAACCATCTCCACTGCACTCCACCCCACCCCGACCTCCCTCCCCCTCGTCCCCCTCTCTGTTCTGTGCGGGACAGACAGCGCTGTTGGTTTGGGAGAGAGAGAGAGAGAGGGGGGCAGGGGTGGGGTGCTGGTAATTAATTAGTAGGCGAGCCTCCGCGTGGCCTGAGTGGGTTGCGGGCCGGCCGGGGCCTGGATGGGATTAACAAGGTTTTTTTGACCTAAATAGTCATTCCAGTGCGTGGGTGCCAGGACAATGGGGGACGACTGGTCGGGTCCACAGACACAGACCACGGCCAATTATCTATTGATTGGTGCTTTACTGTGGCGGGGCGCCTCTTCACAACTCTCTCACCAACACACTCACTGACCATGCCACCTTCAATAAGAGGAGGCTGTGGAGACGACACTGACACACACACACACACACACACACACACACACACACACACACACAGTAAAATCCCAGTGTTAACTGAACTCAGAAGAGTGTAAATGAAACCAAATTGACGCATAGTGTTCCATTTGTTTCACACACACTTCGGAGTTAAATTAACGCTAAGGATTATACTGTGCACACACATTCCCAGACGACAGATCATGCTAATGTTACTAGACAAGTACAGTGATTGCTTCATCTTAATGATGCCTCTAATATGTGTACCTGTCAAACTGACCATTATCTAAAATTACATTTAGCTAATTGACGTAACACAGATCATTAATCCACTTCTACACTTAATGTTTTTTCTTCCCACTCTTGAAGTCAAGTAATTTAGGTTCAGTTCTCTATCTGCATCAATGTATATTTGTGTGTGTGTGTGTGTGTGTGTGTGTGTGTGTGTGTGCGTGTGCGTGTGTGTGCGTGCGTGCGTGTGCGTGACGTTTGCCAGAGAGTGAAAGCCAGCATCCTGAAAGCCTTCAACAACCCCACAGAGAAGACCGCAGACGAGGAGACCAAACGCCAAGTGAAAGGTTTGAACACACTCATAACATAGCCTGGATCAATAGCCCCATCTTGTGGCGTATGTTGAAATACACCTCAGGCCATTTTAAGCAGCAGGGTCCTACTTATAATACTTTAACTGTAAGCCAATTATAATGACTTTATATTTCAATTGGAAGAGGTTGGGTTAATGTTGCTGTGTTTGCCAGGCCTACCAAGTGATACCAAGTGTTGGTATCAGAAGCCTCTTGACCACTACACTGCAAATGACCTGTTCACTGTTACTATTAATAATGCTGTTCCAGTGCTCGTTTATCTACGAGTGCCTAGTTTGACTGAAGTCAGAGTACTAAGTGGAATGGAATATGTTCCTTATGGCTCTGTTTTTTATGCTGACTGATGAAACAGTTCATTATAATCCAGAAATGCTTACATGAATCTCTCATTTTTCCTACAGCGTATGGGAAGGAAGGTGTCAAGATGAACTTTGTCGATCGTATCTTTGTAGGCGAGCTGACCAACACAATTATGTGTGAAGAGTGTGAGCATGTAAGTGGTTGTGTATGTGTGCACAATTAAAGAAAAGTAACGTATAAAATCTATATTCCAGGTTCTGTTTTTGTTTCTAATGTTTGACATTCTGTTGTTGGCGTCTATATAGTCATTTGAGAATACATTCTCCCTAAACAGACTGGTGCCTCATTGTGTTAGGTTAGGTGTTCTACAAGTGCTGTATGTGTTCCTGGCAAGGCGGTGATTGCCAGTGCCACGGCACCCGTTTCCCTCACCCTCAGTCTGAAGCCGAGGCCCAAGGCTGTTGCCGTAGCACACTCTGTTTTGTTTCACCTCTTCAATAAAGCATAGTTGAGAGTCCCAATGTTTTTTCTTTATAGCGCAAATTACAAAGGTAGCTTCTAAACTGGATGTTCACAGTGTAATTTGTAGGCTAATCAACCCAATTGTCTCTGCTTTTAGGCTCTCAAGTTGTTTTGATTTAAGCTGCACGATGTAACTTTGCTCTTCTACCCTGGATTGGAACCTGGTTTCCTGGTGACGGTGACATTTAGTGATGTTTATTTTACTGCTGAAAATATAAACTGATATATTTTCTTTATTTTTCTTCTCTGCCTCTCAGATTTCAACAGTGAAGGAGGCCTTCATAGACATCTCTCTACCCATCATAGAGGAGAGGGTAAGCCTTTATATAACAGTGACGTATAACGACTAACATTCATGCCAGACAGTACAGACAATACAAGATGCGGCCTGCTCATGCATTGAAGGAAGCATGAGCTCAGTTCGGGGCTCTCCCCAGGTTGGCAGAGGTAGAGTAGCGCCGTCTGCCAGGATTACAATTTAGGCAATATCCCACCCCCGATGACAGACTCGGAAGTGAATTCCTCATTAATTTTTTTCCCATAGACGTTTTAAAAAGTATTTATTTAAAGAACTTTTAAGCCTCGGACAAAGCCAACTCTTGTTGTGACAAATCATGACAATAAACACAAAGTTTTGGGCCGATCAAATATTTAAAAAGAAGAAAAAAGGGCAGGGTATAACACTTTAAAAAACGTTTTTCTTCTTTCTAATTATTTGATCGGCCCAAAACATTGTGTTTATTGTCACAACAAGAGTCCGAGGCTAAATACTTTTTGAAACATCTATGGGAAAAATGAATGGGGAATTCTCTTCCGGGCCTCTCGTTTTCATGAAAGACTGTGACGCTCTATTGGCAGTTGGCACCGGGTAAAAATGTTTTACAAAAATCTGAAGGACTAATATATATATTTTATAAGTGTTTTACTTAAGTCGGCCTCCTGGTGGTGCTATAAAAGGCAGATTTGGAATACAGTTTGCATACAGTTTTACGCAGATCGGTGCAGTTATAGGTAAAGATGCGACTGCCTGTTATAGCGCAACCTTGAGGCTGAAGTGGGAATGTACGTGCACAGTTTCACCGCAATCGGACACTGCGTTCATGATTTGCGGCATTTTGTTCAAAATGGGCCACTCCTGCAGACATTAGATGTCTAGCCAATCAGGATGGAGTATGAGAAATCTGAAAGTTTCACTGTGATCAAGTCAACAGTGCCAGAGATTACCTGATCACAGACGGACACACAGGCGGACGGACAGACAAAACATAGCTTCTCCAGAAGATTCTCCCATGCCTTCGGCCTGGTGGAGACAATTAAGCGCAGAAATCCCTGGTTGATTGATTAATGGCGAGACCATTTTCATCAACAGAAAAATACATTCTACTACTGTATACAGACCATTTCTTTATGGTTTCTTCATAACATTGAAATGCTGTGATCTTTTCTTTTCGTCATGGTCAGATATCCAAACCGTGCAACCCTGGAAGGCTGGGTAAGATCCCACGGGAGCAGGAAGGTCACACGTCTCACACTGATGAGATGGTCGCTGCAGCACACTCTCACAATAGGAACACCAGGAAGCTCAGTGGGCAGGTGTGTACAGTGTACACGTGTGCGTGTGATTAGTCTTACGTTATTTTTCATTCCATTGAATTTCTTATTCACCGATATGCCTGAGTTAAGAGTATTCTTTAATATTTACCCCTCCTTACAATCCTTGTTGATTCTCTGTCCTGCCAGAAGCTGCAGAGCAAGAGATCTCCAAGTTCTGTGGAGGAGAGGGGAGCAGTCTGTGGAGTGGAGCGAACGGAGGAGGAGGCGGTGGCGGCGGCGACGGCTAGCGGAGCGGCCCGCGGCGTCTCGGTGTGCAGGATGGCGGCTGCAGGCAGCCTTTCGGACGGCAGCGAGAAAGACTCGGGCCCTCAGGACAGCAGCAACGACGCTGACAGCGAGGCCTCGGAGAGCGAGTGGACCCCGCGGCCCCCCTCTTCCGGCCAGAGCCACTTGCGAGGCTCCACCCCGACCTCCACCACCACCCTCACGCCCTCCCCGACGGCCATCTCCAGCCCGTCCCCCTCGCCGTCCCCTTCTCCCAGGCAAGGCGGCGCCGTGGAGCAACTGGTCAGCGCCGTCTCGAAAATGAACCTGAGCTCTACCTCTGCGGCGGACTGTTCGCCCGCGATGCACTGCTCTTCCGAGGACCCGGGAGAGACGCAGCCTCAGCAGCCCCGCGATGTCCCCCACCACCATCACCACCACCACCACCACCAGGGGGCCTTCCAGGCACTCTCCCACAGCTACACTCCCTGCTCCAAGGAGTGCTCCGTCCAGTCCTGCCTCCATCAGTTCACCTCCGTGGAGCTGTTGATGGGCAACAACAAGCTGCTGTGCGAGAACTGCACTGAGCGCAGGCAGAAGCAGCTCCGCAAAAGCGGCTCAGCCGGTGAGAGCAGTGGTGTCACAGGGTAACTGACGGTGGGGAGGGGTGAGCGTGGGTAGCCCGGGTAGCCCGAATTTGGTGTTTTATTTATTTATTTTGTTCTATTTTAGCTTATTCCTGGCCAAAATTCCCAGGTAGGCATGCTTTGGCTAGGCAAAAATGGCACAGTCGCCGTTCAATCAATCTTAAATGGGCCAATAGGCTTTGGGGGGGATGAAATCACCTATCTGTGAGAGTGAGGGTGGTGACGCGCATGGGTGAGAGAACTGCGCTTGTTTGCCAGGATTGTTTGAACTGGGGATGCCACGGTATATCAGCCGTATATCTGTTATCGCCTGATATTCAATTTTGCACTGGCAACCAATATGTTGGTGTGTGTTATCTGCAGAAAACAAAAAAGACAAAAATAAACAACAACATCAGTATCGGCTATTAGTCAAATTGTTATTTTAGACATCAGTATATTGGCACAGAATTTCCCAATCGGTGCATCCCTAGTTTGAACTTTACGCACTGACAGTAATGGAACCTAGATCAGGTTCAACCTAGAGACCACTGCCCCATTTGTTTACATATTTCTCTGATGACATTATTGTGACGTTTTCTCACGGCAAGAATACTAAAATGTTGTAACCAGCTTTTTGACTTGAACTTTGTGTAAATGTGTTGTCTGCACAGATAAGAGGGCAGAGAAGGTGTACACCAGTGCAAGGAAGCAGATACTGATCTCGTCACTGCCACCTGTTGTCACGTTGCATCTCAAACGCTTCCACCAGGTTAGAACTTTGAAGTTTTCCCTTTGCACATTTTGCTGAGGTTAACCGATATCCTTAGACATTTTTAATTCATGCACAATGTTATGTAATGTTAATAATTTACAGTGCATTTGGGCTGTATCCTGCGCTGTTGTAATGTGTGTTGGGGTTTTGCTTTCTTAAGGCAGGGATGAACCTACGAAAGGTGAACCGCCATGTTGACTTTCCTTTGGTCCTGGATCTTTCTCCATTCTGCTCTGCAACCTGCAAGGTATCCCTGCTTTTACTGCTGTTAGCAGACACAGGCTTTACTGCAATACGAGCTTTAAAAAAATAAAATAAAACTGATTTAGTTTAAAATTATTAAATAACCTTCTGATATTACTGTTAATAGAGAAGATACAGTTTTATTTTTGTGTTGATCCTCTCTGATTGTGAAGAATGACCAGGATGTCACATTTTACAAAAAAACATTTATCTTTGTGAATGTGTGTCGCCTCATGAAACATATTCTTCTTATTTTCTTTGGTAGAACCTGGCTTCTGCAGACCGTGTCCTCTACAACCTCTATGGGATTGTTGAGCACAGTGGCTCCATGCGTGGAGGTCACTACACAGCATACGTCAAAGTCCGTTCTCCCCCGCGGAGAGCAGAGCCACAGCGCAGGAACCTGCCAGGTAAGGGCCCGTCTCTAAGCTATAGCAATAGCCTATCCGTTGGGAGACTTGACTCTCTAGCTGCCTGCAGCACTGCAGTCTCCCTCAAATGCCTCTCAATGTCATGAAACTATTCCAGCACAGGCAGCGCAAATCGTCGCCTATGCGCTCATGCAAAACACTGTTTAAATGGCTTAAGCATCTAACTTGCAACATTGTTTTTAATTGCACGATTTTAATTGCTTGTACACTTGGAAATATGATAAATATCCTACCAATTTCATAGGACATTCCTTTACAAAATATATTTTTTTCAGGATTCTTAATAGGACTGGTTGTTAAAGATCCCTAAATATAGTATTAGTTTTATATACATTTTAGAAGTGAAAACATATGTTTAGATGCATGTGACAGCCTGTCAGCTGGTCAGACAATGCTGCTCCACTTTTCTACGACAGGTGAGGACAAAGCCTACGACACCCCCCTGACCTGACGTGATATTTTGCCGGGTGCAGGTTCAAGTTCATGCGGGGATGATAAATGCCGAGAATTGCGGTGATTCCAGTGTACGCCCATATTTGGGCGTACGCCGCGTTGATAATGAAGGCCCTAATGACTCCCTGCTGTGTGTGTATGTGTGTGTGCTCCAGGTACGAGGGAAGCCAGTGGAAGCTCTCCGGGCCAGTGGGTCTATGTCAGCGACACCACTGTTCAGACCGTACCAGAGTCCAGGGTCCTCAACTCTCAGGCATACCTGCTGTTCTACGAGGAAATGCTGTAGTACAACTACATGGCATTTTGCTAATGATGTCATTCTTTTATCTGCTTTTCAGAGCGAGAGTACTATCTTTAATACTATTATCTATAAATAGGAGGTGTGAGAACAACCGAAAGATGTTTCGCAGTTTGGGCCTGATGGGCTTTTCATGTAGCTGTCATTTGCTTACAGTTCCTCGATTTGAAATTGGCACTTTATATCCGACTGCATAGATCAATGAAAGGTTGACATTTGACATTAATTACTGCTGAAGTGATTTGAGTGTGCTGCTTTAGTATAATTTGAGGGTCCAGTTTTTCCACTTCAGCATGTTTTTTTAAAAGTGCTCACCGAGGACCTTAGACATCTGAGACGGGTTAGAGAGTCATTGAACCATTTGAAGAGCGAGAGAGAAGCTGAAATGAACTTTTCTTATACTGTACCTCTACAGCTCACCTAGGCCAGAGCTGCACACTGCATGAAGGGATTTGCTAGCCAACGAGAAACAAGCTAGACTTAACGCATGTTGGACTGTGCCCCGCACTGAATGGTTGAAGACGGTAATTTTGTGCTGTCTTTCTGTTTTCTGAAAGTCCTTAATCTTTTTTTCTGTGTGCCTGCGTGCGTGTGGGTGCGTGTATGTGTGCGTGTGCGCAGCAGAGAAAAAGAACATTTGCTTAAAGATTAGCACAAATTAGGAAAAAGCTAAGTTATTCGCAACCTGAAGTGGTGGAATGGAATGTAGTTTTTTTTACACCAGAATAAATGAATGTATATCTCTTACTGATTGATGATAGCCAAAGAAGAGTTTGGCAATTGAAAGTCCTATCAGAATATACGTATAAATTAAACACCCAAGGTGTTTTCTTCATAATGAGTTTCTTGGATATTTCCTTTATTGCTGAGGGTCTTGAGTGTTGCAACATTACGAAGTACTTACTGTATGTGATTAACAGAACAACAATTCACTCTGCCTCTATTGTATTTCAACTAGTTCTAGACATGCAACCGCAACATATGACTCACTTTGATATCGGGAACGCAGACAACTTTATTTTATTTTTTTCCTCAATACCATCACTAATGTTGATTGGATTTTCTTTTTTAAGAGCAGAAAAGAGGAAGAGCTATTAAGGCTCCAAGCCTGACCAAAAACACCTTACATGAAAATTGCATGGGCTCATAGTATAGTGAATGCCTACTATTTTTATTGCCTACTCTTAAATTCCCCTGTCTTGTGAGTTATTTATCTTTTTATATGAAAATATTTTAAACGATAATGTTGTTTTCATTGCTTGTCTGACAATTGCCAAAATATTCAGATGAGGTGAGGAATTTTCTGTACATTAAGGTAAATAGATATAATGTTTCAAAAACAAGCAAATTTTCAGTGCCTACATGTGTGCTTCAGATTGAATAAATGCAAAGGGGAATGTGTGGCATATTTATGTACGGTATTAGCCTTCTGTATGCAAAAGTAAGTACAAAAGAATTTCATGTCTATTGGGGAAACAATATAACGTACTGTATGTATGGTGCCTCAGGCTTGCAGGGTTTTTCTTCTAGGCTGATATTTCCGGTTTGTTTCCTGAAAATGACGATTTCAGTTATAAACTGTTTAAAACTGTTAGGATATGTACAGTATATCAGATGATAGGCTATTAAAAAACAAAACAATAAATCTAATTTATGAACTGTAGTACTCTTAAATGCTATTGTCTTTCTTAGCACATGTTATACTTTTTCGTACAACGGTGTATAAGGTAATTTATCATTTTTGCTCAGTGCAAGGGATCTGTAAGTCTTAGCCTGTCACTGCAGATACAGTACAGCCATATTCACTCTGTCGTTGGTGACTATGTGCCCTGACGGGTGCAAAGCAGCGCTGTTTCGGAACATGTCGCGAGCTGGTGAAGAAGAGGTGGGTGTGGAATCGGGGAAAGGGCAACGTCTAAAACTATCAGCTTAACCCGTCCTCTTGTTCCGGCACAGTATGACATCTGGATAACACTGTTGCGACATGAAAACAGGTTGTCAAGCCACCACCAACATAACGGCAAAATCTTGTTGAAATGTATTTGTCTATTTTTAAAAGGAGGAGGCTGCTGCATTTTGCTTGGGGACATGCTGCTGATTCAGGATTAACTGTGATTTTAATCCCAGTTAATGAAAGGCTCCCAGCACTCCTGTTAAATGGCCACAAAACAAGAGGGTGATGGTAAACTCAACGCTCGTATCTTCAAATTGACCAGTAGGTGAAGGTTAAATTCCACTGCACTGCTATGCGAGTCATTAACCAGACCAATACACCATTTGCAGTATACCACACTACATTGGAGAAACAATGTAGCAAGCAAAACTACTACATCACACAGCAACTGCCAATGCCGTTGGATCTCAAGGTTACATTGCACCAGATACAAGACATGAATAACATAGACATGAAATAGATTTGCATATTTGGTGCACATTACTCTAATTGAAATAACACTTTGTAGTAATTTTATGATAATGTTCTCATTTTTCTGTCATGAAGGTATCCCACAAGGGCATATAGGGTACAATCCCATCATTAGATCAACAGAATTATGATGTGGCAAGCATGCATTTTACATTATTTGATGTGTTATCTATTTTTCTGTGCAATAGGCTGCTGTCACTTTAACTGCAGTATAAAAAGTGGCTGCAACAATAATTTTCCTTTTAGATTTAGACCAATTACCAACAGCTGCAGACTGACTGACTGACTGACTTGTCAGCCTTCTCAAGATTACAAAACAAGTTCAATCATTTTTAAGATGCAATCCATATCATTTTAGTCCTTTTTTTTAACCAATCTGAATTATGCAGTATGTTATAACTAGCACATACACAGCAGTGGTCGGAGGCCGTCTGGTTCTCCCAACTCTTCCTTTGAGAAATGTAGACCCTGCGGTGTTGGGTTGGACACCTGGCTGACAAGTAATAATGCCTGAAACTCATAAGCTCAATATCTGGCCACTTGCCAAGTGAGGACTGCCTTATATGGATTGGTAGGAAATAGGAATACGGTCCCTGGTGTGGGAACTCCAGTTTGAATACTGGACAAGACATCATAAAAGTTATGGATTGCAGCATTTAAGCCTTTTCATTGCACAAAGCAACTGTCTGATATGCATATTTGTTTTTAAATTAATGTGTTTGTGTTATTTAACTTATATTATGTTAAGTATTATTTAAAATATATCAACAGATTTCTTTTTTTTAGGCTAGGAGACAACCTTGTCCACATGATCTGTAATAAATCTACTTGTGGATAGCACCTACAATGAAAGAGGTTGACTGTGATTCTCATGATTATGACAGTCATGTTTCAGGGCTAGTGGATTAGATTCAGATGTACATACACACAGTCAGAGACATGGTGCATGAGACATGGTGCATAATTAAGTTGGTTTCTAGTAAATGGCATACATTCCATAGGGCTGGACCACAGACAAATAACTTGGAACATTGGGACACCAGAAACAACGTAGCAAGCAAAACTACTACATCACACAGCAACTGCCAATGCCATTGGACCTCAAGGTTACATTGCACCAGATACAAGACATGAATAACATAGACATGAAATAGATATATCAGCAAGATCCGATCTCATATTTCAGTTGGATCAGTGGTTTTCATATCAAGTCAGGACCATTATTTATTCGGCATTTGAGCCACGGACCACCACAATTTGATGACATTTAGCCTCTCACTCAGACCCAAAACTTGATGTATTGATAGACATAACAAATCTTCTACATTCTCTAATTGTGTAGACTTGAAAACGTTCACCACTGAGTTAGATTCAGATGTACATACACACAGTCAGAGACATGGTGCATAATTAAGTTGGTTTCTAGTAAATGGCATACATTCCATAGAGCTGGACCACAGACAGACAAATAACTTGGAACATTGGGACACCAGAAACAACGTAGCAAGCAAAACTACTACATCACACAGCAACTGCCAATGCCATTGGACCTCAAGGTTACATTGCACCAGATACAAGACATGAATAACATAGACATGAAATAGATTTGCATATTTGGTGCACATTACCTTCCTTGTCCCTAAATAAATCAAATATTTAAGGTGTTATTTTGTATTTTAGTTATAGAGCGCAATTATAATGTATAAGGCATATAAGGCATCGCCGTATAAGTCAGAAACCTTGCTGTTATTAGATCTCAATTTCAAAAATCAAGATGTCAGGATAGCATTTTATCAATAATGAACATCTCCAAAGTTAGAAGCTTCTTCTTTCAGTCTGACTGGAAAAACTGGTCTATGCATTCATTCATCTCCAACAGGTTAGATAAGATTATGGTCATTCTGGACTTCCCAAAAAGACAAAAAATGCTGCCTGCAGCCAATCAATGCACAATACTGCATGTGCATTAAAGAAAAGCTTAACATATTAATAGTGTAACTAAACTTAAACTGTCTAATGTGCATGGGTTAACTTTGGTCTCAAAAGGGCTTCTGAAAAAGGGGGCCTTGACATTTTTTAGAAGACTTGATTATTGTCTCCACCAGGCCGAAGGCATGGGGAGAGAGTATGTTTTGCACTCCGTCCGTGTGTGTGTCCGTCCTTCCGTCCTTCCGTCCGTCTGTGAACAGCTAATCTCCGGCACCGTTAACCTGGTCGATGCCAAACTTTGCACACAACTCCCTGGATGCCAACGATGAACCTCTGCCCCACATTTTCCAGAACGGCCTGTTATAGCGCCACCATGAGGCAGCTTTTCACATTTTTTACCTAAAACTGCACCGATCTGCGTGAAACGTTCCATGCACACTCCCTAGAGGCCAAGGATAAACCTTTGACCTGCATTTTCCGCATCTGCCTTTTATAGCGCCACCAGGAGGCCGACTTTTGTAAAACACATTTTTTGATATTACTCCTTAAGATTTTGTCCAAAAATCTCACAAATCGTTACACAGTATCTCTATGGTCATGTGCTCAAGTCGGATCTGTCCGATATTTCATATTCCATCCTAATTGGCTATAATTGGCTTTCACAGTTTGCAAGATTGCCCCGTTTTGAACAAAAGCCTCAAATCATGAACGCAGCATGCAATTTACGTGAAATCTTTCACACGTTTTTTTACTAGGCTGCGGAATATATCCCACCCTTTTCACATTGGCCTGTTATAGCGCCACCAACAGGTTGATTTTTGTAAAACACATTTTTGGAACAAAATGCCTCAAATCATCCAATTGCCATCAAAGGCGTATGAAGAAATGGCACCCTTTTCACATTGGCCTATTATAGCGCCACCAGGAGGCCACAACCTGACCTGCCCTGGTGGAGACCTGTGCCCCAAGGGGCACTTTTTCTAGTTTAAGAATGTATTGAATGGGTGTGCTATTTTGTTTGTATGTTAAATTATGTTTATGTATGTATTCATTTATTTATTTAGCAATAGCATTGTTTTCTCATGCCAGTAAAGGAATTGAAAGTTATGAAATTAAATGACAATTTTGGGGTCTGCTCATAATTCCAACATCCCATTATCCCGTTACGTTAACGTTAGGTTAGTAGTGTGTTGGTTTGAAGGTTATTCTTTTTTCCGTGTTATGAAATATATTACCTGAGTCCTGATTTACCATTATGTACAAAAATAAATAAATAAATAGACAGCTTGCGTGCTGGGTGCTACGGCCCTCCTCCAAGATGGCTCGCGTGCACGAGACTGTACCCGACACCACGCACGTGTCGTCTCAACTCACATGCACAGCTCGTGCCCGGCCGTGGCTAGCAGCCAGCTCGCTTCTCCGTTGACTGAAGCCATTTTGATTATCTGCTAGTCTGAAAAACGGTGGAAAACTGCTTTCTTGGAAAGACGGAAAAGGTGGGAATAATAATAATAGGCCGGAGCAACTGTATTTTAAACCCGGTTTTATTCCAGCCTCGTAAGACGTGAGACTGTATGTTGAACATTGATCTTCCAATCCAAACGACTGCTGAGCTCAACGCGACGTATTTTATTCTGTAGCATTAGCATTTAGATTAGCTAGGTATCCCGTTCCTCCTCCTCAGCTCTTAAACGTTTTGTCAACAGCGGGTTCGAGGCCCCCGATTTGAGTCTACGGGAGGCTAACATGATTATCAACGTTAACCGAATAATGCCTCGCCACGGTGGTTCCGAGTTTATTTAACAATCTGGACGGAAATGGATGCTAAGAATCCTAGCTGTTTAGCTAGCTATAGTGTCGGTTAAATATTCATTTTGCTTTATTTTGTGTTGAAGCTGCAGCCATTAGCTGCTAGCGGCAGCTGTCCTCTGTATGCTACTATGCTTCGACGTTGTGTTATAAATAAACTAATAAAGATGTTGTGTTGTGTTTTTGCAGGGCTGCAGGGACAGGGATGTGGGACCAGGGAGGACAGCCCTGGCCGCAGTGGCCTCTCAGCCAGCAGCAGTGGATGCAGTCTTTTCAACACCAGCAAGATCCAGGTCAGTGAATATCAGCAAGATCTGATCTCATATTTCAGTTGGATCAGTGGTTTTCATATCAAGTCAGGACCATTATTTATTCGGCATTTGAGCCATGGACCACCACAATTTGATGACATTTAGCCTCTCACTCAGACCCAAAACTTGATGTATTGATTGATAGACATAACAAATCTTCTACATTCTCTATGTGTAGACTTGAAAACGTTCACCACTGAGTTAGATTAAAAAAAAGTTTTAAACCTGTTTGACTTGTTTCTTACACCAGGTCAAGTGGACTGGGCAGCACTGGCTCAGGCGTGGATTGCACAAAAAGAATCGACGGGAGCGGAACAGCTCCAACCCAATGGTCAAGATATCCCGGGCCTTGACCCTGTTCCACAGAACAACCATGGAGCCTTCCACGGTGACCCATCTTTTGGAAGAATGTGGCAGCCTGGTATGCAATTATATAGAAATCAGTGATCTATCTCTAAATCAACAACCAAGTTGATCTGTTCGGGAGTAGCCATGGATCAAGATCATCGATATATTTCATATCGAGTCTGACTTTTTCTTTCGTATGATAGTCTTGGGCTCTCTCTACCCCCCCTAATAGTCACTAGACATCTGTGCGGAGAGCCCGTACTTCTGTACATGTACAAAAAAAACAAAGTGCTGACCATGTAGCCACGGATGGTTGTTAACTCGACATTTCTGTGTGCCAGTGCTGCAAGAATTGGCCAAAAATGACAGTCGAATATTCCTTTTAAAACAGCGTGGACATCGAATGTATATCATTTTAATATAAAATATTGTACCCTAATATGCAGCAAAACATTCTTTCTCTATATGCGCCGGCCGCAGTTGGTGCAGAGAAATGCGCTTTCTTGCGAGATCAAATTAATGATTCTCATTCATACTTACTTTATCTTATAGCCTAATTTTTGTAATGGTTTAGTTTAGATACAGAGACGCATCAATCCAACGATGTGCTCATTGTGCTGTGATAGTAAGTCTTGATCCGAGGCTAGTTCGGCAGCATTCTTACTTGGCGATTGCATATTCAGTATCATTGACTTGGAACTTCCGTTCTCACAGAAAAACATGAATGAGCCTTTGACCATTTTTGGCTTCTGTCCATCGTCCACAGAATGGGGAATGCACGGCCAACCCCCTCCCCCGCCTCCCCCGGACCAGGCCTGGATCCCGCCAGCGTCGGTGCCGATGGATGTGGTGAACCCCAACGAGGACAGCAACAGCCAGGACAGCATAGACTTCACCTCCGACGCCCACCATGGGGTTTACCCCCAGAACAGCCATGGGTATGGGGCTCAGCCCGACAGCTACGCCATGGCCCCCTTGGCCATGAACCAGTTTGATTATCAGGTATGCAGATGTCACAGTAGGATTTGTTGAAGCGTTTGCGTTTTTAAGTGTGCCAGCCAAGTAAAAGGAGGATGTGGGATCCATAGAAACTGTGCTGATTGCCAGAATCTAGGCACCTTCTAGAACAGTCAGTGCATTCTTGATGCCTTGCAGAGAATGTTCGATTGTTGAAGACCCGACATGGTTTGGTATGATTTTTATCCGTTCATCTTTGCTTTTTTCATATTTTAACTTTTTAGACCATTGTGGATTGGATAAATATTACCTGCCTTGTTCTTGAAAAGGCACAAACCACACCAAATCCTGTAAATGCCATTTGGTGGCAATTTGCCAGAGTCTGTTGTGTAATTGGTTTGAGCGTTAACTTTAAATGTGTGTTCTACCATTCTACAGCATGGCGCTGCTCCAAATTATGGTCCCGCTGGCTTCCATCCCCCATACTGGCCGGGCCCTCCTCAGAATAGACGAGACAACAGAGCCCCTGGATTCAGGGATCGGCCCAGGTCCCCTATCCAGCTCCCTATCAAACAGGATGCCCCATCAACACTAGGTGAGTTGTTTGTTGTTCTTTTGAGCAGACACGCCCCCCTCCTGTTTAAGCCCATTCAACTTCAGAGTGACTCCACATTAACCATGTTGGACTCATTGAAAACAGTCCTTTTTCTGGTTGTACTAGTAATGAGGAGATATCAGTCACCAGGGTCATGTGTTTTAGTCTAATATTTGAAATTGAATGGGCTTATATAGAAGGGGGTGTCACTGATCAAATCAATATTGGATGTCCAAATATTGAATCAAGCAACTTAAAAACTGTCGAGGCCTGGATACACACTGCACACAAAAACAGAGTAGATGTTAACATGCAGCCCGCCGTAACCGTAGGATTAAATTAATCGTCTAGCCTGCCAGAACCGTAGCCTACGTTTTCCAGGGTTTATATTCTTTAATCCATGTTTTGATCCGAGTGTATCGTTAGCTGCCGCTCGTTAGCATAACAGTCAAAGTGGGACAGTGGCAGCGGACATTTTGAAGATGCGCGCATCCACTTGCACTCTATGGGCTGCTTTCAAAGGCCTGTATCTCCAAATCGGCGCAATGAATGTCGTTTCTGGTGAAAACAAGGTTTTTCAACGGCCTCCAGCAGGCGCTGTGATACTCGCAGTCAGGTTTTTCCACCACCGGCCGAGAGAACAACAACCGGTCAAGACACCACACACAACATTTTGTCATTGTAACATCCCGTTATGGATATTTGGCCCTTCAAAATAAGGGGTGCGTGCGATAAAACCGTGGCAATGCGCGATAGATAGATGAATTAATGCTGACGGCAAAACGTTTAAAATGATCTCAGAAGTGTAAGTGAAATGACCTTTAACTCATTGTTACATTATGCAATTCCCAGGCTAAATTGTGTTATATTCTACAAGTTCACAACACATTTTGCAATGTGAGCTATTTTTGAACAAATAATGTGACTGTAATGACATGCCCAATATAGTAATGCCATCTTGAAAGTGGTAATGAAAAGTAGGTAAACAAGTAACGGTAAATATGGTGGGAAAATATACAAATGGTTAGAAAGTGTCATCATGATGAAACTGATTGTTTAAAAAAAGAAAGTGTCAGTCTAGAAGTAGGAATGAGTCATTGTAACTGTAAGAAACCTTTTCTTCTGTATTTACAATTAAACACTACACCAAAATGTAGATCTGTTACTCTCGGCTGCAGATGCTGTGAAAAGGCGCACACTGCCTGCATGGATACGAGAGGGCCTTGAGAAAATGGACAGAGAGAAGCAGAAGAAAATCGAGCGAGAAAGAATGGAGAAGGAGCGCATCATATCGGGAAAAGATGAAGGCCTCGATGAGGAGGATGAGGAGGACGATGGAGGGGGTGAGGCCCGTGTTCCCCGCCGGAGTAAATTTGTAAGTTAACCGAGGCCATCTGGTATTATTCTTTTACAAGTTCTGCCTACGTATTTCATTGAATGGATCTTCTGCATTAATCGTCAATAGGACAGTGACGATGAGGAGGGGAATGAAGAAGAAAAAGAGGAAAAGACCTCCCTTAGGAAAGAGTTTGCCAGCCGGAGCCCGTCTCCTCCCTTGGAGGACAGCGAACCAGAGATGACCGAGGAGGAAAGGGAGTTCCAACTGGTCAGTGTCCCCGTCTATGAGAGCATGATGAGCCATTGGGCTCATCATGTTTCATGGCTGTTGTTTTGCCCTGAATGATTAAAAGCATTGGGCTGAGTTTCTCTCTTTGGCCAACCTCTTCCCCAGATGTTCCTGACTAAAACGCTGCTGACCGAAATCTTGCTAGAAGTCACGAATGAAGAGATCCAGCATGTGGCTAGAGAGACGCACCGCAAGGCCACCAAAGGTCTGCTCTTGTTTTCTCCAGCTCATCCATCATCTGTGCCTGACACCAAGACATTGTGTTTAAGTCTGAAGAGAATCCATTCTGTGTTTCATAGTCTCTAAAATGGACTCAATTGTGCCCTGTTAATCAGGCTAATTGAGAGGCACACTTGGGAATATCATGTCTGATTATGGTATGCTTTCTCAACCATTCTCTGCTAATGCATCGGAAGGAAAGAGCAGAGCAGGGTGTTTTTAAGAGCACAATGACAAAAAGAGAAAAAAAAGTCCATTTGGTTCCTTGGCTTTATGGGACCAGGGCTACTTGACTGGCAGTAAGTCTGACTAGCGTCTCACCAGTGACTGTATGATCACCTCCCGCCTATAGATACACAGGTTCTTGCTCCTCGGTTGAAGAGACAGTGCATTAGTACAGAGTGGTTTCTATCCCTCCTGTCCGACTGTTTGACTTGGATTGTGTGGCAAACCGCTTGTTTGTTAACCCTCTCTCTTCTCTCCATTTTCTTTCTCTTATCAAAGACAGCTCTTGTGAATAGTGCGTTATCTGTGACCCCCTACTCTAGCGACTCTCTTGCCGTTGAGAAAGTGGTGGCTGTATGTGTTTTAACATGTTGTTCCTGTTGTTGATGTGAATCAAAGCTCCTGCAAAACAGCTGGCACGGTCAAGTGCATTGGCTTCTCTGACTGGTCTCAGTGAGTATCCCATTTCTGTTACTGGGAAGGGCACGAGGGTTGGACAGTGGGTGGGTGGGTGGGTTGAGATTGGGGCAGAGTTGACAACGTCAATGATTCCGCAGGGTTTTTGGACTTCACTGATAGAAGCATGCTCTCTTAGAAATATTGAGAAGTAGATCTGTTTTTAAGGGTTGATGAATTAGAAATAGGGGGGAATGAGCGTGCAGTTTGAGTAAATGATTTTGGTCCCTTCTTATCTCAATAATCGGGGACTCTGTTGTGGCAGGCGGGCTTGGTGATTACGGTTCGGACGAGAGCGAGGATGAGGATGACCATAGCACCCGGGGGTCCGAGTCGTCCGATACAGACGAGGAGGAGTTGCGTCACCGCATCCGTGAGAAGCAGGATGCCTTCCGCCGTAAAGAGAGGGAGATGCAGCAGCTACAAGAGAGACAAGCCCTGGAGGCTTCGATGCTTGCACGTGGTGAGAGTTTGATGTTGGTTTCTCGGGTCCAGTACTTAGTTTAGACAGTTTTTGGTTTAGACTAGTCATTGGTTAGACCAGTCATTAGTCCTACAACTACAACCTATCTCAAACCCTCACCCTAAACCTAACCTCCCACGGAACAGCACACCTAAACCTAACCTTAACCCATGTCTAACCAATGACTATTCTAAACTAAGTATGCACCCCTGGTTTCTCAGCATGTTCAATGGATTGATATCCAGTCAGTCAATTTAAACTTGATTTATATAGCTCATTTGAGAATCTCTTTTAAATGTAACCTTGGACAGTAAATATTTGCCTCTGACCAGTTTGTTTTTCTGTGTTCACAGAAGAGATGGCGAAGGAGAGATTATTGAGCAGAGAAAGTGGGGATTATGACGAGGTTCAGGCAGAGAGTTTACACAAACAGGAAGCTAGGGAGGCGGAGCCTGTGGTAGAGAGGCGTAGGTCCCGTAGTGAGAAGGAGGGAAGTGAGGGCAGGCACTCGGGGCGAGGGAAGGACAAAACAGCGCGAGTTGGCAGTGAGTCCCCAGCTAACGGCCACAGCAGCAGTTCCCCGTCCAGCTCCAGCCGGAGTAGTAGTCGCTCGTCTTCCCCCTCCTCCTCATCTTCGAGCTCTTCCCGTAGCTCTTCGCGGTCCTCCACCCCACGCAGGAAGAGGAGGCGCAGTCGCTCATCCTCCCACAAGGCTCGCGGCCGCCGTAGTCGCAGCCGCAGCTCTCACAGGCGACATAGTGACCGTAGTGACAAGGTCAGGGACAGGAGGCGCAGCAGCACAGAGCGTTCCGGACGACACAAGAACGGCCGCAGCGTTTCCAGGGAACGCAGGAACCACAGGAGTAGATCCAGGGACAGAGGCAGGGCCAAAGAGAGCCGTAGTCGCAGCAGAGAGAGAGACAGGGAGAGGAAGAGAAGTAGGGAACGGAGGGACAGCAGTCATAGTCGGAGTAGCAAACATAAGCAAAGGGTCTCCAGCAAGGACAGGGAGAGGAAAAAAGACCGGAGCCGCAGCCACGATAAAGACAGCAAAGAGAAGAAAAAGAAGGATAAAGACAGGGAGAGAGAGAAGGAGAAAGAGTCTGATAAAAAGAAAGACAAGGCAAAACCTAAAGAGAAAGAAAGGGATAGGGAAAAAGATAAAGGAAGCAGTGCTGTGGCCGAGGAGAATGGGAAGTCAAAGAAGAGGAAAGAGAGCGACTCTCACACAGACTCTCAGAGTGACAAGCACTCCAGACATGATAGCAAGGCCAGCAAGAAGGGCTCCGCCAAAGCTAGCAAGAAGCGCTCCGAATCTGAATCTAGTAGGTCCCCAACCCCTGAAGTTAGCAAGGAAAAGAAATCTAAGAAATCCAAACGTAGTCGTTCAAGATCCACGGAAAAATCTCACAAGTCTGGTAAGAAGGCAAGCCGCAAACACAAGTCTAAGTCACGATCAAGGTAGTATTCGTTCTTTTCTCTCTCTTTTTCTGTAGTATGTCTTTGTTGTATGTCTCTGTATGATTCAGAGGAATTCTAGCCTATAATGAATAGTCATTGTAAATCTCAATGAAAGATGAAATTTCATGCAGCTTGTCCATATTCTATAAACGCAATGCAATCATAGCCATTTCCTCTTAACAATTCGATAAGCATTATTATTAAGGTTCAAGTCTGATTCTGATCATTTGTATACCAGAGCGCCAGTTACGTTATGTTTACATCATAGTGTATTTTCCCTAAATAAGTATTTATCTATTGCCTCTGTGCCTTTGTTGAGCCGGTTTTAGTTAATTACTTTTGTGTTAATGTTTATCTGGCTGCCCTTCAGTAGATATGATTTAAATGTTAAAATATCAATGAACAGATAAATATCTGCCAAAAAAAAACAACCTCTAGCACTGCTTATAAGTGCTTTGGCAGAGCTAATTATCCACAAGTACTAATTAACTGTAGGTTTGTGTGTTGGAGGGAAGTGGGTGCGCTTGTATTCATGTGTGTGTTTGTGTCTGCATGGCTCGTTGTAACTAGTGCAGTACTAAAGTTTGTCCCACGACTCTCTTTCAGGTCCACGTCTCCTTCCCGCCGCAGCAGGCGCTGAGGAGTACAGAGTGCCTCTTGAACTGTGCACTTTTTAAATTCCATGAGTTTAAACAGGCTTGTCTCATTATAGAGGCAACGGTGTAGGTGAAAATGCCACTCCTACCCTCAACCCCCCCCCCCTCTCCCCTGTTCTACTGTGTAAATAATGTTATTTTTAAAAGTGAATACTGCGGAAAGAAAGGACTCTTTGAATGCTAGCTTTTTTTCCTTTTTTTTGCTTGTAACATTTGTGGACATTTAAAACTCTGAAGTTGTATCGTTTTAAAACCCATAACAGGAGTGACCGTATCCAAATCATGTAAATTGTCCAATAAAACTGATTGTACCGTGGCTATTTTCTTTCATGATATATGCTTGCTATAAATTGGATAATTAATTGCAAATGAAAAGCTACTAGTCAGGTTTCATGTAAAGTAAATTAATACTGTACATGACTTCATCGATCAGTGACGTAGAGTCTGTGGGGGCCGGGAGGGGCAGGGCCCCCATGAGGAATTGGACCTGAATATACAGTATATTCGCCTCGGTTTGTGCCGCATCAGGGGCACGGGCCCCCATGAGGATTATGAAAACTATTCGACCCTGTCATCGATAATAAGCTATTCAATATTCATAATCCAAGCCAAGGGCAAAATTTGTGCCTGTATATTATAATGATTAAAATAATTATGAATATGACCAAATATTTTTGAATAGTCCAAGCCTTGTGGTTTTCTGTATTCACAAAGCAACATTAGATTGGGTATGATGGATTTATGATTTCTGGGTTTGAGGCCTACATTTTCTTTAACGAAGGCTCTCAGAGTTCCAAATATCGACTGACGACAGAGACATTAGCATTGACGTCAGGTCAATGTAGAAACTCCATATAGGGCCTATGGATATGGACGACTTGCATCGTTCCTCATCGTGACGGGCATTCAG
Source organism: Electrona antarctica (assembly GCF_951216825.1). Lineage (NCBI taxonomy): Eukaryota > Metazoa > Chordata > Actinopteri > Myctophiformes > Myctophidae > Electrona > Electrona antarctica. The sequence goes on from NC_136811.1 coordinate 45,208,736, forward strand.
ACCGATTCAGACTGCCATCATGACAAGCATTGAGCAGACCCTATATAAAGACTCAAAAGAGTGGTTGTACAAAACCTTTTTATCAGAGATATTAATCAAAAGAGAATATTAAATGCATTACATTTATGTTATTTCTTCAAGTGGCCTGGCTGCTATCGGTCATTCGGGTGAAAGGGATTAAGGCATTGATGTGTCCTGGTCCTGAAAAGTACTAGGAACTATAAAGAGAGATAAGTTTCTACACGAACCTAAGTGGAGTGGGGAAGCGACGGTCACATACCATTGGCTAACCGCTAGCATAGTAGTGCATATATAACCGCCAATGTAAACATAAATATATCACTTTTCAAAATGTACTCAAGAAAGTGCGGGCGTCTAATGCTTGGACTAATTTGCACAAGTCCAAAAGCAAACTTGAAGAATGTCCTGCAGCTGAAGAGTGCGTTCAGCTGGACCTCCGTGTGTAAACGGCGCACACAGCTGTTGCAGAGTCAAAATGCCCTGCACTGTCATATCAGGTAAGTTTTAGGTTATAGATTATTATGTTGGTAGACTATTATTGATCAAGCAGGGGAAATTGAGATGACCATGATGACTGAAATAATGTAAGACCCATCTTTAATAACCAATAACCATTATTTAAGTGAACATTGTCTAATTGCATTCACTGCACTGCCCAGACCCCCCCCCCCCCCCAGCGCAGGGTCTCGAGCCCCCCCCCCCCCCATAAACTTTAACATAGATGGAAGCTGTGTTCTGGTGAATTTGGAGACTTTGATACCTTATCCAAGAGAAATTACGATGCAGGATATGTGGTCAAAATGCAGGAGGTGCCTTCAGGATCCAGGAGGAGTGTTGGCAGCCCTGGATCATGGCACATAACTTAATTTTGTCCAGAATGTTGTCCAAAAAATATACACAATTTTAGCATCTTTACATTTACCCTTCAACTTATTGTTTATGCCCATAATTCCTAAGTGCCCATTTTTCCTGTTACCTTTTGTAACTGAGGCTAGGGTTTGACAGCAGCATGATACTTGAATGCCATTACAATTTAGGCATTTAGCAGACGCTCTTAATCCAGAGCGATTTACATTAAGCAAGAACAAAAAGCATGGCAATACATTACATACATAAAAAGTAGTTATCATGAAACATGCGTAAGCTAAGAACGTAACAGTGGAATATCTATATAATGAAACTATACTATACTATACATATGTACTATGAAGTGCTATGACTATATATAATACAATGCAATTCTAGTGCTGTCTACATAACATGCTATAAGTCTGTATTAAAATGCTATCTAAGTCTACAAAAAGTGATATCTAAGGGGGTAGGGTAAGTGCTACGGGCCAAGATGGAGTCTGAAAAGGTGGGTTTTCAGACTGCGGCGGAAGATTGGGAGTGATTCTGCAGTTCTGACTGACATTACTGCCATTATGGCAAATGGATACATCAACACAGGCTTTTACTGAGAATCGTTAATATTTCCCTCACAATTATATTGTTATCTTCTCTAGTGTTCGTTCAGCCTCCCAAACTACAGTGGACCCCAATGAGCTGAAGAGGTTCCAGTCACTGGCCAGCAAGTGGTGGGATGAAGGAGGAGAATTTGCTGCTCTGCATTCCATGAATGACTTAAGAGTGCCTTTTATACGGTGTGTGTGTATTTGAGGGCACGCATATATACTCTTACTCTATATACAATATTTTTCTTTTAAAGCAGTGGTTTTCAACCCTTTTCACATTAAGGTCCATTATTTATTCTGCATTTGAGCCACGGACCACCATTTGATGGGATTTAGCCTCTCAGACCCGACTAAGATTTTGTCCACAATTCCATGCTGTATTGATGTTGGTACCATTAGGAGAGACAACAAAATAATCTACATTCTGTAAACGTGTACTCTTCTTGTAAATTAACGGTCCAGATTTGGACCAATAATGAAAGTTTTGATAGCGTAAAATGAAACTAAATGGACCCGTAACGAAGGGCATTTGGTTTCATTTTACGGTGTCAAGAGTTAGAGATCTATAAGGGCCAATTTGGTTACCAACTCCATAATTTAGCTGGGGACCACCAGGAACCCCGTCAAGGGCCACTGGTGGTCCCCCGACCACTGATTGAAAACCACTCTTTTAAAGCAATATGTTTATTTCAATCAGCCACTGTCAATAAAATTGATAAACTATCAGGTTGATGTACTCAAAAATATCCAGAAGGGGGGTGAAACTTAGATAATTATTAGGCGAAAAACGTGCCAAGGAAGTAGAAAAAATAACTACCAGCATTTTCTACTTTAACACTTATCCAACCAATAAGAAAAGTGAATTCTCATTGCAAACGGCACTGTCTGTGTACTGTACGAGTCCATGTTTTGGGTGCTGGTTGGGGGATAATCTTTTGATTGATAAGATCTGCTATTGAAGATCATTGCATTATCCATGTATGTAAAGAGAGAGAGAGCCGACCATTGCTCTCCCCTTCCCCCTCTGTTGTCTCCGAGATGATGAGTCCTTATAGTGGCAGTGTGACATCTACTGCCACTGTAGGTTGAATCTGACACAGGATGAGTCTGGTACGACTCTGCCCTCAGGCTGTGTTTAAATGAGGCAATGTGACAACACTGCCCCTGTTGCTGCTTTATCATATTTTGTTATAAATGCTACTAGTACTCCCCAGTGTACCTTTAACATCTCTAACCCTGCTTTTATTTTATTTTAGACTTAGATTTAGAATTCAGACTAGGTTGAGTAGTTAGTTTCATGAAATAAATAACAATACAGATTGTTATTGGGGGACATACCATTACACAAGTGTTGGGGCAGCAGTAGTCTTATCAGTCAGTCTTGGACAATCTGCCTATGATGAACTTTGCTGCCTCACTGCTTGTGCCAACGTTATGGCGCCGCACCACAGCTGGACTTTAATGAGAGACATACTGTAAATAGACAGACGTGTGCCTTGTGCCTGAGGGAGACAGCTGTCAGATAGCTTGGGAAGGAAGTGAAAAAAGGAGGTGGAGAGATAAACAAATGGGCTAAGAGGGAATGGGCAGCTAGCCTGTAATTTCTCCAGAGGATCATTGATGTTGAGCATTGCTTAGGACGATGGTGTCTTGGTTGTGACAGTGAATGGTGTGGAATAAGTTGAGATTCTCTGGGAGAACCAACCAACACTATTCTTATCCCAAAGATCTACATGAGATGCTGAGGCATACTGTATGTTTTCATTGAAGATTACATTCCCTGCATTATATCCTAAAATGTGTGTTAATGGTGCCATGGAAGGAGGCCTTAAATGTGACTTCTGTCTCGTCCATGTGCTCAGGGACAATCTATTGACTGTGCGTGGAGGGCAGCCAGGGAAACCCCTTGCAGGATTCAAGATACTAGATGTTGGCTGTGGAGGTGGCCTGCTCACAGAGGTAAGTGTGTGTGTTATAGAGGCTATGTAGGCCAGTTGAATCTCATGGACATCAGCCTTGTTTGACATACCTGCCATGAGGTCCCAATTGTTTGAATTGCTACTGTTCAAATCAGATGTCCGTTCCGTCCCTATGGCAGAATAGTAATCTGTGTGAATAAGATAGTGCTTGTGGTGTTGCTCTGATGTGGTGTGCCCTTTCACACATGCACCAGTGCTTTAGCATACAGTACATGTAAATGTCAGCTGGAGTCACGTTGTGTCTTCGCTGTCTTGTGGATTTGGCTGGTCGTGGTTTGGTGGAGAGGACGGTCAGGTGGTTTACACTTGTTTATCCGTTTGTGGGTTATGATAGGTAGACGTAAGAGGACAGGGCTCTTGTCCCGGCCTTCATTTGAAGTGAACAAATACCAGCCCTCTGGTGTGATCCAAGTAGACAAAATCAGGTCTCATGAGAGACGTCTCCTTTGCACACTCTGGCACATTTATACATGCGCACAGACATGTGCCAAAAACGCATATACACAGAGCATCAGAGATTTATTTTTTCTCTCTATCTCTCTATCTCTTTCTCACGTGGACACACATGCAGTGTCTGTAAGCATTGGAATTCTGTGTGTCTTCTTTCAAAATACTGCCTCTATGACTATTCCACTCGGAAGATTGTGGGAGAGTGGAGATTTGCCTTTAGGCGACACACACACACACACACACACACACACACACACACACACACACACACACACACACACACACACACAGTTTGCTGTGTGTTCACAGCAGTTCTCCAGCAGAGGGCACTGGATATCACAAGCCAGCTCTTGTTGTTTTGCTCTACCAGTTTATGTACAATACATACTTTGTGGTAACTAGTCTGACATGTCATGTTCAGTCTACCAGAGTATTGATTGATCTCCCTCTAATCATCCTAATCATTGCTAGTGATAAAATATTTCCAAATTGAAATATTGTCTGGTGGAATTATATATAAACCTCATTTAAAAAAAAACCTTTTCATATCAACAGTGAACACAATTCTATTTGTTCTAAGAATGTTTCTCTGCATCTTTCCTCTCACCCAACACCAGCCTCTGGGTCGCCTGGGAGCCAATGTGTTGGGCATTGACCCCGTAGAGGACAGCATTGGCACGGCACGGGTCCACTCGTCCCGCGACCCAGACCTCCGTCGCCGGGTGCAGTACCAGGCCTGCACTCTGGAAGACCTCACCGGGGAAGGGGACGAGGACGACGGCTTTGATGCTGTGGTGGCCTCAGAGGTGGTGGAGCATCTGGCCGACCTGGAAACATTCGCCTACTGCTGCAGCCATGTGCTCAAGGTGGGTAATGGGACGAGCTTAGCTTTTCACTCACTGTTAAGTACAAACTTTGAGTATGTTATGTTCCTAGACAGCTTGCTGGAGGATTTTGTTTGTTTGTGCACATCGTCATATCGTGTCGGGTGGGAACCTTGTATGTCATTATTTATTTTTCATTAAAATGGTGAAAATCAGCAGATCTACAAGCTCACAACATGTCAGATCGCGACACGTTGTGTGCTTGTAAATGAGCGATTTTTCAGTGCTTTTGTGCGGCATTCTTCTATGTCAAAGTAGGGAATTCATGAACGAAAAAACATGAAAAGTTTAAATATGCAGATACAAGGTTTCTGCCCGGCAACAATGATATGATAATTTTATGTCGTTTTTAGTGTGTGTGATCGTATGCATACACATACAGTAGGACAATTGTGAGTCGTCGTGAAGCTTTCCATATGATATTTTTCCCACACTTCGCCCTCTAGAGGTGAAAGCCACATACGGTATACACTATACAGTACGTGACCATGAACATAATCTCCTGGGTCAGTGGGTCACAAAACAAACACTTTGAGGGGGGAAATGGCTTCTGGTAATCTCTGCTTAATGCCACTGCTTTCAGGTCAATTGAAGATTCGATTTTCTGTCTATTTTTGCATACCGGATATGGAAAAAAAATCCTTAAATAAAAAGACCTGGAATGTGGTACAAAACTGCCGACATCAAACAGTGACATCTTTGCATGTCCACTTGTATGTGAAATGCTTTTATTCTGCAACACTTGGTCTCTGAATAGAATAGTTGAGTAAGTGGCAGATGAACCACACAAAGGCTTCTGTCGAGCGTGCAGGCTCTTTTTATGTCCGTCTGTTTACCCGAGGTTGAACTTGGTGTCCGTTGGCACTGAGCAGTGTGACCAAGCCAAACGTGATGTGTAAATGACAAAAAAAACAAAACTGTTGTGACTCATGAGGGAGCAACTGATGGAAAACCATTAGTACCTCAATACTGTCTATAAAATAAATGCAGTCATTTGTGTGTGTGTGTGTATGTGCTCGCTTACAGCCTGGCGGCTCGCTCTTCATCACTACCCTCAATAAGACCAACCTGTCCTATGCGCTGGGTATCGTAGCAGCAGAACGGCTGCTACGCATCGTTCCGATGGGGACCCACGACTGGGAAAAGTTCATCAGCCCTGTGGAGCTGGAGCGCCTGCTCGAGTCCTGTAAGTCTGTGGTTTATAGCACGACCCCATTCTTCCTTCTCAGACCTCCTCTCCTCTTCCTCATTTACTTCTCTATTCAGGAGCAATATGTTTTTCACTATGGAGCCTGCAGGTCAGTAGTTTAGTTTTTTTCTCATATGGCTAATGTACTACAGCAAGTGGGCGTGACAGCACCGCAGAGAGAACACTGACCAGATGTGCTTACGCAGCAGCTGGTAAAAACGCTTTGGACAAAACCTCTTAACTCCATTGGACCCTCAAACTGTCTGCTAAAGCAACTAACTCCACCACCTCTCCCCCTCTCATGCAAGTAATTGACAATATATAAAGTCACAACACCGACTTTGATGAGGCAGTATTGTTTTGTTTTCAAAATATAAGGATTTCTTAATTTCCTGAAGAATTAACATTTTGGAGGCCGGTCGGACCAATAGGATGTTTGAATAATGACATGGCAACCAAAAGATGATCACCATTTACTTTGTTTTATTGAGGTTATACTGGAGGTTATTTTGAATATACCTTGAATATACTTGGCTTGTTATTCTGAAGAAAATGTGTTCTAATAAACTAAAGCTTAAATCATGCATCAGTATGCATGCAGGCTTGCATCCAAATGCATGGTTTTTATCTCTCAAACTCAATCCTTGTATTGAATTCTTCACTGAGACAGACTATTCAAAAACCAAACAAAAAGCACAAAGTTACTGTACCGTAATTCAGTTTTTCATCATGGAAAAGTGAGAACGTTCTACCAGAGTGAAACACTAGGTTAACTTTCTCTTTCTTCTGCGACTGACATTACTTCTGTCCCTCCTTCGCTTCTATTTTTCCCCTCCCACCTTCCTTCTGCCTACCCTGTTCTCTCTCTCTCCCTCCACTCCCTCCTATCCTCTTCGCAGATGGATTGTCGGTGCAGTCTGTGCGGGGCATGCTCTACAACCCTGTGTCAGGACGCTGGAGCTGGACCGACAGTACGGCCATCAACTACGCTCTGCATGCCGTCAAGCTGAGCGAGGAGCCTCAGACGGACACGGCCGAGGCAGACGGCCCTGACCCCCAACGCCAAGCTGCTTCCTAGAAGCCAGCTGTGATGCAGCGTTTATGAGACTTTAGTGAAAGAAAGAAGATGGACCGTGCAAACCTAGCATTGAAAAGCTGTGAAGAAGGGACGATGTGGTGTGGTTTTTGAGCTCTCCTGAGCATTATGAAAGTTCTGATGTTGTTGGTTTTGTCCAGGGTTGGGACGACATCCTGCTCCTAATAAGGAGTTGACAGACAAGCTATTTCAGCACCATTAAGCATTGTGTTAACTGTTAAGTGTCAAAAGGTTCTCTACAATTGTCAATCAATGCACTTTTGGATCATCATTGTCCTAAAAAAGAGAATATCTAAAGATATTGTATGTTTTGTGATTGTACATCTTGCCATGTCAAATCTCTTCAGATTCTCTAATATGACAACAGAAAAGAAAGCTTTTGAGTTCATTGTGTGATTAGGCTGAAGTCACGTGCGCAGAGGGAATTCATTACTGGGGTTGGGGTTAGCAATGGTCTCTGCCGCTGACACTATACTGACTTTATAATTGGTCTGATGTGGATGCCTGGATGTATTGCATAACCCAACACGTGCCTCTGACTCACTATACTTCATTACTGCCTGACATCAAAGAGACTAGTAGGTTGAGTATTCCAGGGACACACACGCTCGCCTCTAGTGGCTGGATGCACAATAAAGAACCCCCATAACTCAAGAGTGTACAAATGGACCCTTAGGGTTTCAGTCTAGAGTTGCAAATCTTTGAGGGTCCATTTTGGAACCCACTCAAGGAAGCACAGCTGCAGCACAAGGTGACTGTGAAGGAACAGGCCTTCAATAATTCTTGCAAAATCTTCATTTTCACAACCAAGAGTTATTCATAGTGATGGTAATGAATGATCAACAACACCACTATGAATGACTTAAAGCTGAGTAGGCCTATCACACTTGGTATGTACCTGTGCTGTTCCATTAGCTAGACCTAATATTAATATGTATTATTATTATTATGGTGGCCTAGTATATAATTAAGGTGACCTTGGCCTATAGTGTATACAAACCAAACTGTTGCAATTGCACAAAAGTAGCCTATTTATTTATATTTTTTGTTTTGAATATTTTCTTATCCAGTAGTCAATGATAATATCCCTTGGGGATTTCCCAAAAAATCTCGTGACTTGAATTGTGGGCAAGCTGTTATTTCAGACCGTTTTTAGAGTTTATTGCGTCAATGGAGTCATGGTGTGTGTAATATTTAAACATTGCTGACAGTGTAAACAGGCAGTATTTTAGGCTGTTTTCACTGGCATATAGGGAGCCCTCACCGGTGTGGGCGGGGGTGACATCACTCGCTTCCATTGGAACAGACAAAAGACACAACGACCGAACGCCTGCGGAAGACGCCGAACTGGGTGCGGGCACCATCAGGGCGAAGAGAGAGAAGATGATGCTTTTCACATCGTATGTGGCAGATAAACATAACGTCGCCATGTCGTAGTGGACCAACTGCAAGAGTCTTTTGATGAAACCGAAAGCGGGGACTAGGAGGACTCTGAGGGAGGCAGCCGGGAGGGGGAACTGAGAGAGAGAGAATAATGTATTGGGCTGCTGGCTTCGCCTCTTCCCGACCGTGTGTGGTGGAGCTGGGGCGGAATCACAGCCTGCCTCTCGGGCTGTGTGGCTCCGATGAGCACCAGTCGTTATATGGCTACATCATTGCGATCCCTTTACATGAATACGGAGGGATCATGTCGGCGTTGGGGTCCGATTCCTGGTGGAAGAAGACACTCTACATTACCGGCGGTGCCCTCCTCGCTGCTGCTGCTTACCTACTGCACGAACTGCTCGCCATCAGGTTGGTGCATGCCTGTGATGTAATAACACGTCAATCCAATATGTTGCCATCGTCATAATCCATATGTAATAGACTTAGCATTCTAGTATGTGTTTTTTGGCTAGAAATCAGAATTCTGGTAAAAGTGATTAATTTGGCCCTGTTATGTACTGGTTGGATATAGGGGTGGCTGCCAAAAACGTTTGAATATTAGGCTACATTTCTTCACATTTTCCCGACTGGGAATATAGCTGCAGGTTTGGGTAGGTTTCAGCCATATTTGCCCCCGCAAGGACACGAGACTTAAGTTCCGGAATCACGCGTGTGTTCGTGTGCCAGTCCCGTGCTGCTGTCTCCACCGAGGCGCTTGTGCGTAAATAAAGCGCTCCTCTGGCGCTGCGGTGTCAGGACGACCTTTGCTGAACTGTGTGACACGGTGCTGCATGCCGCCTTGCTCTATATGGCGTTCAATAAAATCCTTTCATGATTCCATCATGCCTATCATTTCCACCACCACCACCACCTGAAAGCGGATGGACTGCAATCACTGCATATAGAATGAACCCCATGCAGTAATATTTGCATTGCGAGATTAGCTCGGGGCCTTCGGGCCTATTGTGCAATGAATTGTGCTCCCCGGCCCTGTCAAGGATTATTTGGATTGTCTAGTTCTGCACCGTACATGCAGTGACCATGCAGGCATGAACGTTTATGATTTCCTGATTTCCCTCTGGGTAATAATCTTCTTCTGCAACGTTGCATTGCGTGCGGAGACGCTGCTGAATCACGTGTAGGCTCCCGTGGCTCATCTGCTGCAGCTGTTTACTTAGTTTAGACCATGTAACATGATGTCGTCGACAGTGCCATCGGGTTAGTTATGGCATAATAAAGATTTTCAGGCCTATCCTATCTCTGCTAGAGCCTTCATGTTTTCCGAACGTTTCAGAACCACTTTGCGAATAGACAGCGTCATTGAAGGACCGTTTCAGCACCACTAAAGTGAACAGCGACGCTGAAGGCATATAGGCTATACTACTAGCTACTAGACAGTAACCTTATTCTGGTGTAAATTAATTGAAAATGAACGCTAACAATGCACGCAGAAATACAGATTGTGTGAGGCCATAAGAAAGTGTATAACCAGCTATATTGTCTTTGCAGTGATACATTCCCATACGTTGTGATGAGCGCTTTGACATTTTGTCTTATATGAACCTTTATTGAGAACATGATATCCCCTTGAGATGTCGAGGGGGTCCAACAACATACAGCAAATACAGAACAATACAACAAATACATTCATGCATAAACAAGGACAAAACAAACAACAAAGCTCTCCTAAAAATAGCCGCTCCCACCCCACCTAATCACCCGCAACATAGTATCAATAAATCAATATATTCATGTAATGATATATTGCATGGTAGGCGTGTATATTCAGAGTACAGACCTATCTTGGATAGAAAAAGGAGACTTATACATTAAGTGTGGGCGACTGCTAGTCCTGACCTAACCCTGTAGTTACTCTGAATTATTCACACTCAAAGATATGTGTCAGTATGTGGTACTCAAAGACTAGCCAAGCCAAAGAACAGTCACAATCACATTATCTCCATCATAATACTACATGAAGACTAACAAGTTGTACTTTCAAATTGGTGATTCAGAGGCCCACCATTCTGGATTGATTGATTACCAAATTAATTCATATTGTAAATTCCTAAACCAGTCGCTAACTGGGTAGTCCCCAAACGGCCTATAGTGCAGTGGTTTTCAACCAGTGGTCCTTGAGGGGTTTCCAGGTGGTCCCCAGCTAAATGATGGAGAGTTGGTAACCAAATGTACCCTTATAGAGCGTCGCAGTCCCGCCCCCTTTCATGACTACGCCAGGCCCAGGAAATAATTCCCAATGCATTTTTCCAATAGACATTTAAAAAAATGTCTATTAAAGACCTTTTAAGCCAACTCGAGTTGTGACAAATCATGACAACAAACACAATATTTTGGACCAAACAAATTCTTTGTAATAAATTACAAAGAAGAAAAACAACAAAAAAGAAAGGAAATGAAGCAGATCATAAAATAATCCATATGATATCAACCTGCTGCTCGTTATTGATTCCAGGTTGTTGTTGGCTGTATAAAAGTTTCTTCCGACATTCTGTTTTTATTTCGACAGAATTTGGTCTGTGATCTGAGAATATGATTTGGTTTGAGAGTTAATAGAGAAACCACTGTTGCTGAGAATAAGGTGTGAGTGTGTGTGTGTGTGGGGGGGGGGGTGCATTGTTCTTTAAAAAACACAGCTCAGGGAACCAGGGACTGTCCCTGCTGTGTCAACAGCCTATAATAAGCGGAAGGTGAGAGCCTATCGCTTCCTGGGAGAAAAGCCTCCAAATGAACAGCATGCTACTTTGGTCCAGTCATGGTATATATATCACAGCGGCATGCATTATGTTACACAGCAATTGAGCTACGCTGTACGCTAGCTTTTCTTCAGCCTTTTGTACGTTCATTGAGTCTTTCTCTTTGTTTGTGTGCAGCAACTAAGTGCATGTACTAGTATGTCGTCTTCTATGTATGTCACAGCAGCATTATGCAGCAATTGAGAAATACGCTTGTTTCTCTCTCGGGGCAGATTCCTCTGCCTTTTAGATGTTCATTGAGTCTTTCTTTTTCTTTGTGTTGCATGTAGGAAGGAGCAACAGTTGGACTCTAAGGATGCCATAATACTCCATCAGTTCTCCAGGCCAAAGAATGGCGTTCCCAGCCTCTCACCGTTCTGCCTCAAGATAGAGACATACCTGCGCATGCTGGACCTCCCCTACCAGGTAAAACTATAAATGGATTCAGTATTCTTTTAATAATAATAATAATAGCTTGAATTTATATAGCGCCTTTCATGAACCCAAGGACGCTTTACAAAATGTACCAACAACAATCAAAAACTATGCCATAAGCCTGAGAGAATAAGTGTCTTTTCAAGGCAGCCTTAAAAGAGTCCAATGTTGGAGCATGGCGAATCTCTATTGGAAGAGAGTTCCACAGAGTGGGGGCTGCCACACTGAACGCTCTGTCCCCGAAGGTTTGCTTGACTGCCTTGGGGACAGAGAGGAGGTCCAAGTTTGTGGACCGCAGGTTTATGGAGGAGGCCTGAGAGGTACTTTAGTTTTCAGTGTTTGCTAACAGTGTGACTACATTTTAAACATAGTGTGACTACATTTTAAACATAGTGTGACTACAAGACTACATTTTGAAATATCCTAAAATACAGGTTCGTATTATAATCGGGGACATTGACATTCAATGTTCTTTTTCCACAAATGAGTCTTGAAAAATGGGAGTCGTCTTATAATCAGAGTCACCATATTCGGCACAATATGGTATTTGGTTTCAATTCTTCACATGGTACTTATTTCACTAATGTCCAGAAAACTCTGCCCGCTATAGCTTTGATCAAACAGCCATTCCAAGTGTTTATATTTTCATAAAACATGACTGGACTAAACTATTTACCCTCAACCAAGGTGTGAACATGTATTCGATGTGTTTAACTACAACTGCACATGATTCATTTCCCCCCAGAAGAATGTACAGTATATATTCTACAGTATATTCTAATTTCCCCTGCAGAATTTCTTTGACGGGAAGCTGTCGCCACAGGGAAAGATGCCGTGGATCGAGTACAACCATGAGCAGGTGTCCGGATTAGAGTTCATCGTGGACTTCCTGGAGGAGAAGCTGGGTGTCAACCTCAACAACAACCTGACTCCTCAGGAGAGGGCGGTGTCCCGCGCCATCACCAAGATGGTGGAGGAACATCTGTACTGGTGAGTTTGGCTTTGGCACACAACAGGTTATCACTATCAGTGAGTTCAAAGACAGACTAATATGTGACTCTAAGGTCTGATACAGATTTACAGAAGAAAATAAGATTGTGGCACAATGGACCTAAATTACAACATCTAAGTGAGAACCACTTGTGTGGTATAGTGTGGTAATTCACTTATTTGTAATGAACTAAGTAAATAAAATACAGATTTCAAGGTGTTTACGATGTTTTAAGGGACATTAGACTTTAATATCAATCATGAATAGGCCAATATATCTCTCTATATATCTATTATATCTGAACATAAGTGATAAAGAAAACGGTTGTGAGAAATGAAGAGTGACAAAGGACCCACATGTCACAGAGGCTGGTGTAGGCTACTCCTTAACTATAAGGGGCATACCGACCCGTCCTGGCTAATTTTGGGGGGGTGATGTGATCGTCTGTATTGTCACTAACAGGATGTCCTCCGTGGTAGTGATGAGTCATACATCTGCTGAGAAACACACTGTTGCTAGGAAGTCATGTAGCACTCTGGTCCCACAGAGGAGTAGGATATTTTCCATTACCTAAAAGCATTATCCATCATCATTCTGTACTTTCCACTCAGAGCTCCACACTGAATGCCGTCACCTTTTCTCCTTCTTGTTGTTTGACAATGTCAAAAATAAATGCCTGTTGGGCCTCAGTATGCATTGCAATACTCGTTGTACCTGTTCATCTGTCCCTTTTCATCTCCGTCTCCGTCTGATCTCAGTCTGGCTTTGGCCCTTTTTTCCCCCGGAAAAGCAGTCTGCAACAAGGACATTAACATCACTGTGTAGATATTAGTCTGGAACTTGTTCGTTGTGAAAGATGCATTTCCAAGGGGCGGTTACAAACACATTCAAATGTCCCAGCAAAAAAAATCCCACTTTGAATAGTGGGTTCAGATTGATCACCTGCAACTCTAGGGTGAGTGAAATGTAGTTCAAACCGAGGAGTGCCAGATCAATGTGTATTTTTGGGGGCTACCAGCCCCCCTCCAACGCCCAACTTTGTGTGTGACCCCCCGCGTGACATCATATGGTAGCCAAGTCTATGACTTTTTTCTATGACATAGTGGGTGGCCCCCCAAAGGCGCCCCTCACTTCACACAAGTGTGATTTCATTTTAGCTGTGGAAGATGTGTCTGGTTTCCAAGCTAGCAATATATGGGCATATCGGTCTGATTGGTGGTTCTGCACAACCAGACTATATATGGGCTTGGGTATATTCATATTGGTCGGATCAGCGATTCTGGACAAGCGCCCATCCGATCACCTTCACGCTTAGCCTGGCGCAGCCACACTAAACACGCCCCTATTGCATATGCATATGCCCCGAGGCGGATTCGCAGTGGTATATTAGTATCGCAACGCGAGGCTACTTCACACTGGGCACTGCAGTGCCCGGGAGTTTATCATTATGTGGTCAAATGGGTGGGCCACGAACGCTTTCAAGGTTTTCAAGTCGGCCCTGCTCCAGAAAATGTTGGGGACTATTGAACTATGGGGTTAGAGGAGTGCTGTCTATATTTAAATGGGAGGCTGCTTTTAAGGATGAGGAATGACGATATAAATGTAGCTTCTAGTTGAATCAAATTATTATCTGTAGATCCAGAGTGCCATTTTATGCAAGCTGCCAAGTAATACGATTGACATTTTGTAGACAGAGTCCCCCCCATAGACTCCCCTGTGACCTCCTCGTCCTTTACAAATTCTTGGCATTTAATCCCCCCCGCCCCAATATATCATATCCTTTTGATGTTGGCACTTGGCTTCTTTATGATGTAACCCACAATTTCAGTCAACCCCCTTCAGAAGAGTAGACTCAAGATTAATCATTCAATTATAAAATTGTATTATATATTCTCCCTGCTCTGTGTGCAGTGTGTGTACAGATAGTAGCTCAGAGTGCAGTGCAGCGTACAGTAAATTACATAACCCAGAAGGCCCTGCCTTTATTATTACACATTGTTACTGTCGGGCGGAAACCTTGTATGTCCTAATTCATTACTTTTCAGGAAATAAAATAACCACAATGGATCCAATGTAAATTATTGCGACTATAGGTCACAGATTACTATGAAAACCTGCAAATCCTGTATGTCCGTCAGTCAGGTCACGCCTCCATATATGGTTGTCAGTCTACGCCTCGTGACATCACGCCTCGTAACATCACGCCTCGGGACATCACAAGGTCCATATATGGGCATTCCCAGTATTAAGCCCATATATGGGAATGTCAATATGGCCATATTGTGACAGTCTCAGTTTTCCAAAAGACCAAAAATAGCAGATAAACAAGCTCACGGCATGTTGCACCGCAACACATTGTCTATTTTAGGCTATTTTTGCTACTTTTAACGTACGGTCTGTGTCTTGCAGGTTGTTGTGCCCTTGTGTTTCCTGGAGGTCTGAGTGAAACAGTTGTAGAACGCTTGTAGAGGTTGTTTCACATTAACCTAAATACCTCCAATTCTTCTCTCTCTCTCTCTCCTTACCACTCTCTATCTTCCCTCACCTCCTTTCTCTGCGTTTGAGCCACCCCCATCCAACCCCCCAGCTAACCAACCTTGTGCTATGTTTAGACCATGGTTTAGACTCGCGTATTGATTGAATTATTTATGTCAAGGAAGGGCAGTGGGGCATCTTGTTGCTCTGTGTAGGGCCATCTGCTGACTATCAGCTGTCACTGTGGCGTTGTGCTCACACGTTCTTTCACATCCATGAGCGAGACTGATTGAAGTTACTGTAACAACTGTGACTGTAGCTCCAGGAAGCTCCTCAGTCGCAACCATGTTGACTGTATCTTAATATTGTCTACCTCACTGGTTCGAAACACTGGATCTGGGCACCACCAGGAGGACGGCCTTTTTGAATCCTTGGTGAACCAAATGGACCAGTAAGGGTCCATTTGGTTCCATCGTACACTGTCAAGAGTTGCAGACCCGTGAGGGTCCATTTGGGAAACGTGGAGAAATGGTGGTCTATCTGGTGTCACAACACTTTATGTATGCATCGTTGATGAATGGTTTGGAAACAAAGAAGGTGCAATTGATTAAAATGTTGTCTTTTTTAGCCCGTGACGTTGTATTTGTGGTATTAACTGAGAATGAATGATGATCTTTAAAATATATATTTTTTAAACATGGTGATGATTTTGAATCACATTTTTATATTTTCATTTTGTTTTTCGGGGAAACAGTTACAGCAGCTTTAGGGGACGTTAACCAACATTGCAGGAATTTGAACATGGTTTTGTTTTTAGTGTGTGTTTGTCCTTTAAGAGTGTAGTCTGTATATCATGTTCCGGGAGGACACAGTGTAATGTATGAGTACTGGACAGTCAACAGAGATGTACACCAGATGCTCTTATTTAATTTCCATGGCATGGCCAGTCAGTCATCCAGGAGACTGCAGACTGGAGCCAGTGGGTCTAAAAACACCACCATTATCTATAGGCAGATCACACCCAGGAACCACTAACGCAAATCTATAAACAGGAGAGGGTTTTGGCTTTCTTTCCCAACAGACAAGAACAAAAATTGGGAAGTATCTCATCTACACGTCTCTCTTCTATAAACACATATTCATCAGTCAAGCTTGATATTTTCAGACAAATATTGCAGCTCTGAATCTCCATGTCGGCTAATTGAGATGAGGTGAAGAAACCAGAAAGTTGCTGATAGTCATCAGATGGCCAGCTAATGTGTGGGTAGCGCCTCCAAAACAATTGCCAAAATGGCAAATGGTTGGCATTCACCCTTTTGCTTAGTGATTGGATGATTGTACTCTATACCACAGTAATAAGGAAAAGAAGCAAAGCAAAGCAAAGTTAAGCAAAGTTACTATATTATTATTTACCCAGGGTAACTGGACTAAGCATCAGATACTTGTTTACAGCCAGGCCCTGCTCATAGAACATTTCATGGTAGTGGTTCAATGCCTTGCTCAAGGGCACTTCAGCGGTGGTAATTTTAACGTGCCGGTCCGGGGATACGAACTGGCGACCTTCCGGTATCAAGACCGCTCCGCAAACCGTTCGGCCACCGCTGCCACCATCAGGGTGGAGTGGAATATGAGTCTGAGAAATGGGACTGATTCCTGTTGATCACATGAGTATAGAGATGGTGTATACAGATTTGCGTGATGTATGGATAAAATGTGTACGAGTAATGAAATGTGTCTCATGGTGGTGCTATAACAGGCCGTTCTGAAGAATTTGGGTCAGAGGTTAGTCGTTGGCATCCAGGGAGTGTGTGTGTGCGCAGTTTGGCATCGGCCGGTCCAACGGTGCCACTGATTAGCTGTACGCGGACAGACAGACACACTGACGGATGGACGGACGGACAGAGTGTAAAACATACTCTCCCCCATGCCTTCGGCTGGTGGAGACAATAATAAGCTGCTAAAATATCATCCTCTTTGTGAATGCAATCCATCTCACAGGTTGGGTATCAGTAGGTCGGACATGTCAGCTCAGTGGCCTTGTGGTAAGAGTGAATGTCTGTCCTGAGACTGGGAGGTCAGGGTTCAATCATGGCCGAGTCATAAAAAACAGACAATAAAAATGGTACAAAATGGCTCCCTACTTGGCACTCTATCAAGGGTTGGAACGAGATTAATGCCTCACCCTAAGGCGATTCCTCAAGGATACTTACTTATACATTAGGTAGGACATGTGTTTTCCTCAACTAAAACTATGCCGAAAAATATTCAACTACCTTTTTTCACTGACGAAAACTAAAAACTAAGTAACTAAGCTATGCGGACTAAAAGATAGACTAAATTGTTCGCCGTTTCGTCAACAAATTAGACTAAAACGTGGAGAAGAGATCGAGTCGAACTAAAAGACAAGTCATGTTATGTTTGGTTGCGCTCGGGTGAAAGTAGCTATTTTCAGCATGCAACCAAGTACAGTATATGACTCAGGCATTGCACCATCAAAATATTATTTTTTTGTCTGCAATATAAACTGTAGATAGGGTCCCAAACTAAATAAAAAAATATTCAAATACTATGACTAAAACTATATAAATCTAAATTTGCTGTCAAAATTAACACTGTGTATACAGTACATTAGGTAGGACACGTGCACAGGCTGAACCATTCTTTTCAAGAAATGAAAAAGAATGTGTTCCATTGGGTCCAATCAAATTTAGTTATTATTTAGTTTAGTCCCAAGCTCTTGTTAATTCTTTTCATTGGTTAAATATGTATAGAAAAAACTTTCAAGCTGGTGTCCCGATTTTGGGCATGTCATATAGGCAGAGAATTATTTTGGAAATAGTTAAACTAGCAGATTTTCAAGCTCAATGCCTTGCGATACTTTGTGACGTAGGTAGAATCAGCTTAGAATCAGCTATTTTCACAACTTTTTCGTCATATGAAGAAGTAATAGTGCATTCAGTTGTGAAAAAAAAAAAGATGAAATATGGAGATAGACATTTTTTACACAACAGTGAGGATATACACATGACGTTAGTGTCTACTGTATTGAACTGCATTGTTATCCTGCTTACCACATCACTTCACCTTGCAGCAGCGCGCAGCCTCTTCTCTCAGAGTGTGTGTGAGCGCGTGCGTGTGTGTGTGTGTGTGTGCGTAGAGACGAGGAAATGGTGCATAAACAATTTTCGCTTGCTTAAATGATCGGAATGCGCAAAATACAAATATCTATTCTGAAGAATCAGCTCTTCAATCCATACACCTCACCCCTAGGGCTCCTCTCTCCTTGTATCCCATCTTGTGACCTTTTTTTCCCCGATAGATGGTAGTTTTCTTTCCCCATCTACTTCAGTTTTCATTTTTATAGTTTTTTTTTATTTTGTTTTGTTTTTTTCACCACTAATGTTAAGAATGTGATTTAGATAGCATGTTGTCTGGACAGATGATAGGTTCAATGTTTACCGGGTATCCTACCATAGTTTATTTGAGGCAATACATTGTTCTCTCTTCACTCTATTTGTGTGACTATTTACCATGCTGTTTGTTCATGCTTACTCCGATCTCGCACTTGTAAGTCAGTAAGTCACTCTGGGTAAAAGCATCTGCTAAATGCCTAAATTGTATTCATTTTAAAGTAGCCTACAGTGTCACATAAAGTTGTCTTACTTATAAGCATCGTTTGAATATAATTTATTAATGTACTGAGAATGGTACACAGCCAGAACGGGCAGAGGAAGCTGTTTATACGCTCCAAGATTTTAAGCAGCTCACCATGGTTTTTCATAACTGTTACTATTAGGCTACTATAAATATCACCTCAATTAATTTCTTATTGCCTGAATTCTCAAGTTAACTCAAAGCATTTCATTTGTATTGCTTTGGATCATCATGTTCCATTTCTGTATAGTTAACTTGATTTTGACAATAGCTTGATTTTGTGTTTTCCAAATTCCAGCATTTCCAGGATAATAGTTGTATCTAATGTGTGTGGATAAATATGATATTATGCAGTGTTTCATTTCAGTACATCTTGGTACTGGAGCTGGCAGCCTATTATAGCATCTGTGTTAATATATACTGTACACAATATAAAATCCTCTCTGAGAGAGGTCGGGCTCAATCCCTGCCAGAGCCATACCAAAGACCATACAAAAATGCCACCCAATGCCTCCCTTCTTGGCACTCAGCATTAAGGGTTGGATTGGGGGTAAGTCCCTGTGACATACTAGTGTCATGTCCAGGGGGCGTACTTGTACACCAAGCTGCCTCACGCCATATGGCCTGCATGGGAAGCATTGGTTCCCAAAGGCTAATTACTTATGTAATATGGAAATGCAGTGTTTCATCTCAACACGTGAGTTTACTGGCAAGTCTGGCAGCCTAATACTGCACATATAATACTGTACTGTACATACATACTACATATAATACAGAACATGTAATCCGTTCCTCTCTGCTATGACAGTGTACATTCCTTGATTTCTCCAGGATGGGAGCCATGCAGGCAGCCAGCTCAGTTTTATATGATACTAGATACTATGATACTACACCATGTTGTGATGTCGGAACAGATCCATATAGGGGTGATCAGGTCCAGAGCCCGGGGCAGAGGCTTTTGTGCTGGTTCTGGACAACCGGAAATGCATGCCCCAATATTATGTATGTGTCCCTTTTATGCCCATATATGGAGTTCTTTGTCAAGCATTGCAAATGAGGCTTTTGTGTACCCGTTCCACCCATCTGTCTGTGTCCCTTTATTCCTATATATATGGAGTTCTGTGTCAGGCATGCCCACATTTTGGAGTGGTGTGATGTCAGAACAGACCAGTTCCATATGGACCATGGGCGCTTTGAGCAGGGGCCCTGTGGATTACAGAAGTACAGTACAGTACAAATATGGAGTGGTGTGATGTCAGAACAGACCAGTTCCATATGGACCATGGGCGCTTTGAGCAGGGGCCCTGTGGATTACAGAAGTACAGTACAGTGAGCAGGGGCCCTGTGGATTACAGAAGTACAGTACAGTGAGCAGGGGCCCTGTGGATTACAGAAGTACAGTACAGTGAGCAGGGGCCCTGTGGATTACAGAAGTACAGTACAGTGAGCAGGGGCCCTGTGGATTACAGAAGTACAGTACAGTGAGCAGGGGCCCTGTGGATTACAGAAGTACAGTGAGCAGGGGCCCTGTGGATTACAGAAGTACAGTGAGCAGGGGCCCTGTGGATTACAGAAGTACAGTACAGTGAGCAGGGGCCCTGTGGATTACAGAAGTACAGTACAGTGAGCAGGGGCCCTGTGGATTACAGAAGTACAGTACAGTGAGCAGGGGCCCTGTGGATTACAGAAGTACAGTACAGTGAGCAGGGGCCCTGTGGATTACAGAAGTACAGTACAGTGAGCAGGGGCCCTGTGGATTACAGAAGTACAGTACAGTGAGCAGGGGCCCTGTGGATTACAGAAGTACAGTACAGTGAGCAGGGGCCCTGTGGATTACAGAAGTACAGTACAGTGAGCAGGGGCCCTGTGGATTACAGAAGTACAGTACAGTGAGCAGGGCCCTGTAGTTTACAGAAGTACAGTACAGTACGTGCAGAGACTTGGTGCATTTATAGTTAGATAATATTGTGTTTATAGAGTTCATGCCGTGTATCAAATGTGACAGATGCTACAGTGTGTCTCACACTGCTGTGTGCTGCTGTGTCTCTGCTGTGAATATATTGATGTCGTGCTGTATTTCACGTCTTCTCCATGCAGGACCGCCAGCTTTTAGTAGCATCTGTGCTAGTATGCTAGTCCAGTGGTTCCCAAAGCTTTCAGGTCGAGACCCAAAAGAGAGATTAGACGTTTGCCCGCCCGGGACCCAAACTAGTGACAATAGCAGATCTACAAACTCACAACGCGTCGCTTCCGCGCCGCGTTGTGAGCTTGTAGATCTGCTGTTTTCACCACTTCTTAATTATTTAGATTTATTTTATTCATGGAATTTCTTACATTTCTTGCTTTGTTTGTTTTAAAATTTATAAAATTATATAAATGTTTGTATTAAAAGAAGTCTTTGGAGTGGCCCACAAATAGGGTCCCGACTCCTGTATGAGACAGTACTGTATTATCTCCTGTCTTTTCCCCACAGGACAATAGCGTACTGCCAGTAGGTGGACAACTGTATAATGAGACGGTATATGTGTCTCCTGTCTTTTCCCCACAGGACAATAGCGTACTGCCAGTAGGTGGACAACTGTATAATGAGACGGTATATGTGTCTCCTGTCTTTTCCCCACAGGACAATAGCGTACTGCCAGTGGGTGGACAACCTGGAGGAGACCCAGAAGCTGCTGTCGGTCAGCGGGCCGCTGAGCGACGCGCTCAGGTGGCTGCTGGGTCACCTCAACGGCAGCATGGTGCGCCGGGAGATGTACGGCCACGGCATCGGACGCTTCTCCAAGGAGGAGGTGTACTCCCTGATGGAGAGGGACATGAGGACGCTGGCCACGCTGCTGGGTATGTATGAGATGAGGGTCGCTAGACCCTCCTATGCCCAGCTTTGTGTGTGTTTGTGTGTAGTGTATCCCATAGCGATGATTTGATTGAGGATGGGGGGGTGCAAAGTGAGGACGCCAATTGTGATTGGCTGAGCAACGGAATTGAGTATAATAAGTTAGGACGCCTATTGTGATTGGCCGGAATGTGATGATGTATGATGATAAGAGCTCCCCTCACTTCACACAAGTGTGATTTTTTTACTTAAGTAAAAGTATCAATACTGCAATGTAGAACTACTCCGTTATAAGTGAAAGTCCGGGATTCAGAATGGAAATGTACTTTAAGTACCAAAAGTAAAAGTACTCAACGTGCAGAATGTCCCATCAAAAAATGAGCAGTTGAGACGAATTACCGTCTATTTTAAGTCCATAGTAATTATCCATAATGTATAACTGATGGATATATTTAATGCTCAGGACTTATGGATTTGGATGGTTATTCGTCTCAACTACAATAAAAAAATCTTTAGAAAATAGCCACTGATTCGGCCTCAGGTCTTAATGGGTTAAGAATCAAGATACAATTACAGGGCCACTGGTATTGGACAAACTGTGTGTGTGTGTGTGTGTGTGTGTGTGTGTGTGTGTGTGTGTGTGTGTGTGTGTGTGTGTGTGTGTGTGTGTGTGTGTGTGTGTGTGTGTGTGTGTGTGTGTGTGTGTGTGTGTGTGTGTGTGTGTGTGTGTGTGTGTGTGTGTGTGTGTGTGTGTGTGTGTGTGTGTGTCTGAGGTCTAAATGTGGAAAATGGAAGGAGGGAAGGGCCAAAGTAACAGGAAGAGCATGTATTGGGGTCTTCGATCGCAGGGCTGCCTAAGTGAGACATCAAAATGGAAATAAGCAGTCCTTTCCTATGGAGGAAACTCATTTTCCATTGATCTGTTTACACTGTTATGAAAGATATTTGGAAAATAGAAGTTTCTCCCAGACAGAATGCATCTGTATTTTCAGAACCAACGCCATCATTTGTATAGCTTCTCTCCAGAGTTTGAAGTCTGTGTATACTTTCTAGTTTCTACGTCAAATAATATGACGATAAAAGGTCAAATAGTGTGCTAAAAGCACAGTTGGTTGCCCATGCTCAAATGAGTGTATATTTGTATAATGTCTCTAATAAAGGATAAATGGTTGGGTAAGATCATCAAGTCTACTGTAACACCTTTTACAAGGAGTTTAATTTAATTTAATTGGGAATCTTGGATCCTCGTCAGGTCTGTGCAAGGTAGCACAGGTAACTGGGTACTCGATATTTGCCATTGACAATGAAAGGAGAAATTAGGTAAAAATTCCGCCAAATATGATCAAAACATCAATCACATGTCGGTGGGAGCACTTGGCCAATAAGGGACCACCATTCTTGATGATTATGTACGATAATGATGAGCGCCCCTCACTTCACACGGGTGAGTTTTTTATTTTTTTTATTTTGGCTTTCGCCTTTATTTTATATATTTTTATGGGGGGGCAGACAGTAGGCTGACAGGAAATGGGGAGAGAGATGGGGGGAAGACATGCAGTAAAGGCCGTCGGGATCGGGAGTCGAGCCCGCAGCACACTGCCAGGCTGGCAGCCAAGCCAAGGTGCCTGGACCACTGAGCCATGGCCCAGGCCCACGGGTGATGTACAAGCGAGGGACATTTTGACCGTATGTCAGTGGAAATGACCAGGGATGATCAGCCCCTCACTTCACACAAGAGTGATTTTTGAGTGGTGCAGCCACTCCAATGACCAGCAATGTCCGTCCCTATCTATGTCTGTATGTCTTTATGTTTAGGGTACCAACAGGTGACAAAGTGTCGCTGTTGAGCTTCACACTGTGCACAGGTGCATGATGGGAAGCTGAGTTTTTTTGGGAAGCTGAGAGTGGGAAGCTGAGAGCCGACACCCACTAGTCAGACACCCACTAATCAGACACCCACTAGTCAGACACCCACTAATCAGACACCCACTAGTCAGACACCCACTGTCAGACACCCACTGTCAGACACCCACTAGTCAGACACCCACTAGTCAGACACCCACTGTCAGACACCCACTGTCAGACACCCACTAGTCAGACACCCACTGTCAGACACCCACTGTCAGACACCCACTGTCAGACACCCACTAGTCAGACACCCACTGTCAGACACCCACTGTCAGACACCCACTGTCAGACACCCACTAGTCAGACACCCCAACAGCACCACTCAGTTCAGACGGGTCTGATGTTTCTCTTAGTGTTGATTGTCATGGCTGTTAGCTCCCACCTGATGTTGTGTGGGAGTCCCAACCATTCCAGATCATACTGAATAACTGCTAGCTTGCAAATTGTCTTCAGACTAGGACTTAAATCTAAGATATACAAGTCATCAGTTTTGCCTCCTCTAGACAGGATGATACGATTACCAACCATGCAACAAGCTATATCTATATTACAGTATCGAAAATCAGGATCAGGAAATAGGTGGTAGGTATCATTAGTAAGTGGTCTAGGATAACTTTTCCTCTTGGGCTCAAGCATCTTCCAGGAGAAGGTCTGTGGATTGAATTTCCACAGGTCATTCAAGTGCTGGTTCATGTTGTTGCCACCAAATATGTACAGCTCTCCATTGTAGGCAAAGGCTGAATGTTGACAACGTCCTTCTGGTAGAAGCTGTGGAGAAAGTGTGCTCAGCCAGCCGTTGGTCTCTGTGTCAAACACACTGATGTTGTTGTAGAAGTCCTGTCCCGAATAGCCCCCAAATACAAACATCTTTTTCCCAATGATGGTGGCAGTATGACTGGTTGAAGCAGGTGGGGGAGTGCCTATAGTGTTAATTAAAGACCACACCATTGTGGTGGTTTCCAACATGTAGATGCCATTAGTGTAGTATTCAGTTGGGTTGAATCCTCCATAAATATACATCACCGTCCCCAAGACACAGGCTGAGTGGAATGCCCTCGCCTGTGGAAGGGCACTAGAAACCTTCCATCTGTGGGTGTTGACATCAAATTCATGCACATTGTAGTACGTATTCCTCCATTGTTCCCGAGAACATCCCCCCAACAGGTAAACGGTATCTTCTATCAGGACAGCTGTAAAAGAGTAGCGCATGGAAGGAACCTCAAGGTGATCTTCTCTTCCAGCTGTTACTTTTGGTAACTTCTTCCACAATAAAGACACAGTGTCGAAGACGTGAACCTCCATCTGCTCCGTGTCCTTCTTGAATCTGTCCCCTCCAAAGGAGTACACTTTGTGTTCCACTGCTACGGAAACATGATGGTATCTCTTTGCTCTGCTCTTCTGATGCACCGTCCAGCAAAACATGCCTTCTCGCGAAAGAGATATAGAAGTTACCTACAGATTAGATTATTTTACTTAAATCTTGCAGCTTAAAGAAGTGTCACTGTGTGTACCCTACCATTCATATTGTTTCTGTCGCCCAAACATCACATAAAGTTTGACCAATCCACAAAGCCCATGTGTCACGTTAGCCAATCAACAAGGTCAATGCCTGATGATCTCCCTAATATGGAAGATTGATCACTGTGAGTTTCAGTGATGTCATCAGCACCACTGATGGCATAATTGCTAGCTACACCAGTCTTCTGCCAAGGTGTCTTCGCTATACCCTGGAGTGCATTGCCAGATTTCAAACACTTTCAAGAGTTAAAAAATAAAAATCACACTTGTGAAGTGAGGGGCACTCATCATCATCGTACATAATTGTACATCATCATCTATGACTTAAAACTGTAATATACCAACAGTTTACACTGAGTGTGAATGAACACTTTAAACACTTTAAAACATAGTCAAGTGGGTGCAAATGAGAATCATCCTCTTTGGAGGATTCAAAGGAGATGACACTGTCATTGATGAGCTGTTCATCTTGACTTGAGTATTAAGACATTATGTAAACTAGCAGTTATTCACTTTCAGTACGGTCTGGTCAGTCTGAACTCCCACACGACATCAGGTGGGAACTGGTAGCCATGACAACCAACAACAAACTATAAAACAACAGAATATATTACATGAGTGTGCTCACTGCCAACAAGCTCACCAAAAGAAGGAAAAACAGAAAACAGTCATATATATGGATATTCTCCTTTCATTGTCAATGGCATTTAATGTTTGTGTTGGCACAAAAAGACGATTTGCTCAGACACATATGACGTAAATTCTCCTTTCATTGTCAATGGCAAATGTGACACGGGTTAGGACAAAAACCTGGCCCTAGCCGCCCTACTCTTACAAAACACTCTAAACATGGGTTGGGTATTTCTGTTTCTCTGTGTCTCACAGGAGATAAGAAGTACTTCATGGGTGCAAAGATGTCAACGTTAGATGCCACGGTGTTTGGCCATTTAGCCCAGGCTATGTGGACGCTGCCGGGCACACGACCAGAGCAACTCATTAAAGGTTAGTTGGCATGCTCAGTGTTGAAGCTACACTATTTTTTGTGTGTCAATAAAATGTTATTTTGACCAATATTTATGGTAGATTCTGTATGTGGACTAAACTCCCCATTGCAGTAGACTCATTCCCAGTTGTCCTAGCATTTCACTCTACCTTGCTGACTTGCTGTACCCCTTTTTCTACCTTTTATTTCGATTAATGCTAAGATGCTAAGATAAGGCTTCTAATGCAGACATTATCTTGGTCACTAGTCCTCATTATTTTACCACAGATGTCAGTAGCCTGGAAATAGCCAGACGAATGTGCCACAGCTAAAAAGAGAGCCCTGGGCAGATTGGTCTGGCTGGCACTCCTTGGTTTGAATTACATTTTGCTCACCCCGGAGTTGTGGGTGACCAATGATACCAATCAGAGCCCACTATTCAAAGTGGGACAGTTTTAGCTGTGAATGTGTTTGTACCCGCCCCTTGGAAATGAATATTCCACACTAATCACTGCGTATATATTATAGTCTTGCCATGCCAGGCTAAAATGTCAGGAATTTGATTTAGAACAACAAAACCGTTCTAGGTGAAGGCGTGCTCTACTCAGGGAGTCAGGTTGATAGTCTCTGTAGCTGATGGGTGCAGATTCTTGAAGATCAATGGAAAAAAGGGAATATCCGTACTCTCTTGTATAACGTTTTGAGTTTCTTTATTTCATGAAAAACACAAGCAGCAGCAGCAGTCCACCTAGAGAAACGAACACGTTTCGGCACGCAGGCCTTCCTCAGCGTTTCAAACACTTAGAGAAAGGCTGAGGAAGGCCTGCGTGCCAAAACGTGTTCGTTTCTCTAGGTGGACTGCTGCTGCTGCTTGTGTTTTCATGAAATAAAGAAACTCAAACTTTATACAAGAGTGCGGATATTCCCGGACTCTTCCAGGATTCCAGGAATTTGATTTAGACACTAACTATGCTATATTTTGACAGAAGTTCATTATTGATAGCTGAACCTATAGTATGTTTCAAACTAAATATTATTTATTTGGTTAGCATGCTGTTATAAACGGATATGCTACTAGGTAGGTTCATTGTTTACCTGGTAGCCTCGTCCCTTTGAAGCCCTGCTACACGGTTCTCTCTGCACTCTATTTATGTGATCATTTGTTTATTGACTAGTGTCTAACACACTGGATAAAAGCGTCTGCTAAATGCCTTAATTTTAATTGTTAATACAATATTATAACACAATTGCAGTGGTTGTATTTGGTCTTCCTGCTCTTCTATTGAGAAATGTATATCCCGGTCTGGTCTGACCCCTACTGGTTAACAGATGGTACTGTCTGAAGGTCAAATATTCAATATCTTCCCTGAGCAAGTGAAGTGGTGAAAATGTCAGCACTCATGCGTGGTACTCTGAATCTGGTATACCTTTTATGAACATGCAACATTATTTCATGTATCCGGCTTGTAATTATGTATTTATGTATACATGTATTTCCTTACAAAATTGGAATGTGGAACCTGAAATTGAAAATATAAAGCATATTCCTGTTTTATAAGAGCTTTTTAATACCACAAGGGATGCTGTATATTTCCAGAGAACCTAGGGTTGGGTGTATCTGTCTGCCTCCACTAGATGGCAGTGAAGTACTGCTGCATTGCAGTGTTTGATGATGACACAGGCTTTGATTTTGTTTGTGTATCTTCAAAGAGATTGTTAACAGCAGGGAAAACACCGGAGACCGGAAAACGGTCTTTTTTGTTTCTTGGATGCAGAAAAGGATAAAGAAATCAAAGTGTGAACATGAAATCAGATGTTGTCATTTCAGATGTTTCGGAAGGCATCAAGCTGTGTCTTTGTGGTTGTGTACAGCCTAGTTTTTGATGAATGAGCTTACAATAAGAACATGAACATAAAACACCTCTGACTGAGCCATAATCAAAGCATGAACTCACAGCCTGTTGTTGCCAGTAAGTGTTATAATTATAAAGGCACTATGATGTGCCTGCAGTCACCTTGTGGACCCCCACATCGACATGTATTAGGCCAGGGGTTCTCAACGTTTTGGGCCGGGGACCCCCGGAGATAACCTGACTCCGCCAGATGGGGCAGCAGAAACGGCCTGGCCAATCAGCAGCAGCTAGAAGCTGCTGCTAGAAGCTGCTAGAAGCTGCTGCTGATTGGCCAGGCCGTTTTGTGGCCGGGCATCAAGTCTGCCTGAGAGTTCCCAGATGGGAGCAGGAGGGGGGAACCCAGTGTACTCTCTGCTGCCCCATCTGGCGGAGTCAGGTTACCCCGGAGATGCTTTGGCACTGTCTCGGGACCCCCGCCCCGCCCCCTCCCGCCCCCCCCCCCAAGATAAATTGACCTCTACAATAACCTTAATAATAGAGACAATACACCATAAATAAATACTGAAACCAGATATAATCATTAGGGAAGGTGTATGTATGTACTATGTGTATTATATGTAAACTCTTCATTTCCATTTTCCAGCCATTCAGTTGCATTTTTTTTTAAATAATTTGGGGACCCCCCAAAATAATTTGACGACCCCCAGAGGGGTCACGACCCACGGGTTGACCCCCATTTGAAAAGATATGCCAGTGACCCCGATAAGAGAGGATTTTTACGGCTCTGGAGCTCCAGTTTCACATGCTTTAGGCTACGGACCCCAATCTAATGGCATTTCTATCTCTGGTACCCCAATTTATAGTGTAAAACCAATGGACTAGGTCGTAGCAGCTCATTCATTTCATTTGCTGCTTTCTTTCGTTTTAGGGATTTTAACTGTTTTTGACAGGGGGGCGGGGGCATTCGAGCATGGGGCTAAATATGTATTCTTTTACACAATTTTATAGCGATTTATTGTTTTATTATTTACTATAGTCCTACTAGACCCCAAGAAATTACATCTGGACACAAAAGATCACAGGATCTACTGATTGTGTCAAACTGACATATTGAGCCTATGACACACAGTGTGGCTTCCCCCCAGTAGGCTACCTTCACATTCAGTAGATCCTGGGATCTACTGAATGTTTTTCGCTCATCCACTTTTCAGAAATGACTGAAGAAACCAAAAAAAGTATCACTATTTTTACACAATTCCCGCCAGCACTAATTAATGAGACGCAATGAGACGCAGAGTGAGTAGACGGAAAACATGCCATTTTATAATGAGCATTAGTGAGGACCAATTATATGAAGATAAGGTTGAAAACGTGAACATTTTCAGATGGGGTGTCCGTGGCCAAATACATATCATTTTGGGGTTCCTTGGAAGTTTCAGAACTACTGATTTGGAAGGCATTTGTAGAATCAGCCTCTTGGTCTTGATGGGTTAAAAATACTCCTGTCTCCTGTCTTGGCTTTGTAGGTGAGCTGATCAACCTGGCCATGTTCTGCGAGCGCATGCGCCGGAGGTTCTGGCCCGAGTGGTTCGTGGACATGGAGGACCTGTACTACGAGGGCGACAGTGACAGCAGCAGCACCGGCGACTCCCCCAACGGCCTGCTGGACTTGGGCCTGTTCTCCAGGACTGACACTCTGGACGACAGTGACGCTAGCAGCCACTCGGCGGCGCCAACCCCGCACACCCCGCGCTCCCACTCGCTCTTTGACTCGGACGTGGGCACGGGGTCGGACAACGAGGTTCAGCTTAAAGAGGAATCAAAGGAAGACCGGCTGGACGTTTGAGATAGGAGGCGCGAGGTGACCAGATTTGGCTGACAAGAGTCCGACTGACCCACAGCCCTAACCCGTTCGAGAGTTACTGGCCCGCTCTGTGGTTTTACAGACGTGGAGCAAAGGTCTCTGTTCCTATACAGGGCCAGAGAAGAACACTCACTCATGGAGCAACTGCTCCAGCTATTCCATCCTGATGACAAAATCCAAGTTCCCGAGAGTAACATCAGTGTGTAGCCTAACCGTCTCATGGACAAACTGGGTATTTATATGCGGGGCATATGAACTGAAAGCGCATACTATTATAAATAATATTGTTGCTGTCGGGCAGAAACCTTTTATCTCCATCTTTAAGCGTATTTTACGAGATAACATCTATTTGAAAGAGTTAAAGTTGATCTGTGGGTTGTATAAATATTGGAAAAAAGGATTAACAAGAGCTTGTGACTAAATAATAACTAGTCTACAGCTAGTGGAACACAGGTTCTGAGAACTAACCATTTTGGACGTACAAGGTTTCCACCCGACAGCTACGTTATGATTTGTTGGGACTGTTTATCTGACAGTTCCTCTTTGCCTTATTGGTCTCGTCACAACGCTGGTGATGGGTTATCAAAAGATAGGCATTCAATTTGGCATTTGTTTACTTTTAAAGGTAGAGACTCGAGAGATAAAGATAAACAAAATTGAAAATATCTGCACACTTCGTTAAAGCTCACAAAATTATTATATGTACATTTTGACCATGTAGGTCTTCCTCCGGCAAATGTTTGATTGTCCCTGTGATTGGATTATTTGCTAGGCTGCTTCTTCCGGCTCACAGGTGCTATACATTGTCATTAGCCAATGACTTTGGTATAAATGCGATGCAAGAGTGCGGTCTAGCCGACACCAACTCGGGACTCCTGAATCGTTGCCCTCCACACTCTCCTATATCTAACATCAGGGTCTTGAGCTCTCCAGTGTTGTTAGCTAAGATGTCGCGCCACAGTGCATCCACCTAGGTGGTGCGCTTCTTGCCTTTCCTAGCTTTGCCCTGGGTTGGCTAGTGTACAGTTTGCTTGCCTCTATAGTTCCGCGTGCCTGACGCAGTGCCCTGCCAGCCTCATCCTTCTCTCTGACTTTGTCTGTGTGACCCGTGGTATAGGTCCCCATATAAATAGGCTTACGTTCCTTTGTAAGAGAATAATAAAATAAAAAAATACCTACTGTACATGCTCGAAACATTGCACTCTTAAGAAAATAGTTTGTGAGCTTTAACCCAGTGTGTGGATATTTTAACTTATGTTTGATACATGCCTTGTTAGCCAGCACTTGGCCTAAACACAGGTACTAGATGTGCACACAATCTGCTCATTGAACAGAGTTAGAGAAGATACCTGTTGAAGACAAGGCATGTATACCGTCTCTCTTGTTGGAGGAAACACTGACTGCTCTGCTACGTTTTGTAACTTGAAGTTATTAGTGTACGTGGAGATTACCTGGCTGACAGTCGTCTATTCTGTTGCGTTAAAAGGTCCACCTTCGGTCTCTTCATCGCCGTACAAATAATCAAAGCGAAAGTGATTCATGAGTATTTGCACGATCCACAATCGCTAAGTTTCATCTGTAGGCCTAGAGCAGGGGGACTGGCGAGGGGGGGGAGGGGGGGGGGGTACGGTACCGTTGGTTCAGATGTTGAATGTTTTGGTTGCTTTAGTTGTTGACGCCAGGGGGTCCTTGAGGGGGTTCCAGGGGGTCCTTGAGGGGGTTCCAGGGGGTCCTTGAGGGGGTTCCAGGGGATCCGCAGCCAAATGAGAATTATACAACAATATGTCGGAATCAGAATCAGATTTATTCACATCAAAGGTTTACAGGTGTAAATCTGTGGATGAAATGTATTTTAATGTCACATGTACAATTTACAGTTATAAAAAACGTTTTAAACCAATACCTCTTCATATCAGGGTATATAGGGCAAAATCATTTGAAGTGGGGGGGGCGGGGGGGGGGGGGGGCGGTCTATACCCTAATTAAAGTATTGTCGGCGGCCTTCTGTGGGTTTGAAGACCACTGGTGTAGACGACTTACATTTTTGTTGATTCAATATAGCTGCAGTTACAGTGTGTGGCCGCTAGAGAGTGGTGTGTCCTCAAGCAAGCCTGCATGGCGTCTCCTCTGTTCCATAACCTCAAGGTCATTGGGAGGCCCATGGCTGTCAGTGGTTCTTCTGTCACGGGCGGAAGAATGAGTATGAATAGAATTATTATCATTTACTTTCTCCTCAGTCTTGGCGCGTAAGTGATGCCCTTCCTCTGATGATGAGTAGATTTGTGCACATAGTGCACGATTGAGAGCAAGTGTGTGCGCTCGTGCGTGCGTGTCGTGTGTTCTTGTGGCCATGGACACGTGTGTGTGATATATTTCATGGAAAGACGTACCGTAATGGTGTGGAGCAGAGTGCAGCTAAAAACAAGCGGCACTCAAATCCGTAACGAATGAGGTGATATGTGCAATTTGGGTTTGGAATCTTATAGTTTTTAAGTTATTTAATATCAGTGCCACTTTAATATTGTTTATATACCAACTTATGTGTCAAAGCTGTTTATTTTTGTTGGTTTTGGTTTGTTTCCTTGTTGCTCTCAAAGAGATATATATAGTTTTTTGCACTATTACACTATTTTGTGTGTGTGTGTGTGTGTGTGTGTGTGCGTGTGCGCGTGTGTGCGTGCGTGTGTGTGCGCGCGCTGTGTGTGTAGATAAGAGGTTGATTATGAATGGTAGTGTGTAATCTGGTTAACGTTTCTTCAGGAAAATGCTGGATGGGAAAATAATGAAATCTGCACACACACACAGTCACAGTGACAAAATACCAAATGAACTACAATACAACTGTGTGTGATTTAGTTGTAAAAGGAAAAGAAGAAGCCGTCCCTCCTCGTATTTTAACTGAAGGTACAAAATGGACCAAAAACATTTCTGAAAGTGGTCAAATGTTAATTCTCTTCCGTTTAGTTTTGAGAGAGGTAGGCCTACTCACTCACAGTAGCATTATGATGGTTGTAGAATAAAAAGAAGATAATGTAGTACTTGTACGTACATAGACAGCGTAATGTCAGGATATTATTGTGAATGACAAGTCTTGTTTATGGAAACAGATAACACAGCAAATTCTTCAGCGTTATTTTAACTCGGAGAGTGTAAAGACTGACCCTTAATATCGGCAGAATTCCTGTCGAGTGCACCAAAATTCTCAGTTGATTTTATCCATTTGTACCTGTGAGAGTGTGCAACGGGTCCATTTGGTTAACAGTTTACACACTCTCAGAGTTGCATTAACCCCAGAGATGTTGTTTTCCGTGTGGGGCGACTGACTTGAGAATACGACATTGTATGTGGCCTGCCTGGGTTGTGTTGTGGGTTGTGTCCATGCTAACGCTACATACAGACTGACCACCATATCAATCTGGCCGCTTTAATCAAGCCATATTAGAGAATACATCTAAACGAAACATGTCTTGTTATTGAAACCATACTGTAACATTACAGCCATGTAAATACGTGTGACAAACTGTAACATAATATACTATAATACCCTGTAGACCTGGTGTCATAATATCCCAGAGGGGCTGGTTGACACTGGTCACTCCTAACAATTTCAATAAAGAATAGCTGTGACAATTTTACACTTTTTGAGTGGTCCTTATGTGTTTGTAATGTCGGTTGAAGATAACCTATTGATGTCATGACGCACGCACGCACCCACGCACGCACGCACGCACGCACGCACGCACGCACGCACGCACGCACGCACACACACACG
This sequence comes from Electrona antarctica, assembly GCF_951216825.1. Classification (NCBI taxonomy): domain Eukaryota; kingdom Metazoa; phylum Chordata; class Actinopteri; order Myctophiformes; family Myctophidae; genus Electrona; species Electrona antarctica. The sequence continues at coordinate 45,242,275 of NC_136811.1, forward strand.
ACCTGTACTTAAGTATTCAGTCATTTTCACATCTGCAACATCCCTGTGTGTGTGTGTGTGTGTGTGTGTGTGTGTGTGTGTGTGTGTGTGTGTGTGTGTGTGTGTGTGTGTGTGTGTGTGTGTGTGTGTGTGTGTGTGTGTGTGTGTGTGTGTGTGTGTGTGTGTGTGTGTGTGTGTGTGTGTGTGTGTGTGTGCGTGCGCGTGCGTGCACGCTTGCATGAGGGAGAGAGTGTTGAGTGTGTGTTTTCAATCAGGCTAACAAGCGGCAGTCATCCAGGCACGAAGGAGGAGGCTGATTAAGGTTCTGCCAGCCGCTGGAGGCAAGACGTGGGGAGAGGAGAGGAGAGAAGGCAGGGATGAGTGGAGGAGAGGACAGAAAGAAGGGAGCTGAGGTGAGTATAGTGAAGAGGAAGTGAGAACTGCAGGAGGAGGAGGAAGGACGAGAGATGTAGTGACACAGGGGAAGCTGAGGGGTGGGATGGAGAGAGCTGCATGGGGGCCTCAGTGTTTATTGAACCACATGAACACTAGCGGCCTCATTCTGGGCATGCCATAAAGTGAACTGGGCAAACATCCGGTGAAAATAAGCCACCTATTGGCAAACGAATAGCACATCTCTGAGCTCAAGATTGTAGATCAGCTATACTTTTAGTGTGTAGAGGGAAACAAGAAGTCATATATCAGCTTACATTCCATTCTCTTAAATATTGTACCTTAGTGGGGCTTTCTGTAGTCACGTATAGTCATGGTGTGGTGGGGGAGAGGAGAGCGGGCTTAGTGTCCCATTGGCCGTATAGGGACTCAAATCATCATAAAGGTAAAAATAACAAAAATATGTAAAGAAGGGGGTTATAAGGAGGTGGGGGTAGTCACTAGACTAATGGGGGGGGGGGGGTAATCATTTCCTCTCCCTTTAGCATGAAAGGTGGATTTTCAGGCCTGTTTTAAAGGACGCCAGGGATTTGCATTTTTTGAGGGAGGGAGTCGGGGCATTCCACACTTGGGTGGCAGTGCTGTAGAATGAGAATTTGCCCATGTTTGTTTTGAAAGTGGGTGGTACCCTATTTTCTACAGTCTATGGTGGTACCAGATCGTTGTTGTCGCTTCCTCTTGTATTGTGGCTGTGGGAGTCGCTCACTTTATTTAGGTAGTTTGTCAGGTACTGTATGCGGGTACAGAGGGCATAGAGGGCAAAGCTGCATTTACAATTTTAAATGTCAGTCTCTAATTTCAATTGCTTAGCTCTGTTTTCTACCCGGAGCCAAGCAGGTCTAACGGGAGCAGGTGGAACAGAGGAGAGCAGAGGCGAGAAGAGGGCAGACGGGGATCACCAAGCTGCTGAGTTAGGAAGACTAGGGATAAACACGAGAGGAAGAAGTCAGTGGGGAAGAGAGGAAGACTAGGGATAAACACGAGTGGAAGAAGTCAGTGGGGAAGAGAGGAAGACTAGGGATAAACACGAGAGGAAGAAGTCAGTGGGGAAGAGAGGAAGACTAGGGATAAACACGAGAGGAAGAAGTCAGTGGGGAAGAGAGGAAGACTAGGGATAAACACGAGAGGAAGAAGTCAGTGGGGAAGAGAGGAAGACTAGGGATAAACACGAGAGGAAGAAGTCAGTGGGGAAGAGAGGAAGACTAGGGATAAACACGAGAGGAAGAAGTCAGTGGGGAAGAGAGGAAGACTAGGGATAAACACGAGAGGAAGAAGTCAGTGGGGAAGAGAGGAAGACTAGGGATAAACACGAGTGGAAGAAGTCAGTGGGGAAGAGAGGAAGACTAGGGATAAACACGAGTGGAAGAAGTCAGTGGGGAAGAGAGGAAGACTAGGGATAAACACGAGAGGAAGAAGTCAGTGGGGAAGAGAGGAGAGAAGAGGAGTCGGGTGAAATGAGAGCAGTGGTGGAAAGTATAACTAAATACATTTACTCAAGTACTTATACTTTTAGTCCTGCGGGCCGATTCTAAAAACGCCTTTACTTAGTTTTTGAGGCGCGCTATATACAGTAGCCCCTCCTATATTCAGCTATTAGTGTAGATTTATGTCCTACACAAACATTAAATTCCCATTGACAATACATGGAGAATTTTTCGTCATAGTGTCTGAGCAAAAAGGCATAGTGTCTATTTTACGTCATGATGATGTACGATGATAAAAGCCCCTCACTTCACACGGGTGGGATTTTTATACTTTATACTATCTCCGATATTGTACTTTTTACTCCACTATACAATTGTTTGACAGCTTTAGTTACGAGTTTCTTTATAGAGTTCCATTTGTCATTACAAAACATACATTAACCATACTTAGGCTAGGGCCTAGTAAATAGAAAATACGGCTTATGTGGTCAAATAGCCTAGCCGCTATATAGGCTATTTGAAAAACTACAATCTACAGGCTCACAGCGTGTCACATCACGTTATAGATCAAAAACGTTTGAAACATTTTGAAAGATTGGAGCCTATGTTTACTTTGGTTCGGCTTAACCGCCGAAACGTTGGATTCATTTTTGTCTTACCTGCTGTCCTAATAAAATATTGGCACTCTGGCTATTGGCGTGTGCGGCCACCTTCTTGTTTTTTCAAGATTTCCTCTATAGTTTTCTCCCGTGTGCCGGCACCGCCACAAGGACTTTGGTGTGCGTATAGCTTTTTGTACACAGTACTTTGGTACTTTTACCTTCAGGCATGCTTGACCGAAACGTTGCTTCTTTGAATAAATCGTTGCTCCTGTACCGTGCAGTTCGGCACTGTGCGGGCATATTTTTTTTATTATTGTACTTTGCTTAAGTGAAAATAAATAAATACATAAAATAAACTCTCAGTATATCTTCCACTGGAAATTAGGGATGTCCCAATCATGTTTTTTTGCTCCCAATCCGATTTGATTTTGCCGATACCGATTTTTCCAGATCTGACATTTATATTTTTATAGAACATTGATGCCATATCACAATAGTACAATATCCAAAATCACAGACAATATCCAGTCTAATATCATGATATGGATATAATATTGATACTAGGGATGTCCCAATCACCGATTCCGATCATTTGAAAATGATGTGATCGGCCCCGATTTCCGATCACGTGATCGGATCGGGACAACCCTACTGGAAATCAAGAGGGATTAGGGAGGAGGAGGAGGAGGGAGGAAGTCAGAGCATCAGGAGATAGAGAGATGGATCTAATTCTGTGAGCAAGGGAAGAGGAGAGCTACAGCTTATTGGAGAATGTTGGGGTGAGAAGGAGAGACATTGAGAAAAGAGGAGACAAGAGGGTACAGTACATGCATAGTTGGGCTGGGGGCTTGGAGAGACGAGTGAGAGGGGGCTGTGCAGGACTGGGCTGGGCTGGGCTGGGCTGGGCTGGGCTGGGCTGGGCTGGGCTGGGCTGGGGGCTCGGGGAGAAGAGAGGGCCACGGATCAGGAACCATGGGCTCCCTCGGGATGGAGCAGGTGCAAGCTGCAAGCGAAGCCTTTGGGCCTGACGGAGCAGTCAGAGCTTAAAACAATCTGCACTGCTCCTTTTTTAATTTGGTTCTCTGAACACCCCACCCCTCTCACTCACTCATTCACTCTCTCTCCCTCTCTCTCTCTCTCTCTCTCTCTCTCTCTCTCTCTCTCTCTCTCTCTCTCTCTCTCTCTCTCTCTCTCTCTCTCACAGATCAACACGTAGTGCAAAATTAAAAAGGGAACTCCCCTGGCACGCCAAAACAAATTAGTGCAAACAAATTACACAGAGTCAACACACAAACAGTAGGCGCATCTGGACTAGCGGAGCCGGTGGCTACCTTCTATGCTAACCACATTTGGCTGCACTCCTCAAGTCACAATTTGTAAATACAGTTTTGTGCTTTCAAAAAAAGAATAATCTTGGCCCTTTATTTCTGAGCAAGGCTGCTGCGCTCTGCAATTCTGCTGTGTGCATCTCTGACTGTGTGTGTGTGTGTGTGTGTGTGTGGTGGTGGTGAGCATTGTTGGACTTGGCTGGCCCTCTCCCGTGGCCCCGTGGCCCTCGTGGCCCCTTCGGCCCCTCTGGCAGTGGCTGCAGTCTGTCCATCTGCCTCCTACTGGCTCTGGTGGGACAGAGGCCATGGGGCCCCGGGCCAGCTGCTCAACATCCCCCCCAGCACAACCTGCCTCCTGCTGCCAGGTGGGACCCCCAGGATAGGATACACAGTTGGACATCTACACAGTGCACGCACGCACGCACGCACGCACGCACGCACGCACGCACGCACGCACGCACGCATGATGCGCACATGGTGCACAGTACACTCAGATGCCCAGTGCCCACATGGATGTTTAAATGCGGTAACAGCCCCATTATAAATGTTGGGCGACCTGAAGTTTTCCAGGAGGCATTTCACAGCACGCATGCACGCACACACACACACACACACACACACACTGCATGTGCTGAACACAGCCTTTTGATTCTGGGGGTTCAAGGGGGACAGAGGGGGGGACACACCAACAGGTGGCGCTGTTTTCTTTCCTAATTACGGCTTTATTTATTCATTGGCATGCAGAGGCTGACTTTGGCTGCCCTGCTCTTTCGTGTGCGTGAGTGTGTGCGTGCTGTGAATGGGGAATATTCATTTTTTAGGATGTTTTCTGTGAGGGTCCAGTTAGCACCTGCTTTGCAGTATTTCTACGGTGTGGCTGCAGGCCAAGCTCTGTCTGTCTGTCTGTCTGTCTGTCTGTCTGTCTGTCTGTCTGTCTGTACTGTATGTCTGTACTGTATGTCTGTGTTTGTACATGGATATAGGTGAAACTATTTCCGCAAATCTCGTAGTTTCACCATTTCTCGCTTCTGTTGCTTTCATTGGAGACATTGAGACATTTCCATTTGGTCAAATGAGGCATCATACTGTAGATCACCACACCACCATCGCATGAACACCAGGACATAAGCATGAACACCAGGACATAAGCAGCCATGAACACCAGGACATAAGCAGCCATGAACACCAGGACATAAGCATGAACACCAGGACATAAGCAGCCATGAACACCAGGACATAAGCAGCCATGAACACCAGGACATAAGCAGCCATGAACACCAGGACATAAGCAGCCATGAACACCAGGACATAAGCAGCCAACCAAGTTCCACAACCAGCACGCAGATACTCTACTGACTTTTCAGGGGTCGAGGCCCATACAAATACTTGAAATACAAGCCCTTAACACCTCCACATTTAACAGTACAACATAAATGATACATAACCAACAAACTAATTTAACATTTGGCCCAGACCGGCCCACCAGAGGGTCAGCCCACCGGGCATATGCCTGGTACGTCCTGTGGCCAATCCAGGCCTGACACATAGTAACAAAATACAATACAGTTTCAGTTATTATGAAATAATACGTATTGTTATTCAAATGAATTGGGATTCAATTGAAATGAATTGAAATATATTGAGTTATAAATAATATTGAAAGAGTTAAAGCCTCTGTCATTTTAGATTTTAGCGTTGGCTGTTCAAAACAAATAGCAGATCTACAAGCTCACAGCGCGTCACTTCGTGCCGCACTGTGAGCTTGTACACCTGCTATTTTCGCAAAAGATCTCGAAAAAGAACTACTGATTTAGAAAGCATTCATATAGAATCGACCTCAGATCCAGGGCCACTTCAGCCCTTTTGCAACCAGAGCTTATTTTAATGATGTTTAGGACACAAGAAAAACTTTCCTGGGGTTTTTATGTGTGTAATATGTTTTTTTAAGATATTTTAGTCATGACGCCATGTTCATGACCAAAAACATGTCATGAAAATGTGGTCTCACTTCCTTTTTGGACTACAAAGTCACACCTCCATGCATCCTCCCCCCTCTCCACAAGGAGAGGAAGTGCACTAAAGCATTCTGGGCATTGTAGGAATTCAGCAATCCAGTCAAACCCTAGTCAAACACACAGACTTAATTATTTTTCTGGCCATAGGGTGCAAATTTCAAATTGTGCTACTGTTATCTACTACAAATACAATTAATATTGAGTGTCTGCAGTTTCTTCCAGTGGTGAAATGTCCCTTTTTTTGGCGTATTTCTATTGTACAGAATCTAGTGTGTGGAAAGTGTTCCATCTCAGGTTCCATTCCTGTCGACCGTTAACCAGGTTATGTTGCATGAAAAGACAGACAGAGGAGAGGAGAGGAGAGGAGAGGAGAGGAGAGGAGAGGGCTGGTGGGTTCTTCACAGAAGACACCACACCACATACCAGACTGAAGCCTATCGTGGCTCCCCTTCTGTCAGCCCATTATCTTCCTCTCCACGCTCCTCTCCTCTCCTCTTCTCTCCGCCTTCTTCTCCTGGATGTTATCTCCAGCTGCTTATGCCCTAATACCCCGATTGTTGTGCTCTAAAAACAATAATTAGCAATCCCAAACGAGACTGAGGGGTGAATTTAACAGCTTTCTTCTGATGTTTTTTCCTTCCCCTTTATCTCCTCTCCTTTTCTTTCTTTTTTTCCCCCCTCTCTCTCCTCCGTAAGAGCAGGGGGGATATTGGCAAAGCCTCTTTAAACTCTCCGGTATTATGGAGGATTATTTTGTGCCCAGATCCTGGCTTGGTGTGTCTGTTCAACCCCCCCCCCCTCTCTCTCGCTTTCTCCTCCTGGTTGTGGCAGACACGCTAGGTAAACAGTTTGTGTCACACTTGATTGCGTTTGAGAAATTAAAAAGCGGTGCTGACAATGGGCCAGGGCTGGGGATGAGGACTGGGGGACACTGACACCATAAGATTCGCTCTCTTTGGGGACGCGTGGCGTGCCGTATGATGGAGCGAGGCCCTCGCAGGCAGAACAATGCAAGGCCTCGTCCTTCAGAGAGACGCTACCAGCTCCAGGTCTCTGAGACTATCTACGCAGGGCCATCTGCTCTCTTTCTCTCACTCCCTCACCCTAACACACACACTCTCTCTCTCTCTCTCTCTCTCTCTCTCCCTCACTGTCTCTCTCTTTGTGTGTCTCTCTCTCATACTCCTCTATTTGCACTCTGTTTGGAAAGAAAGTGGGTTTGATGTGGCTCACTTATTCAACTGTTTACGAACACAAACACCCTCCCTGTCTGGCTGCTGGATATTTGTGTGTGTGTGTGTGTGTGTGTGTGTGTGTGTGTGTGTGTGTGTGTGTGTGTGTGTGTGTGTGTGTGTGTGTGTGTGTGTGTGTGTGTGTGTGTGTGTGTGTGTGTGTGTGTGTGTGTGTGTGTGTGTGTGTGTGTGTGTGTGTACAAGGGGAATATGTCAAGAAAATACACACACGCACACACACACACACACACACACACACACACACACACACACACAGTGCAACATCTGTGCCAGTCTGTGAAAAACACATATAACGTTGTTTGTTAACTTCCTTTGTAGAAATGATGTTGATAAGAACTTATGGTGAGATGAGTGTGTCGTGTGTTGACATGTAATGCTGTACAGCTTCTAAAAATGAACTCTCTAACCATTTCATCACTGAGGAAAAAATACTACTAATAATACAAAAATAAATACACAAGCCACCCTGTAGAGGGCAGTGTGATACTACATGAAAGATGCCCTGCTATATTCATTGTCAACATCAATGTTTCAGGGATATGTGAGGAGTACTGGAAAACTGTAGTAAACTGAATGTTGAATGTGACAAAATCGTATTAACCAAAAAAGTGTTAACCACATACAGTGACCACTTAAAACCCAGCATCAGGCGTTATCAATATGTCCATACAAATGTGTCCGTGGCAAAGACTTGGTCTTGTCTGTGGCAATTTTTAGATTTTCTGTTCTACACACTATTAGAATTTTTTTATTCTGATCATAAGACACAATTACTGAATGTCAGTCTCCAGGTTTTTGTTTATACACTTATTTACTATAGGACACTATGGCACATTAGGAGTCCAACTACTAGGCTACTAGTGGTTCTCACATGTTTTATTTGCAAGGACACCCTTAACTCTGAGAGTGTTCAAATAGAATCCATTTGGTTCTATTTGAACACTCTCAGGGTTACAGATCTGCAGGTCATTCAAGGCTAGCTCTTTTTGTTTCTGGTAATATTATTGTCCACTCATGTCTCATGCATGTCCGTGCGGCAAAAATGGAATTTTGCCAAAAATGTCGACCACAAGCCAGTAAAGCCAAAAACAAATCTTTAAAAAAAAAAAATTGACAGTATGACATCCCAGCATCCGTACTGTGGGGAAAATAGATCTAGCTTGTCGATCTGCTATTTTCAGCGGAAACTTCCCCCACAATAGTAGACAACAGACAATACACTAATATAGAGCCCTGTGGTACTCCGCTCAACCATATGGGGTGGTTAAACCCTCTAGTGAAATGGACCTGAGTTGCAAACTGTCCTCGCGGAACGCTCCTTTCCACTACACCGAACCAAAACTCTTTGCCAAAAATAGCCAATCTACTCTACAAGCTCAGAGTGTGGTGAACTTGCGATTTGTTGGCCGGTACTGTTCCCTCCAGAATATGAATGCTGGGGTTCTAAGTGGTTAAATAAACACAGCTGTAGGCTATAACACAAATGGAACTGAAAGGGGCCCATTAGTGATTTAACAGTGTACTAGACCGGTGCCCGGCTGTAGAGCACATGCAGAGTCGGTAACGATGGAAGTTGGAGACGCATTCCCCACCCGTCTATGCAGTACCCGTTGTACCCGTGTCAGAGTACCCGTTCCACCCATCTGTCTGTGTCCCTTTTATGCCCATATATGGAGATTTCTGTATCTGTCTCTCTGTGTCCCTTTATTCCTATATATGGAGTTATGTGTCAGGCATGCCCAAATATGAAGTGTTGTCGGAACTCGGAACAGGCCAGCTCCATATATGAAGATATAGGGGTGATCAGGTCCAGAGCCCCGGTGGAGGCCTTTTGTGGCGGTTCTGGACAACCGTGGGTCCGACCGACTCGACCACGGGCACTGCACTGCCTGTGGGGGTGTGGAACGCGTGTGTCGAATTTGAAGTCGGTGGGGCGAACGGTTCTCAAATTACGTGGATTACAGATGTGTGTGCGCGCACACACACACACACACACACACACACACACACACACACACACACACACACACACACACACACACACACACACACACACACACACACACACACACACACACACACACACACACACAGACTTATAGATAGACTATAGATAGATAGAAGTGGATCAGTGTTCTAATCTTTGATGCATAGCATAGAACAAAATTTCCAGGACAAGCCACAAAAAAGTAAGAAAAGAAAAAAAGAAAAGAAAAGAAAAAAACACCCGCTAACCTCATTTCACATGACATTCGCAGGGTTTCTTTTAACCACTTCAACTCTACAGAGTCCCTCGGGACTAGTGACTATTTCAGTTTTTGCTCATTATGTTAATTAAATATCTTCACTGAAAATAACAGATCTACAAGCAGATGTAAGGATCTACATACTGTATGGGTGCTGGTGTTAAGGGGGTAAGATCAGTGTTTACAGATGTATGATAATTATCGTATTTGTACGATCATTTTACCCTCTGTATACGAACAATAATTCCAAAAATTCCCAAATCATTTCGCCATATCACAAAAACGTGCGAAATTTACTCAATTCCCTGCTGGCTTCAAAATAAGTCCGGAAATCAGTCCATCTGACCCTAGATCTGTACTTGGGGGTCACGTCTTTCCAGTCCAGTTTCAGGCTTTTATTTGTGTAAGGTCCAGGAAGTTGCCTGCTTCCAGAAAGCATATGTGATGTGTTTTTGTCACATAGGCGTCTCAAACAAGTTTGTTTCTTATACACTAAATCCATTTTTGTTTTGCGAAATTACATATTTACACGTGTGATTTCTGTTTTTGCCTGTATACAATAGTTTTCTTTCAAGTACGAAATGTTTTTGGCGAGCTGGTACGATAATTTAACATTTCCCATCTGGCTCACTGACTCACTGTGACATGCAAGAGTAAAGTCATTGAGCATTCATCAGTGAAGTGAAACATTCAGTATGGTTGTAAACAATGATTATGCGATAAAGCCATTAACAAAACAGTTGTAAAACACTTGAACATTGCTGTCATGCTGCCATTCAAGTTCCGTTGATCCTTAGTTGCATAGCTGAACATTTACGACTATTAGACTGATTTGAAGCAGCAGTAAAATGATATTCTCTCACTGAGAATGTCCATCATTCCTTGTGCAAGGCCGGTCTATATGAAAACACCTCTGAAATGTCTCAATGGGCCACAGCATCTCATACATCTTTTAGGGGATGTTTCTCTTAAAGTTGGCTGCACTCTCAGTAGTTATACGTATGACACGTTCTTGGCTCTGTTCATCTAAATCTAAATCTACATCAAGCTGAAACCAAAGCTTAAGTCACAGGCAAAAACTTTGTAATCGTTGTTTTGAGCACAAACAGGTTGCTGCCTGAAAGTAAAGTAGTGGATTAGTCATGAGGTGAAACTTTATTCCAAAATGTTTCACACCTCTGGTGCATTTGCTAATTTTCATTGTAGTATCATGTTTTATTCATACAATTCTCACTTTGCACCACCTTTTTTTGTTTTTGTTTTTTTGTTTTGTTGGATTTTGTTTTACCTGAGTTTTTGTTTACTCACTCAACACATTTGCTCATTTGATTATTTGCATTCGACAATTTAGCAGGAGTAAACCTGAGACAGGCTGCACTAAACCTGCATCACACATTTGCCGCCTCGTGTCGAGGGACCCAACCGAACATAGGGGAGTCTGAAGTTCACAGGCCTCCCCTAATATATAATCTGTTGTTAGACTGTCACCGCAAGGAGCATAACCAACCCCGCGGAGACCACGCTGAAATTCATTAATCTAATTAAATATGTCGTATTGCCCAAATGAGACGCTGGTGTGGCTTTGCTGCGGGATAAGTGCAAAGTAAGGCTGGGTCCCACAAGAGTTAGCATACAGCCGACGTGCGCTAGCGCTAACGCGCTTCATTAAACTCTTAATTACCTATTGTTTCTAACTAGTTGGTGGCGTTTTAATGAGAATCTACAGGCGGTTAAATGTAATCTAAATTTTCTAATCTACTGGTCCATTACCAAGGAGTCAAAATGTTATTGGTTTTGTGAGTAATCAGACTTTTAAATGGCACTGATATCACTCCCGAGGGCTAGGAGCGGGTTTCAACTGTGTAATTGAATTCCTTTTTTTTCTCTCTCTCCTCCTTCTTCTTTTTTTTTCCATATAGAAAGCAGTGGTGGAAGAAGTACTCAAATGTTGTAGCCTATAAGTAGCAATACCACAAATTAAAAATACTCTTTAACAATTAAGTAAGTCCTGTATCCAAAATGTTACTTGAGTCAAAGACATACAGTAGCCTACCAAAGACATACAGTAGCCTACCAAAGTAAAAAGAAAAGTGGCAAACCTTAAAATATATATATATATATATTGTGAGCTTGTAGTTTGTAAATCTGCAATTGTTTGACCAGTCAAAGTATATTATATAGGGTTTAATTGATATAATGTGTGTTATGTAATGATGATCTAAATCACATACTGTACTTGTAAAACGGTTCACATAATTGTAGTGGAGTAAAAAGTACAACATTTGTGTTTCTCTGAAATAGTAGAAGTATAAAGTATTGTAAAAAGGAAATACTCAAATAAAGTAAAAGTACCTCAAAACAAACACACAAACAAAATGTATACTTTGTAATTTGTACCTTTGAATACTTGAGTGTGCATTTGCACTTGAGTTTGTACTTGTACTTGAGTATATACTTTGGCCAGTCGGATCACAAGGTTTCCGTGCTTCATATTCTCCCGCTTAAAACAGGTCACCATGGCGACCCCTTCAAGCGAGAGGCTTCTGGAAGGTTATCCTGCACAGATGAATGCATTCAGGCTGAAAGCACCCACTTTCTTATCTCACACACAACTCTGTGTGTGTGTGTGTGTGTGAGTGTGTGAGTGTGTGAGTGTGTGAGTGTGTGAATGTGTCAGTGTGCGTGCGTGCGTGCGTGGCTGCGTGCGTGGCTGCGTGCGTGCGTGCGTGCGTGCGTGCGTGCGTGCGTGCGTGCGTGCGTGCGTGCGTGCATGCGCACGCTTATACGCGTATACACGCGTGTGTGTTTATAATGTGTATTAATGCATTTTTTTACTATCATGCCCATGAGGATGGTAGTGTCAGAAGACTTGAGTTTGAGGGGTCCATTATGGTCATACTTTTTTGTTCGGATTTTGGTATACAATTATAGGAAATCATTTAGAGGGGGTTTGGGTAATGTTTACTGTTTAGAGTTAGGGATAAGGATTCGGGTTGGATGTAGCAGTGCAGTGGTAACAGTTAGGTCTGGTTGGGCCACACAAGTTAAGTAAAGAAATGAAAAATGTTTTTGAAGTCCCCACAAAATGACAGGGGTGTGACGTGTGTGTGTGTGTGTGTGTGTGTGTGTGCGCGTGTGTGTGTGTGTGTGTGTGTGCGTGCTTGCGGGCGTGCGTGCATGTGTTTGTGCGTGCGTGCATGCGTGTGTTTGTGTGCCTGCGCGTGTGTTGTGCCCCAGTCAGAGTGGGTGCTGTGCTGTGCTGTCACCTGGAGCCAGATAAGCCAAAGGATTTATCACCCTCTGAATTGCCTTTGAGTGCTGGATAAAATGGCTCCAATACATTCTCATATGAAAACGCTGTGAGGTTAATGAGAGCCAAATTCACAGAGGGCTAAATCTATTAGGTTTTCATGGATGGAATCAATCAACATGCACCACACTGGCTGATTTGTCATATTGAAGCATTGCCCGTTTGAATTCCAAAACACAGTCCTCCTCATGGAATGATTCACTTTGATTTTGATTGCCTCTTCATCAAGGCGATGACAGCTATGAGCTAATTTTCTTTTCTATCATGTTACACACTTATTAGCTCTGGCGGTCCTTGGCAGATGACTGATTCTCTCCTTTTATAGAGCCATTGTTGGATTTTATTCAGGTACATTCAAACCGTCAGTATACTCCTGTATTTTCTTTTAGCAAATTATATATATATTTTTTGCTATATGCACAACTGAGATTTTGTTACTAATTTAACTATGGGATTTTTGTATCAGACTCCCATCTGATACAATGTTGCGTACAGTTCCCATCCCATATCATAGACTGAAGAGATCAGCCCATGGAATTGAAGTGATTGAGAGAGAACTCAGAGATTATCACAATGAAACCAGTTTTGATTCAATGTCCATGCAGTTGTCATAGCAGTCTCTGAAGACAGACTGTTGGTTCACTCAATGTTCAAATACGGCCCCCCCACCGCACGCACGCACACACGCACACACATGCACACACGCACACACACTTCCGTTTTGCCTAGTTTGCAGTCACGTAAATATGTCCTATACTGTGATCTATCTAGCTGCATGGCTGCTTAGCAGAAATGGAAATAGAAAAGCTATTTTAAAATAGATTTTCTGTCAACGGAAATGACAAGATGACAGCTTCCTGCGCGGGACTTTCAGGAGGCGGAAGTACAGTCTCTTTCTGTTGCATTTGAAGATTTTGCGAGAGTTGTCTGGCTCTAGAGACTAGAGACTAAAGGACACCTGAACGTCTGAATTGTTTGTGTGGTTGATATTGTGTTCTTTGGCTGCGGATGCATCATTACCTGCTTTAGTGTTTGGTGTGTTGAATGCATGAGTTCACATCCCTGCATTCAGGAGAAGATGTTCAACCAAGCGGATGGATTCCCAAATGTTGGCTGGTTGATTTGCCAAAAGCTCTGCAGAATGTCAAACGCTTGTTCCTGTCTGATAGAAGAGTTGTTGAATAAGCCACAGCTGGCACTTACACCTATTTTATTCAATCCGTGTCCGTCCGCCGCCTGTGAGAAAACGTCTGATCTTCGCAGAGGAAATAAAGGCAGAAAAGAGGCATTTGTCTTCGGCAAACGTGCGCCTCTCTCGCCTCTCCGCTGTGATGGATGGCAACCTTGGTGTTTGAGTGTATGTGTTTGTCTATCGCAGCAGTGCAAAGTGACCAGGGACAGGCGCCAACTGGAGAAGCCCCTGTCCCCCAACTAATGAGCAGCATTATTCAAATGGACTCTTTGTTGTCAGTGTACAGCTCGCCACTCCACACACTGCCTGCCTCCCCTTGCTGTCACATGCTACATCACACAACGGCCCCACGTCCTCCTTCTGAAGCCTATCATTTGTACTGTGGTGCGGCATGCAGTGTCGCTGGCCGACAAGAACTGATTTTCAAGCGACACGATGAAGCGTGATGAATGCTCCACGATGCTCCAACCATTTGCTTTATCACCTATACTTCCCTGTCCCTGGAGTGAAGTAAATGTGGAGAGAACAACTCCAGATAACTACCTTCACTTGCTGCACATCATTACATTACATTAACATGCTCTCTGCACTCTGATACTCATATTTCTTGACACCAATAAGGATCATGTTGCTGCACTGTTTTACTGCTTTCAGCGAGTGTGATAAAAGTAGTTGTGCAGAGGGATTACCCTCTGGTCTAACGTACTTAAACATGACATCAAGATGGGATCAAACAGTAGGTGGGCAACTGAGCAAAGTCTCAAAGAGAAAACAAACACGAAATGTCAACAAATAGAGGCATTTCACCCAGTTTGTCTCTCACGCTGTGGAGTTGCATGGAAGAAGAAAGGACTAGAGGCTCTTTTAAGACCTGCATCAGCTGACAGGAGGAGCAGTGGTGAATAAAGGAGGAGGAAAAAAGAGGAGGGAAGTCAAAAGAGGAAAAACCAGCCTTTGTAGGAAAAAAAAAGAAGGGCGAGGGGAGAAAAAAAAGAAAAGCTAGATAGAAGAAGGGTGTTGGAGGAAGCTCCTCCGACAGAGCCCATCTCCAGCTGTCACAAATCATTTCTGCTCGGGAAGTGAGGGGAGGCGAAATGTCAAAATATTTGAATAAATTCCACAGAAGCCTGTTGAGAGTGGGAGGGGGCGGAGAGCGGGGTATTGTTGGCAGCAATGGGGTGGAGAGGGGATGAGAGGGCTGCTGGGGAGAGAGGGAACAGGGGGTTGAGGAGAGATGGGCAGGAGGGTGTTTGCATGTGAAATAGCCTTCATAGGCCTCAGGAGAAACACGACCATAATGGAAATCAAGGGTTCGGCTACTGCTGTGATATTTTAGCTCAATTTAAATAATTCTGTCTTACTGTAGGCTTAGTCTGCAGATGATCTATAATTATTTCATGACTGTCGCCTATTACATTATAAAGGTGTTGTTTGACAACACAGGTAATGTATCAACAATTCTGTGTGTGAAGATCCAACCCAGCTACCGTTCCCTTTTTCTGATACAGTCTATTCCCGATCACCATCAGAAGAGTTTGGAGGAGTGTAAGTGTATTCCCCTCCGTTGGCATTATTCGGTGCGCAGAACTTGGTGGTGCATTTAAGGTGGCAGGGAGTAAAGTGAACCCGCTGTGAGCTCGACGGTGCACCGCATGCCCTTTGAGTCTGGGGCTGTCACGGCGACGCACTGCGTCAACTCCACATGGGTTAAGAACATCACAGAGACCTTGAAGGTGAGAGTGTTCTCGGGCATCAGATCTACTGTGCCTCTACTCCTGGCTCTGAACAGTGCTGCATCACAGCTGTTGTTTCGCTTTACTGCTCTGCAAGAGCAGAGGAAAACTGTGCCGATCAGTGCAGGAGAAAGCTATTAGATTTAGTGATAATAGGATAGACTGAGGCGAAGAAGAGTATAGGTCGAACACCTTCCTCATCAAGAGCCTTCATGGTTCCGCTCCACTATCTCTAAGTTGTTTAAGTGGGATAAGACGATATTTGAACGCTTGTGCATGCTTTTAGGCTATGTGGCAGCTTATACGTATATGCAACCTTGACATTGTACTGTATGTTTTTACGCTGCAGACCTAAGCCATTACCAGCATTTCAGTGAGCTAATATATAGTTCAATTTTACTCTATTCCCTATTCTTGTTTATAGCCTGCAAGGTGAAAAGTGAATTAAGCGCAGGCTCTCTGGATAAAAGGTCTAATGATGCGTGTTTGTTCAAAGTCTCAGAGTGCATGTTCTGTACTACTATCGCGCCGTGCACATCTCCCCTCTTTGTTCAGATGATCTCTGGGGTCCATTAGAAGTTGCGGGGTCAGTGTCTCCTCTGTGTGTGCGCCTCTGAACTCACCAACACTGTATTTAATTAGGCCTCTAATCAGCCACTAAACATACAATAAAATGAGACAATCTGTGTGTCTGTCTGTTTACCCCGCTCCACCTCTATCCCCCCCCCCCCACAATCACCACATATTTGCATGTGGTTGGTAAAAGGAGGAGAGGAAAAAAAATAGTGTTTATCGGAGAGAAGGATCAAGGTCGTGACTCCTCATCACCACCGATTCCCCGAAACCAATTAAACTCTCGGTCGGTGAAGTTCAGTTGGAGGACGCGGACCGGAAAACAATACCAGAAGGAGATGACAGCTCCTCTCCGCTATCTCTGGCCGTATTTTTCTCCCAGCGTTAATTATATTTGCAGATTCTGTCATTTAGACTAAAAGGCTGGAGAAGTTTTTGTAATCAGCACAGAAATATCCTTTTGGCAAGCTATCAACCTTGTTTAACACTAGCTTGTGTGAAATAATCAAATATTTGGATTGGGAGGTCAGGAGTGTTAAGACCTGAATGAGGAATAACTGAAATACGCGTTCTAATATTGAAGGCAATCCTGTGAGTGAATTTCCTCAATATTTGTAAATATGAAACAGTCTTTGAGAATGTGGAGTACTTGAAGAGAGTATACCTTTCCACGTGGAATGACTTCCACCCTTAGACTCTGTAAACTATACACACACACATATGCAGCTTTACAGCAGTGTCGAACATTTCAAATGGCCATAGCTCTGATCAGCACACATAGGACTGGATTTGAAGTCCAGAGGCCTGAAAATCCAGTAATCTTATAACTACCCATAATCACTATTAATGAATGTAATCAATAAGTATGTGTTTCTGACACAATGGGTATGACCAGACAGTAGCGTCAAGAGGCGTCAAGAGTGCGCGGCTTCAACTTGTAGCGTGGGCAAAAAAACGGAAACGATTTTCCCACGCTACAAGTTGAAGCCACACACTGGCGTCATTTCCATCCACCAGCAGCTGTTTAAAAACCCGGAAGAGACGCCTTTTCTAGGCGCTTTCGAGGGATAGGCGTTTTCTTGACGCCTCTTGAAGTGACTGTCTGGTCAAACCCAATGTGATCGCCTATACCAAGATACCGCAGGCCCAAGAATACAGGATGTCACTGTTGAAGTCACCTGCTTTTTAGAACATCATGTTTTCTGTCTATTTATATTCATATCCTGCCTAGTTCTCTATCAGTCATGACAAACATGTCTCCTGGACCCCGGACATGTAATGTGGGCTGCTCAAATGTATATATTCTCTGTGTGTAAATAGAGTGGAGCCTTTAGGACGGTCACAACAGGTGATTTGAAATCACCTTGAATTCACAAAGAATCTATTTCTGAGCCTGGCGTCTGCAACTTTGTTTGGTCTTCTTGATTGACTCACATTCTGTAGGCCTAGGTAAGAGATTTGATGCTTACCACAGTATGCAGAACTTACTTCGGTTTGACAAAATACTTTCTTATAATATACTAAATATTTGTAAGAAAGTAAATTACATTATTTGGCATATTTTGACTATATTTGACTGTATTTGCCAGTGTGGTTAATTCATAAAATGTATTAATCCCCATGATATACGTTATATTCCTTCTCTACTCAATATACATAGTGCTCTATAATCTCTCTTCATTGCCTCTTACTGTATTCCACGTGTGGGGGCCTCTTACTGTACTCTACTCCCACTAACTGCAGGCGCATGCACAGACGTGTGTTGATACCTGTTGAACTGTCAAAGGTATTTAAATGTATGTGAATAATAAATGTCCTGTCACCTGGCTGGAAGTCATGTTTAGAATATCACAGGCACTTATAAGCATGTCACTTGACCGCAGACTCACCTGAGGTGAGCCACTGTAACGGGCCTTATTATTTTAAATGATATGCTGTACAGTTACCATAACATATGGGATTCATTTAGAAGTCACAACCACTATGTGACCTCGTGACCTCAGTGTAAGTTCGGCAGAGACGCGCCGATCGCCATGTACTAAGAGAACATATACATACTACTGTACTAAGAGAACATATACATATACTACTGAAGGATGCACAATATCATAAACCTGCTTTCTTCTTCTTCTTTTTTTCTTTCAGCAAATCCATTTGAAGGACGAGGTTAGCTAAAGTGCAGGCCTGTCCATCACTACTTAAAAAAAATCTCAAAAGGAGGTGGCCAGGCATGGCTAGATATTCGCAGAGCCCCATGGGATGTTTTTCCATATGGGTCGACGTACGGTACTGCTTCTTGGGGAGAGCGAGGAGACCGGCTGTGACTTTTTATGCAACCGAGTGTTCTCTCCTTTAACTCCCTTTTCAACCTCTGTGCACAGAGCAAGGAGACTGGCAGTCTCGTTATTTCACCGGCTTTTGACAGCTGGGGCATAGCAGAGGGACAGAGAAATGCGTGCGTGTGTGTGTGTGTGTGTGTCTGTCTGTGTGCGCGTGTGTGTGTGGGCAGACTGGGCACGCATGTGTACTTGTGTGCATGCATGTATGTGTGCTTGAATCAGATAGAGAGACAGACAGGCAGGCAGACGGACAGAGACAGTGAGAGTACGTGTGAACGCATGTGTGACTCTGTTTGCATTTATGTGTGTGTCCGTCCGGATTTGCATTTGTGTGTGCTCGGCCATGTGCATATATGTATGTGTGGCACAGTGGACCAGAACAGAGCTCTGACAGTAGCTCACTGATGCCTGCCTGGAGAGGGGCTGACAGCAGCTCCTACTGTCAATCACAGAGCAACATGCCCACTGGCCGCCCTGCTCACATCATCCTAGCTCGTTAACTCTGAACCTGGCAGGGTATACTGTCTATTTACTGTGTGTGTGTGTGTGTGTGTGTGTGTGTGTGTGTGTGTGTGTGTGTGTGTGTGTGTGTGTGTGTGTGTGTGTGTGTGTGTGTGTGTGTGTGTGTGTGTGTGTGTGTGTGTGTGCGTGCGTGCGTGCGTGCGTGCGTGCGTCCGTGCGTGCGTGCGTGCGTGCGTGCGTGCGTGCGTGCGTGCGCGTGCCTGCCTGCCATGTGTGTGCATGTGAGTGATCTCCAGTCCCCTGCAGTCTCTGATGTTATATGTTTAGTTAGAATATTGGTATTTCAGTCAATGATCATTTCAGCCTTTAAACCTCAGCAGTTTAAAAATGTAAATGTAAATTCTTGAAATTATATTCAAAATCACAGCTAATCTGTTTTTTTTTTTATTTGCCTTCTTTATGCCAAACTTGTATATTGTATAATACTAGATATAACCATAATGTATCTGTTTTAATTAACACACTGAAAAAGCCTCATGTGAATCAAACCACTGTACAGGCGAAGTTTGTTAAATGTCTTAAAAAACAAAAAAATATTGAATGTGTTGGTTGTTTTCTTTTTTGACCATTAGATTGCGCCGTGGGCACTAGAGAGGCCATGCATCGTTGCTGCTGGGAGAAAGGAGAGAAAAGGCTCTTTTCAGTCAAAGGTAAAGGAGTCAAAGGACTCATAAGGGGCTGCCGTGGGCTCTGTGGAGACCCGGTGCTCTTTTTGTTGTGACACTAGAGCCTCAAACAATGCACCAGAGAGAGACAGTGACTGACTGCCTCATGGACGAGTCATTCATCTATGAAAATGCCAGCCAAGATGTGACCACCACACTCACATCCATCCATTAGGCTCTTCATTATCAGGGGATGCGGGGGGTGTGCGTGTGTGTGTGTGTGTGTGTGTGTGTGTGTGTGTGTGTGTGTGTGCGTGTGTGCGTGTGTGTGTGTGTGTGTGTGTGTGTGTGCAGAAGATCCATGTTGAAGAGACAACAGTGCAAAGCCAGGGAAAAGACCGTACGCACACGCGCACGCTCGCGCACGCGCACACACACACACACACACACACACACACACACACACACACACACACACACACGCACACACACACACACACACACACACACACACACACACACACACACACACACACACAAAATAAAACAAAACAAAACAAAACAAAACAAAACAAAACAAAACAAAACAAAACAAAACAGATTTCATTTTGTCACACTATACGGCACCAATTCATACTGGCTGTTTATAATGATGCTTATGAACCACAAATAAACGTTCTGGATAGCTTTGGTCTCTGTGTCAGTGCTCCCAGACAGTAGCGTGACCTCACGAAGATGCAAGATGCAGCTTAGAGCGTCTCTTCTGGGTTTTAAAACAGCTGGTGGATGGAAATAAAGCTCGCACGGCTGCAGCTTGACGCGTCGGCCAGAAAACCGGAAACGCTTTGCCCACGCTGCAAGTTGCAGCCGCGCTCAAGCTTAATTTCTATCCACCAGCTGTTTAAAAACCCGGAAGAGACGACGCATGCTGTAAGCAGTATATTGCATCTTGTTGAAGCGACTGTCTGAGCGGCCTGTGTGTGTGTGTGTGTGTGTGTGTGTGTGTGTGTGTGTGTGTGTGTGTGTGTTGGTTGTGTGTGTGTGTGTGTGTGTGTGTGCAGAAGATCCATGTTGAAGAGACAACAGCGCAAAGCCAGGGAAAAGACTGTGCCTTCCCCTCAGGGCTCTGCATCTTGTCTGGCCTGTCCTGTGTGCCACAGAGTATTCCAGGCTCAAATTGGTCTTTCGGTCATTCGCGCACTCACCAAAAGTCAACCAATTGAGATGTGCCATGGTCATCATCAACTCTGATGGACGACAAAGGAAGGAAGGAAGTGTGTGTGTGCTTTCTGTCTCTCCCGTCATTGGTAGTCAGTATCATAGACATAGAAAGGTAGACGTTGTAAGTTGTAACGCACCGTGTTGGTGCCAAGGAACGAAATGAAAGGTGGGGACGTGAGTCACGTTACTGGACGCCGCCATGGCGTTCATGTCCATATAACTCTATGGGTGCACTTCCGGCCTCAGTTCGATACAGGTCACTCCAATGAATTGCAGCGGCGAATGAGGCGTCAATGCTTTCTATGCATGCATGTCTATGGACACCTGTTTCCAGTGTCCCGTGAGCCTTTGCGTTTTATGTGTGCATAACTTCCTCTCCCGGCCCCGACCACAGAGAGGAAGCATTGAAGCCAAATGGACATGCTGGCCAATCGTAGGTACTGCAGTGCGGTCTGAACTGGGCATGAACGTGCGTCGTACCAGCGGCGGGCTCGTTCATTACTCGCACGCACGACTAGCGGTGCTCGTTCATGACTAGCATCCACACGACTAGTCGACTAGTCGACTAGTAAATCCACTAGTTGGCCTTGTTGGTACTAGTTGACTAGTTGATAAGAAGAAAAAAAAATAATCACCAATGTACACAGTTTTTAAATGTACAAATATATATATATTCTTTTACATAATGTAGTTCAACTAGTCGACTAGTCAACTAGTAAACTAGGCAACTAGTCAACTAGTAAACTAGGCAACTAGTCAACTAGTAAAAATGACTAGAAGTGAATGCCCTAATCCACACGCATGCGCGCACGACTCGCGGTGCTCATTCATGCTTTCGGCCCGGCGCATTCATGAATGCAATTCTGATGACATTTTAGGCCCAAAATGGGCGGAGCCCACCACTTTTTAACCCGGAAGAAGGGGTGAAAAGGGAGTATGCGCTGGGTGAGAAACTCCATTGCAAGCGTTATAACCATAGACATATAAAGGTATAGACGCCCCTTTCGGCTCTGGAGCGTATGTGCTCAAGGGAGGGCAAAAAATTGCAGAGATTCCTTGCGAAGCCCCACGGAAGCATAGGGTGACTAGATCCAAAGTGTTCATTTGAGGGACAGAAGTATCACTTGTGTGGGACGGGATGGGACGGGGCGGGGTAGCAACTTATTACATAAAACCTTTGATTCTAACATGTAAACAAAATTAAATAAGAAGGTTGCCTCTTATATCCATTTGATTCTGGAAAGTTATGCAAATTATGGCATATTTTCATATAATGCTCAGATTAGGAGCCCAAATTTGGAGCTCTGGCTCATGGACTTCCGATTTATTTTGGTATGCAGCACCTGAATGCAGCCTGACTACTGACCAGTAATGTAAACCAACCAGAATCTCAACTGAGAATACAGGTTCTGTTTCAAGCTCCGTCTATAAAGAGACACAATTTGGCAGTTCAAACCTGTCACCCTGCACTGCAGAGCCACTATTACATAGACTTAATAGACAAGCACTTAGCCTACCTGTTGTTGTTCTGTAGCTGCTGATGCCCTTTTAGGATGACCAGAATCAAATCCAAACT
Source organism: Electrona antarctica (assembly GCF_951216825.1). Classification (NCBI taxonomy): domain Eukaryota; kingdom Metazoa; phylum Chordata; class Actinopteri; order Myctophiformes; family Myctophidae; genus Electrona; species Electrona antarctica. The sequence goes on from NC_136811.1 coordinate 45,264,646, forward strand.
GTTCATTTGAGGGACAGAAGTATTTGTGTGGAACCGGGGGGACGGGGCGGCGTTAGCAACTTATTACTCAAATGCGTTGATGTCATATTCGACCATAGGCCTACTAATGCCTATAATTTTATTATTAAACCCCTCTTATCTCACATTTGGTTTTAAATGCAAATTTTGGTAGTATGGCTGACTTGGTACCGTAGCCTAGGGGATATTTCTCATGTTATTTTAACAGACTTATTAATAGTAGGCTACATTTTGCAGGAAAGAGGCAATGAGAGCTTTACAACAGAAAGCCAACTATTAGGGGACTATAGCGGGCATTTGAACACTGCTAGTCACAATTTGGGACATGGTCTCAATTTGTGGGATGCCTGAAAAGTCCTGGCAATGAGGGACTGTCCCACGCAAAGGGGGACATCTGGTCACCCTAAGCATGAGTATGCGTCACAGAGCGCATGTTCGGGTCTGATAAGTCCCGGAAAAGATGCGCTGTGATTGGCCAGTAGTCACTTGAGTGGCAGCGTGACGTAGTGTGTGTTAATTTAAAGTGTGTTAATTTAAAAGTTGTTAAAAAGTTTAGAAACAACCCCCCCCCCAAAAAAAAAACACAACAGCGACTACCAAACCTAAGCGTCTTTACAGAAAAACAAGCCAAAGGTCGCTTATTATAAGCAGATATGGCAACACTGGCTGTTTAAAAAAAAATCTGCCTAATGATGTCACTGGAGGACGGTTTCTAAACTGCTCATAGCCCTTCTATGAGACACAGACTGAGTAGAAAAAAATCGTGCCATTTTATCATGATTATTAGTGAGGACCTATTAGCCTATATGAAGATAGGTTGAAAAGTGGTGAAGTGGTCCTTTAGGTGATTGCACAGTTGCACACACGAATAGGAATAGGATCGAGCCCCAGTGAGCTCCTTGTGAAACAGGTGGATAGTCACAATATTTGGCACCACTAGGCCTACTTGTAGTAGAGTTTTTCATCAGCAAAGTGCCAAAATGTTCGTTTCGAATTTGCACCATATTGTCTACTGTCTAGTGGTCTGAATACGAGACGGCTCGCCCCTTTGCCAACTCCCCCAAGCGAGATATCCGTGCTGTGGGGCGAGATATCTACGCGGTGGGGCGATATATCCACGCTTTGGGGGCGAGCTATCCACGGCTTGGGGCGAGCCGTCTTCACTTTTCGAAATTCCGGGGCGAGCCGTCTTCACTTTTCGCGGGGCGAGTTGGCAAAGGGGAGAGATGACCTGTTACCGTCTGGAGCAGCAGCACGATGAGTTGAAACGAGTGCTTCCAAACTCCCAACACTCCACAAAGTCCACACATCACCTCACCTGCACAGAATTTCTTGACAGAAAGTAGCTCATAACATGTCTACGGTGGATTTTTATGAAACAAACGCTTTGCAGATTGAGAGAGGCCAATTCAAGCTTCATGTACAGCTGCAATGTTGGTGAGTTTAACGATATGTTTAATAAGCAGATCGGACATTTAGAGATTCAATGTTGCAGCTTGCATCCATCCACGTTTATTTCCTAGTGTCAGCGACTCGTGAGCTTTGTTTGAGCCACTTCTTGACAGTTTTTCGTATGAAGAAAATTAAGCAATAATATGTTACCAATTAATGCACTATAATATTATCTATTTATTTGTCCAAATGACTTGGAAAAACCAGTCTGGGCTCTGTGAGAAACATGGGAACTACTACTCCCATGATGCATTGGTTCATAATGAACACACTGACCGGATGTTGATATCTGGTGAACAACAACATTACAGAATGTGTGTCTTTCATGGTAGAAACAACATCTGAAATGGAAAGGAGACAGTTTGATTACAATCACGCATATGACCTGCGCTTACCGTGAGTTCAATGCGCTTTATTTCGTCGGCGATTGTTAGTTAAACGTCGCTAGCTAAAGCTATAAGCCAAACCAAACCCAGTCATCTCAATGCGATGTGTTTTGACAGCTCGGCTGTAGTGTGTGTACCCTAGCCAGCTAACATATGGGCTAACACAGTGTAGTACTGAGCGTAATGCATTCGGCTGATAGAGTCCGCTCCCTTTTCTGCAGATAAGCAGACAGTAGGTGAATGTTTCCCCCCCTGTGTTGCTTGTTGTTATATATACTATGTTGATGTTTGCTGTGCTAATGCCATTGATCTATATCTGTGTAACTGTGTTGACTATAGGGCACTAAGCCAGCTAGTTAAATAGCTTTATGGGCCCGCGGAGAATAGGAGGATGGTATTTGTCTGACAGGAAACATTTGGGGCAGCACCATAGCAGCCGCATTGCTTATCATCATCATCATCATCATCATCATCATCATCACGAGTTAATATAGTATCTATCTGTGGTGGTTAGTCTAGATCTGCTGCTGATAGATTGATTGGAAATTGTATTCACAGTTTGTAAAATGGGTACAGTTCAAAAGAAAGTACAGGTCAATACAAAAACTGCTACTGAGGATATAACCAGGAAAAGCACTAAGACTTGTTTACATCAGGGTCCTCCATTTTCAATTAATCTGAACATTTAAAGACGTTTATAGACTATATGCTAAAATGCAATGCTTGCTGATAAAGGAATAGATTAACAACAACAACTGCTTAATATCATACAGTCATTATGATTGTGAATTATAGCTCTCGTATAGGACCTTGTCAGTGGATATGTGGATAGGGAAGGGATTAGGGAACAGCTTGGGTTTATTTCCTGTCAGCTACTCTACTGATATTCACAAACATTGAAACAACTGAACTGCAACAGGAAATAAACTTTAGAATATTTATGTTGTCGAGTGTCTACTATAGGGATCGACCCATTATGGGCCGATACCGATTAGTTGTGATCAAAGAGACCGATAGCCGATATTAAAAGCTGATGTAATGTAAATGTATTCATTTCAATTATTATTTTTTAATTGTCAAAATTGACAGTAACACAAAACAGAATTATTTAAATGCATTTATTAATATTGATCAACTCCAGTGTAGGGAGCTCCTATTTGAACAACATTTCTTATAAATTGAACTGAAAAAAAATAATAATAATGAACAAATGTATATTGTATCAGTGGACTACTCCCATTCAACAGCACTAGATGCAGAGAGGAGCACATTTATGCCTCTTTGAATAGACTATATTGTCCGAAATATTGGTGAAATATCTGCAAAATCGGTATTACCGCCCACTGGCCTCGCGGTCCAGGCGCATGCCACATATGGGCTCTGGCCTGACACTAGCGCGTTGCGTGTTCGATTCCAATGAAGGCAGAAAAGCTCAAAACAAACCTTTAAAAAAATACAATAATGATGATAACATGATATCGGTGCTGATATATCTGCCAAGCCAATAATCCGTCGATCCATAGTGTCTACTGATTAAAAGGAACAAAGGATCAATGATCCTATCATAGATGCATTTTATCGATTCTCACTTTTGCTTTCTACAAAAGAAAAAGTCAGACTTGGTCCAAGGCTAAGGAACAAAGTGGGCCTATATTCAGAATGTACAGTAGAAACCTCATGATCTCACATCACATCTCTGGTATGAGTCCTAATCATTCTGGCTGTGTGCACAGCGTACTGATCTTTACCTTTAGTTTCTCCGTCAGTCTGACTCTGGAGAGTTTACCAATGTTGGACTGTTATCTAAGTCAGTGGTTCCCTTTTTGATGTCAAGGACCCCCAAATTGACACTAATTAGCCCACAGACCCCCATTTGAAAAGATTTGCCAAGGACTCCCATGAGAGAAGGCTCTATAGCAGTGATTCTCAAGCCGTTTAATTCCAAGGACCCTCAGTTTGACATGCATTAGTCTACGGACCACCATTAAATGGCATTTCTATCCCCCAATTTATATTGTAAAACCAATGTTAATTTAAACTATCATTTAGCTGGGGACCCCCTGGAACTCCATCAAGGACCCCTGGGGGTCCCGGACCCCACTTTGGGAACCACTGATCTAAGTTACGTCACTAATAGTCTGTACACAAAATGCCAAACCAGGCCACGTTTTCACTAAAAGCCAGTGTGAGTCATTGTGTGTGAGTCATTGTGAAGTGTTTACACTCACTGACATGTTATTTGACTTGTATAACAATGTTTTTATTCTGACCTGCTGAACATCTGATTTGATTTATGTACAGTACTCAATCTACTCATCTTCAGTGTGTTATTATCAGGATTGGTCCTCAATACTGATGCATGCTTTCCCAACCTGAGCAAGATAGCTATTGGGTGACACGGGTAACCATGGTGACTGTAGCTTTTGTCCTATGAAAATGTTTTGTTCTAGTACAAAATCATTTTAGTTCCAATGTGAAGTGCAGCAAAGTGATGCAATTGGTGAAAAAAAAAGAACAAAAGGCCAAACGTTGTTATTCAAACATGTCATATTGTCTTGGCAGGATTTGGAATAGACAAACAACAATGACAGTGAATATATGAATCATAGCAGCTCATAGCAGCTCATAGCAGCCCTGATGAAGACCGTATAGGTCGAAACATGTCGGTTGAATAAAGTTTTCCTCCTTTTTAACCTTTAAGTGTGCCCGGATCTCCGCTTTGTTCTATAGATGTGTTATCCCGATTGATCCCAGGAGCACCTTTTTACTATTTACATTTTTTATACCTGCACACCTCCTGAGCACCTGGTTGCTTCCTTGCCTCTGCATAGCTGTTCATTGTAGTTAAAAGGAATGTGTTTGTTCATTGTGACTGTACCTGCTTCATATAATAGCATTATAGGAATGCTGTATTTACAAGTTACCATAGTAGTTAGTAATAGAGCCTAGCAAGTGGCCATTGTTATTTTTTACTGCCTATAGTAATAAGGTGGCGATTGAATTTCAGAAAGCTTCCTTCCTGCTAGATAATATTCAAGGATGACAGTAGTACTGTAGTTACCAAGCAGGATTCACACTCTAAAGCAAATCAGACCTGCCTTTGTCTTGCTGTTCTCACTCACTCCTGGCTATGTTTGTCTCTCTCTAACCTACAGGTCAACCGTCATGCATGCAGCTGAGTCTCTAGACTGCGCTTTGTAGAACCCGACCCTTGAGCCAGTGTGATCAAGTTGCGGGTCCGGCTGCTCTCTCTCCCCCCCTCCCCCTCCCCCTATCCCAACATCCTTTCCCTCCTGCCCACTCCCCAATCCCCCACAGTTCCCTATGCTAACCCTCCTGAGCATGTTTTACTATATCTGTCTGCGGCGCCGCTCCAGGAGCGGGACGCGCGGCGAGGCTCTGAACAGTCGGCGGGCCGTGGAGTCCGGTCAGCGGACGGCCCTGCCGGTCAGCGTGGAGGTGACGCAGTATGCCAAGGAGGTGCTGGACTTCAGCTCGCACTACGGCAGCGAGAACAGCATGTCCTACACCATGTGGAACCTGGCGGGCGTGCCCAACGTCTACCCCAGCTCCGGGGACTTCACGCAGACGGCCGTGTTCAGGGCCTACGGCACTTGGTGGGAGCAGTGTGCCAGCGCCCCCCCGCCCTTCCGCCGAACGCCCAAGAGCTTCCACAGCCGGGACTACATCGAGCTGGCCTTCGAGGAGCCTGTCTATCCGTCGGCGGTGGAGGTGCTGGAGACCTACTACCCCGGGGCCATTGTCCAGATCCTGGCCTGTTCCCTCAACCCCTTCTCCCAGAACCCTCCCACTGACATCAGGTAAAGGCAGGGACAACGTTCTTAGCCCTTATTATGCCCAGGATGTCCCCACACGTCTTTATAGTTACACCCGTAGGAGGCCTGAGACGTCTTTAGGCCCTTTTTAATCCGGTATGAAACTGGATCACTAAAATCCATTTTTTGACGAGCTCCCAGCCATTCACTCGTTTACGGGCCGACAAAACTTGCTACAGTATTATCTCTGAATCTACGGCGCTTTCCATGGTTTTGATCAGAAGGCTCATGCTGGTGTTCTGTCCTAATTTCTGACTTAACCAATCTTAACCAACCATCTCCTTTGGAATATAGAGCACCAAAGTCTGACGTCAATATCGGTAGAGGGCACTAAGTCCACAGGTTCATGTACTTTTTATTTGCATTGTAAACCCCATAGGGGGATTTTAGATCCCCCTATCCAATCCAATCCAATTTTATTTATAGAGCACATTTAAAACAACAAAGTTGACCAAAGTGCTGTACAATTAGGCAAAGCAGTAATAAAAAAATATATATATCAGAGAAATATTAGTTTTTTTCAGCCTTGACAGTAATTTGATACGTTTTCCAGCAGGTTTTGAGGATGTCATATGATGTGTGGAGCTTGTCACTTTTCCACCTGCGCTCCGCCTTTCCACATTCTCGTCTGGCGGCGCGAGTGGTGTCATTGAGCCAAGGCTATTAGATCTCATATAAGAACTGTGTTTGAAAAATAAACAAATCATCCAGGCAGTTTCACTACTATGGATATGAAGAATCGACTGACTGAGAGAAAACGCTATTGTTACTGCTGCTGAATTAGTACAATATTCGCTAGAAACGGACTGTATGAAATATGAGTGACTGACTGTCGTAAATGATACAGAGACTCCTCCCAGACAATATCGCAGAGACAGTTTGTTTATTTTTGGACCACAATTATTGAGATGATTTTAAGAGGACCCCATGTTATTCTCCATAGAGAAAAGCTTCCATGAGCGAGTGATGTCAGGACTTCGGCGCTCTATTAGCGCTTCTAAAGAGAGATCAGACTTACGAGGTAGTAATGGAACATTATACCTCCCGGTCAGCGGCGAAAGCCCCAGTGCAAATATTTAGTTTAGGCCCCCTAAACAAAATATTGTGTGTGTGTGTGTGTGTGTGTGTGTGTGTGTGTGTGTGTGTGTGTGTGTGTGTGTGTGTGTGTGTGTGTGTGTGTGTGTGTGTGTGTGTGTGTGTGTGTGTGTGTGTGTGTGTGTGTGTGTGTGTGTGTGTGTGTGTGTGTGTGTGTGTGTGGAGGTGGGCTTCTTTTTTGTATGTTTCAATCAATCTGTATGCATGTTTCACTTTCAATCAATCTGTAGCCTACTGTATCTGTAAGAGTGCACTGAGGGCTGCAGGCTATCAGAAATGACTTTGGACAGATAGATAAAACTCTGCAAGTTAAACTTGCAGAGTGACGGATTACTTTACCTGGGTTACATCTTCTTGAATGGTGATATGACATAATAATCCCATCTAGTTTTTCATTAGTGCGACTGAGCATGACAAAATAGGCTACAGCTGAGCTTTGTTGTGCTGCTGCCTGCTGCATGAACACGCGTTGAAACAAGGCTGCGGTAAAGATACCCAGAAGGACTGGACAGTGATGTCACTGTTATGCAACACGGAAATAGTGCAGACATGAAGCTCAGGGTTCCACAGGGTGGTCTCTTGAAACCAGTCAGTCAGTGACATCACCGCCGAATCCTTGATGTTACTCTTCCTGCAACCGAGTAGCCTCGGTAACCAGGCTTTCTTTTCACCGTCGTCTTGACTCTTTTTTCCCCCCTTCCCCCTTCATCGGCCCCCTGGGGGGCCGGGCCCCGGTGCATTGCACCGGTTGCACCGTCGATAGCTTCGCCACTGCTCCCGGTTTTGGGGGGAAATGGAAGGCGGGGCTTTTCAGAGTAAAATCTGCCTAATCTGCTGTGCACTATATAGCACCTTTTTATTTTGAAAAAAGTGCACAGCATAAAAAGTGTTAATTTCCAAACAATGAGTGGGGAGTCGGGACACATTTGTTTGAGGAAAAATAAGACACCTACTATATGTATCTTTTGGCTGTAAAATGGACCTTAAAAGTTTGGGAATCCATGCTCTAAATTATGCTGCTTAAATCAGCCAGACAACTCCCCCCACTCCCAAGACTTCTTAAATCTTTGTGAGAGGGAAAAAAAGTTGTTGAGTTCAATAATGCTGAGCAGAGGTTTTCTAACATGGTGCGGCCTTTGCTGTTCCAGTCCCTAGTCTTGTAAACACCTTACCAGAGGAACTTATCTGGGAAATCAGTGTTCTATTTATTTTTACGCACATGTTTGTTTGTTTAGGATTTGCATGTATTGTACCTAGTTAGATTTTGCTGTATTTGGTTTGTTTTCGGTTTATGTCTTTGTACCGTTATCGTAATTTATGAAATACTTAATACTAAGATTTTGTCCATAACTCTTTCCACATCGTTTTATGCATTGTTGGTATTAATTTAAGCAATTTATGAACCTCTGTGTGGACTATTTGAAAACATTGATGTTCATCTTTCTCCTTGATAGTTTGCTGTTGCATGATTGCTGGTATTGTATGGTTTCTGAATGGATGGTAAACATACACCTAGACCTCTCTTAACACCACCCTGAGAAAGTCATAATCCTTTAGTACCATTAGGGGGAACAAGTGGCTCTCAACTCATTCCAACTAAGGGCAGATTCACACTGAGTCTGTTTGATCCAAACTGCTCCCGAATACGATTGCCTGGTCCCCGCTGGCCATGATTCACAATGGCCTTGATTCTTTCGCACCCGAGTACACTTTATTCATTCAACTGTATTCAAGCTTTCACATTGCATCGATCCGAATGAATCTGGCTGGCAAACGGCTCTGCTCTGATTACATCAGCTGTTTGTTGTCTTGATAACACCTCTTCACTCTCGCCCCACTGTCCAGGTGGGAGGTGCTGTGGTCTGGGGAGCCCGCAAAGGTCATGACCCCTCAGGCTCGCCAGTTCTCCCCCAGCATCAAGCAGCTGAGCTTCCCCACCAACCTGCTGCGCCTGGAGGTCAACAGCTCCCTGCTGGAGTACTACACGGAGCTGGACGCCGTCATCCTGCGTGGCGTGAAGGAGAGGCCCATCCTGTCGCTCTACAAGATGCCCCTGATCGACATGAACGACCTGAGCGACAGCGAGGACGAGCTGTCCGACCTGGCAGGCCCCTTCAGACAGGGAGCCAACACGGGCAATGGCTACTTTGACAAACTCCCCTATGAGGTGATTCTTATATGTCAGAACGGTACATTTATATCTAGGTTATTATTAGGGTTGATCCGATCACGTGATTCGGAAATCGGGGGCGATCACATCATTTTCAAATGATTGAATCGCATCAGGAGACATCCCTAGTATCAATATTATATAAATATCATGATGTTAGACTGGATATTGTCTGTGATTTTGGATATTGTGATATGGCATAAGTGTTCTATAATAAAAATATAAATCAGATCAGGAAAAATCGGTATTGGCAGATACTCAATATCAAATGATTGGAATCGGATCGGGAGAAAAAAAAACATGATCGGGACATCCCTAATTATTATATCCAGTATCTACACATTTGCACACACACACACACACGCACACGCACACGCACACACACACAGTCTGGCTCAAGCCCATTCTGATATTTGAGCTTGTATTCGCGAACAGAGCAATTTTCATGCCTTGGAGACGTATCGTGTTGTCTGAGACGAGTTTTCAAAAAAACACCAGTGGTTTCGGCAGATATTGTTTTTCTTATCTCCTGTCCAAACCGCTGCCATTAACAGCACTCTTCACAACCGCTGCATGTGTGTTTGTTTCAGAAACACAATATAGCTATTATCTGTCAGCTGATACCTGGTTGGAGTGCCGTGCATTGTTTATTCGCTGTCGGTGCACGCACACACACAGGCACACAGTCGTCTCCCCTCCTTCTGAGAGGGGTGCACAATGCACAAACAAGCCGACTCACAGCCACGCTGATTGTAAGATCAATGCTCAGTGTTCCAGATAATAACCACTTCCCCCGTTGTTATTTAGACCTGCCTGAGAGCACGCTCACAACTCACAGTAACCTTTCCCTTCTCCTCACCTTGTTTTGTCTTTCCCGTGTCTCCTCTTCTGTCTCTTTATCTCCCCTCTTATCCTCTCCTCCCTTCCACCCTCTTTTCCACCTTCTGCCGTCCTCTTCAACTGTCCCTTTCCTCTCCTCCCCTGTGTCTCATCCCTTCTCCCCCCCTGCGCCTCCCCCCCCCCCTCCGCCCCGGCCTGTCCGCAGCTGATCCAGCTGATACTGAGCCACCTGTCCCTTCCAGACCTGTGTCGCCTGGCCCAGAGCTGTAAGCTGCTCTACCAGCACTGTTGTGACCCGTTGCAGTACACCCATCTCAGTCTGCAGCCCTACTGGGCCCGGCTGAGTGACGCCTCGCTGGGACACCTGCAGGGCCGCTGCACCCTCCTCCAGAGGCTCAACCTGTCCTGGACCGGCAACCGAGGGACTCTCACCTTTACCGGTTTCAGCAGGTCAGAGGCCTTGTCATGGTGATGCTCGCCCCCCATTGCCGAGGACTGAAAGAGGGTCGGTCTAAACAAAGAAAGTTAGATAGTGCACACAGCAGCAGAGCCCCTTGCATTGTGGTGTTGTTGTTTTTTAGAATGAATGACAGCAGACTGGCGTTCATGTGGTTTAAGTCTTCTACAGTACATGTTGAGTGGAAACCGTGTTTGTCCAAAACCAAAATGGACACAGACTGACACACTTAACCACATTCACTTTCCAAAGTTTTCAAAAATAGCAGATCTACAAGCTCACAATTAATGATAATTTGTACGTGGTACGTTTTTGTTCGTTTTTGTTCATTTTGTAGGGCGTGGATGAATTTATTTGATGAATTTATTTGGTGATGAAAGGGAAGTGCACATCAGCACCTCCACAACATAGCTAACACACTATCACAGACACAGGATGAAAACACAATAAAAGCCCTGGAGCCAGTTGCACAACCTCACACTAAGTTTAAACTTAAAGCCTAGTTTTAGCTTAAATGGCTTTTACGTCAAGCCATTTAAGCTGTTACTAGGCTTTAAGTTTTAACTTACTGCGAGGCGGTGCAACTGGTTCCTCTGAGGCTTAAAGCATTCATTTACCAAAACAAAAAGGTTTCTGCCTAACAGCGATGATATGCTCCCCTGCTGTCATGAAGGTCATTGAGTCTTACAGTGTTTCACATCTCTCTCTCTCTCTCTAGTTTCATGAAGGCGTGTGGCCTGAGCCTGGTGTGTCTGGAGCTGTCGTGCTGTCACTTCCTGTCGGAGCCCTGTCTGGAGGTCATCTCCCAGGCCTGCCCGCGGCTGCGGGAGCTCAACCTGTCCTCCTGTGACCGGCTCCAACCGCAGGCCTTCACCCACATCTCCAAGCTGACGCGCCTCCGCAGGCTGGTCCTCTACCGTACCAAGATAGAGGTACAGTAGGTCTTATGGTCAACACTGTTGTTTTCCCAGAAAGAAGGAGCACATCTATTTGGCCAGAGTAGAAATCTCCAACAAGGTGTTCTTTGGTACAACTGGGTGACAGACAGTAATACAGTATATAGATGCAAAGAATCACACCTGTGTGAAGTGAGTGTTGCAACTCCGTGTGGGGGTCCCCGGGGGGTCCCCGGAAGTTCCAGACCCACAGGAACTCGGCCAGGGTGTTAATTTATGAAAAACAATGATATATACTGGTTGAATTCGGGGGGTGAACGTTTGTAGAAATGGACATATAATACTGCTTTTTCTAAACAAAGAGTTACCTTTGTTTACTTTCTAAATTCTGACGTTTGAAGGGAGCAGTCACACTCGCACTGTCACACAGTCCATTTCTTTAATAGTGGAAATTGTCTTCATGCCTGAGCTTAGAAAAAATCATGTTCTGTAAAATCAAAGGCCTGTCCAAGAAAAATAAATACCTGCTCTGTCTTGGAAATAGAGTTTGATTGAAAGACAATAGGATCACAATTCATCTCCTATATAGACGACGTGTGCGTGTAGTTGGCGTGCTTAACGTAAAGGTTAAGAAGTACAGCAGATAACTCGTATGAACCCTGGAAGGTATACGTGTTGCGGGTTGGGCGAGGCTAATTCTTTGTTGTCATCATTTGTCAGCTCGGCAGGGTCCCTTACAAGACACATAGCTGTTTCACGTTCAGACCTGCCCCGTCTTATTTGATGCGCCTCAGCGTTTTTCCCTCTGCCTTTTGTCACATTTCGATGCTCTCCAGCGGCAGCTGGCCCAGCTAGTGGTGTGGCGGAGGGGCGGGGGGTGTAGTGTTTCTGCGGTGAGTCCGGGGCGCAGGCTTCACGTTGTTTACTGAAACAGAAACAGAGCAGGCTGTGTCTGTCTAACACCTCAACTGTCATTACCCTGTCACTGCTCTAATTAAATAGCTCTCTCGCAGGAGAAAGGCATTTATAAAGATGCCAGCAAGAGACCGCACACACACACACACACACACACACACACACACACACACACACACACACACACACACACACACACACACACACACACACGATATGAGACTTTCACAGAGGACCGTGTCATGTCTAACACTTTCTCCTGCCACCGAGTTACACGTACAGGCGGTTTGATGTCGATCTCTGGTATCTGTATCTGAAGAGCTCCATGGCCTCGCCGCCACGCTTGACTCTTGTGAAGAGGCGTACAAACATTGTGATGTGCTGGATCACATTACACTGATGCTGTTGAGTGGCTGCATTTGTGTTCCAGACAGAAGAAGGCAAATCAGTTAAAAGAGGTATATTCGAGGACATGACGAGACGAGAGCTATTTGTTGATTTATCATATTGTCACTTTCGAGCGGAAACCTTTTATTTATGCAGGATGTTCTGCAATCTGCATAAAGTTCCTTTGTAATTTACCCTGATTTATACTGTATTGTGTTGGATGTATTTGTCTGTATTTTGTGGATTGTAACCTCGGCTACATTGAAAATGAGGGCTTGCCCTCAACTTCTGAGTATAAATGAAGGTGATGATGATCTCTGCTAATGAAATCAAAGAAAGAGGTCCCGCACACTGCTCTTTATTAGGTCGACCTTTTGGACGTTAGACCGGAACTTCCTTTGATTTCATTCTCAGAGATCTCCTTCTGAACATTTGCACTTTTTGTGCTACACCCACCTAACCTTTGAGGTGTGCATCGGCCTTCTTCTGAAAGTTATTATTGAATTAATAAAAATATATATTAAATAGTGAAATTAGTAGATCTACAAGCTCACAATGTGTTGCATCGTGACGCGTTGTGGGCTTGTAGGTCTACATTTGTGCTGTATTGTTTGAAGTAGGGCATTCTTTAAAAAAAAAACATGTCTTCACATACGACAGACGAGGTTGAGCTTTTTTCCCCCTCTTCCTTTTATTCTTTCTTTTTTTTTGGCAAGACACCACAGTTGTTTTTAGAGAAGATTCCAGTTTGTCAGTTTTTTCTGTTATCCTGTCACACCAACCTAATTTTTACACAGTAACATTAAAGTGTGTTAATTTAACTCTGAGACAGTGGCGTAATTAGGCTTCATCAGCCATGGGTTCTTAGAATGAAAGGGGCCCTTACACGCACGCGAGCGTGTGCGGAAATCGGTTATTTGTCGGGTAATTTGGACCATTGGGGACGGTTCTGGCACGGTTTTATAGTTACTTTGGCCAAATATGTACCTACTACAAGCTCATTCATCAGCAGCATCACGTTTGCTGCAGTGCAGAATGTGAAAGAACTTTCATATCAGCAAATACTCACCCAGTGCTGAAATGTTGTTGGTTACAGAGAGGGTAGTTATGAGGTTTTGGTCCCGACGGCCGTCCGTCACTTCCTTCTCCCATCACTGACGGGAGGAGGCCGTCAGGGCCCCCCTAGTTAACTTGAATATATGTAGTATTATAGAATGTTTGCTCGGTTAATGAAATCTAATCTAAGTCTCTGCACCTTAATCTCGATGTCTCTGCAGCAAACGGCAGTTCTGAGCATCCTGGCCTTCTGTATAGAGCTGAGACACCTCAACCTCGGGAGCTGTGTGAGGGTGAGATGACACACACACACACACACACACACACACACACACACACACACACACACACACACACACACACACACACACACACACACACACACACACACACACACACACACACACACACACACACACACACACACACACAGGGCTGGCCAAAGCTATCCAGAGGTTCAGAACATTTTATACAAATTCTCTCCATAACAAAAGCCAGTTATCTATGGTAAATAAATAGTTCTGACATGGCCAGCCTTATGAATTATGTTTATTGGTGCCGTTTTAGTGTGATGAAATGAAATGTGCTTTGTTTTCACCAACCCAGGAAGATTTTATTTGCAGTCTGCCAGCTGCACAACTTTCCATGTGGCACAGCCCGTTGTTGCAGATACACTAGTCCTAAGGATGCCAAAGACATAATGGTGTGGCAATAATTCATTTGCACTTTCATCTCGCACTGATGACGATAAAACACGTGAAAATAGGCCATGCCAAATAAAGTTGGCATACTATTATGCCACTGGGCTGTTGGCATTTATATTGCTCATTTGAAGGAAGTGAACAGTATCCGACAGAATCTGGACTGCATTGAGAGAGATATATATATATATATATATATATATAGCATATGCTTTGATACAAAATAAATGCTTTTTTTTTTCTTTTTGAGGGACGCTAGCCCCTCCTATGCCCAGCTTTGTCTGTTTGTGTGTACCCCTTAGCGATGATTTGATTGGCTGAGCAAAGGATTGAGGATAAAAAGTGAGAACAGAAAAGTGAAGACGGAAAAGTGAGAATGCAAATTGTGATTTGCCGGCGTGATGATGTATGATGATAAGAGCGCCCCTTACTTCACACGTGTGTGATTTTTTGTTGTTGCTACAGTATACCTTACACAAAAGAGTTCTTTGTTATTCACTGTTTTCATCTGCTCGATGTGCTCAGCCACTCTTCACTCACATCTCCCACCCATCCATTCTTATTGACACCGACTGTCTGATTTATTGTCGATTTCATCATTATTTGAGCCTGTGTATGACATCCTGACTGAACCTCTGCAGATTGACGACTATGACGTTGTGGCCAGTATGATGAGTGCTCGCTGTCGCTCGCTGCGTTCCTTGGACATGTGGCGCTGCAGAAACCTCACAGAGCGAGGCCTGGCTGAGCTGGCCTCTGGCTGCAGGTAGGCAACACCAACTAGACACAAGTGACCGTCTCCTATACAGCACTGGTTCCCACTGGGTCGGGACCATAGAGTAATAAAATGATAGAGACTGAACCGGAGCGATAGACCCACCCCTAGGGCCAACGTTGGAGAGCTTCACTGGGGGCTTGGTCGGGACCCATTTGGGTCGCGGACACATTTTTATGGGTCCCTTTATTTTCTTTTTCTACGTTTTACTTTTTAACTTATTTAAAAGCTAAAACATTCAAAAACATCCCCATCTTGAATTAAAAACAAATTCTGTAATCTTTTTCAAAGTAATTTCATGCATAAATAAAAGAAAAAGAATCGAAGAAATGCCATAAATTAGAAAACAAATGTATAAGAAATGGTGAAAATAGCCAATCTACAAGCTCACAACACGGCGCGAAGCGACGCGTTGTCTAGGATGGAGTGATAAAGCCAAACGTAGCTACCCTGAAATCACATACCCAGACTTTATTTGCCCTGTGTGCAGGGATTGATACAGTTCCAGCCACGGGGCCATAGGGCAAATATAGCAGCTCACCAGTTTGCGCAGAAACATTGGTGTTTACCCAGTCACAGAGAAACCAAAACTGCTAGTGGTGCTAGTGGTGTTTTCCGCTATTGACTGCTCACAGAACTAACGAGGGCAAGGCCCACCAGCTGTACCTGCCATTTGTTTTGTTTTTTTGTTGTGTTTGTGACTAAATAAGGCTATGGGTATGTGTATCTGGCATTCGTTGTTTTCCTCTGTAACCAACCACGAGCCTGAGGCTAACGCCAGCCAGCCAGGTTTGAGAACCTTGGGCAATGGCCAATGTGCCGGTAAGAATCTAGAATATTCCTATGATGTTAAAGGGACATTTCACTTTCAAAAATACTTTTGGTCATTTTATCGTCTACTCAGGCTTATGTGAACACCCCAGACAGTTTTATCTTTTGTCTCCCCCGTCGCACTACGTGGTCTGCCACATTTTCCAAAATAATTATAAAAAATAAATGAAAACAGTACATGAAAAAGCACGCCCCTCACGTATTAGAAGGACAGTATCAGTCACCATAAAAAAGGTCGGGTGTTTTCGATGAATCTATCATGGTTAAAATGGAGTTTGAAGTTACAATGGGTTTGTATAGGAAGCGGGCGGGGCAGCTAAAATTAATTTCAAATATCTAAATACTAAATCGAGCAACTTAAAAACTGTCGAGTGAGGTGTTCACATAAGACTGAGTAGACGATAAAATTACAGTGAAATATCCCTTTTAAGCAGCATTTGTCAACCACAAACCACTATTTATTTCCCACAACTACAAACCACAAAACCAAATCTTTCATCTTTGATGATGACCATTGTTTATGAATGGGCAACTGAGCTCAAAGACTAGACTAAGTGCCCTAGTGCAAAAATGTGGTTACCAACTCTCCGTCATTTACCTGGGGACCACCTGGAATCCCTTCAAGGACCACTGGTGGTCCCTGGACCACTAGTTGAAAACCACTGCCCTAGGGTGCTCTCCTCTCTCTCTCTCTCTCCCTGTGTGTTGTCCAGACTGCTGGAGGAGCTGGACCTGGGCTGGTGTCCCACGCTGCAGAGCAGCTCAGGATGCTTCCAGCACCTGGCGCGCAATCTGCCGCGCCTGCGCAAGCTCTTCCTCACTGCCAACCGCACCGTCTGCGACGCAGACGTGGAGGAGCTGGCTGCCAACTGCTCCTCACTGCAGCACCTTGACATCCTGGGTAGGCCTTTATTCACATGATAACACATTATCATATGGATATCCTAGTTAACACCTCTATTGAATTAATTCACGAAAGTGTTGAATGGTAAATGGTTTTAATTTCTGAAATACCCTTTGCTAACAAAATAAAAATAACTGTACCCCTGTTAGGGGTACAGTTAGGAGTTCAGTGTCTTGCTTAAGGAGCCATGAGGAGGGTCGATGGTTTCCAATATGGCCTTTACCTCCTGAGCCACTGCCACCATTGTACTTTGTGTTTGCTCATTGCTACTGTATGTGAAATCACAATTCACTTAAGTCAGTAGTTCAAACACATTCAAAGTGAGGTTACCTCCCCCTTTGGCCACCTTGAAAGATGGATTTCCAGGCCTGTTTTGAAGGAAGCCAGAGATCTGATTTTTTTTAAGGGATAGTGTTGGGGCATTCCACACTTTGGTGGCAGCGCAGTAGAAAGAGAATCTACCCATGTTTGTTCTATAGGTGGGGTTGGGACCAGATCCTTGTTGTCGTGGTTAGAAGTCAAATAAGACAATTCTCTTCTTGGTTTTTCACATTTAACCATTTATATAAACTCTTTATAGATCTGCTATGTTTGCCAAATGTTTGCCTATTATGACATGCCCATATTATTATAGGGATGCTAGGATTTAAGTGGTTTTGCCAACTTTATTCATTTGAAGGACCCCCAACACTGTGTGTGTGTGTGTGTGTGTGTGTGTGTGTGTGTGTGTGTGTGTGTGTGTGTGTGTGTGTGTGTGTGTGTGTGTGTGTGTGTGTGTGTGTGTGTGTGTGTGTGTGTGTGTGTGTGTGTGTGTGTGTGTGTGTTGTTACTGTATTGTATGTATATATAAAGTATTTACATCTATTCCATATTTGCTATGTGACTTCAAAGGCACGCGTATGGTGAGTGCTGCCTCGCTGAAGAAGCTCCTTCAGTCGTGTCCACAGCTGCTGCTGCTCGACGTGTCCTTCTGCTCCCAGATAGACACGCGCGTCGTCCAGGAGCTCTCTGGCCTCTTCCCCAAAGTCAACATCAAGAAGAGCTTCACCCAGTGACCCCGCCTTCAGGTCCTTACACTCCAGGAAGCGTGTATTTAGTGCGATTACTTCGCATACGTTTTAAACTGCCCTTTCCATCATGAGTACATCCGCACGGAGCGCTAATATTCCACTGTGACAAAGCAGTGTTCATTTTATTTGCCTTTTTATTTTTTTTAAACAAGACCAACTTTTCACCTCAATGCAGTACCCGAAGTCCTGACGTCACTCGTTCATCCCCTGGGTCACAGAAGTAATTTTTCTATGGAGACATGAGTACAATTTAGCATTTGGGTCATCTTAGAATCTTCTCATATAAGAACTGTGGTCCAAAAATAAACAAACTGTACCGGTGATATCGTCAGGGAGGTGTCTCTGTATCGTTTATGATGGTCAGTCATTCATATTTAGTTGCTGTCGGGAGGAAACCACCTAAGTCCACTTTTTTACATGAATCAGGGCTATTTTAACCCTCTTTATGTCTGTGTGTTGTTTCGAAAACATTGAACCAATGGAAAGTAATAAAAAGCGCTTTGGACAAAACCTCTTAACTCCATTGGAACCTCAAACTGTCTGTTGCTAAAGCAACTAAGTCCACCACCTCTCCCCCTCTCATGCAAGTAATTGACAATATATAAAGTCACAACTACGGTATATAAAAAGTCACTCTGGATTAAGAGTGTCTGCTAAATGCCTAAATTGTAATTGTACAACATCAACTTTGATGAGGCAGTATTGCTTTGTTTTCAAAATATACGGTTTTCTTAATTTACTGAAAAAAATATATTTTTCATTTCCTGAAAACATTTTGGAGATAGGTGGTTTCTTCCCAACAGCAGAGATTTGATACAGTCTGTTTCTGGCAATTTTTTTTAAATATTCAGTGGCATTAGTTCAGTGGCATCAGTAACATTAGCGTTTTATCAGTCAGTTGATTCTTCATATCCATATGAGTCAAACCGCCGGGCTCATTTGTTTTATTTTTGGAACACAGTTCTTATTAAACACATCTATGGGAATTAAGAACGGGGGGGGGGGACGGGGGGACGGGGGGACGTGACCCGGGTAGGATGTGTAAATTACGTCAGACTTCGGTGCTCTGTTAAGAGCATCAACCTGTGTGAATGAGGCATTGCCAAATTAATAGTTTGATGTGAAATATTTGCGGACGCGTTTTCGCATTGGTTTATTCGTCACGCTCACGATGTGTAAGGACCTTTCCACCTGCATCCAACTCAACTCCACCCCACCTCCCTCCTACGCACCACTTCCTACAGAACTAACGCCCAAACACTCATTAGAGAGAGAGAGAGAGAGAGGTGCTGGCGTGCGAAACACTGCCCCCCCGAGGTACCGGCCCGGGACAGTTTGAAGGTTGGAGGCTCTGCACACCTGCTTCTCTTGATTAGAGCTCGACTGATGTTTTACTTTGGCCGATATGTCGGCCATTATTTGATTAATTTTTTTATGACATTTTTTCGGCAATTATGCAACCGACGTGTCTCAATTTTTGGCCACTGGCGTCCTTACTGTATGTATTTTCCGTTCACTAAAGCTAAGGAGAGAAGGAGAGATGCCTGTTACTGAACAAACACTCTATAGCAATGATTACTATCAGAATGTACAGTAGAGCCTTAATATTTTAGCAGTAACCTTTTGTTTTAATAAAAAAAACAAATATTTATATAAAAAAAACAATGTTTACAGCATATTTAAATGTTTACTATGAATCTTTTTTTTTCTTTTTAATTGTTGCTAAATTAAATGTTAAATGTTTTCAAGAACTTTAATCAGATCTTAGGTTTCAAGATTTAGCTCTTTTTCTTTTACAAAATATCAGTCAAAACGTCTGTAATCGGTGGTCTGGGTCTAGGACTCCAAATTCAGGATCAGCATCTGACCCAAAACTCTGCCATCAGTCGGGCTCTACTCATAAGTGAGGTACTAGCTGGCAAAGACCTCCAACCCCCCTTAACCTGCTCCTTTGGATATTGGAGACAAACTTGTCTTATAAACTGTACGTAAGAGGAGGGAGTTGATAAGGCGGCTCTGAGGAAATCGGCTGAGCGCCACAGCTCAAATCCACCACAGACTTGTGTTGTGAACTTGTTCAGAACTGTTGAATGTGACAAACTTTTCATTTGGGTCATAGCTGCTATGCTGCTAGAATTCACCTTAATGAGTCATCACCTCTTTTTATTTTGTTTTATTGACAAGCAACTCGTTAGGACATATTGTCATGGACTTGAAGACAACAAGCTGGAAGACGTTTATTAACCTCCAACCATCCGACACAAGGTTCATGGGAGGCCCACACTCCTTACGGCAGTGAAAAGAGACCTTCGGTAAAAGCGTTGAGCAGATTTATTTTGATGGCTGGTAAGGTAATTACAGGGCGAAGGGGGTAGCCGGTGCCTTCTCAGCAGTGATAACCAGCCTTTTCTTATGGCAGAGGGACTTTTAATTTATTTTATTTGGAATACCTCTGAGCACAAATGCTCTTTTTCAGTAAGGCCCTGCTTCACACTCACTTACACACAGATTCACACGTGATAGCTGCCCAGACTTCGACTTAACCTTAACCCTACCACCAGGGAGAAGCCCCAATACAAGCAAAAAAGGCCCTCTAAAAGTGAATGGTAAATGGTGCATTTATATAGGGCTTTTTATCCAAAGCTCTTTACATAGACTGTGCATTACATTCACCGATGGCGGAGGAAACCGGGGTATGAATCAGGGTTCCCACATTCATGACATTCCTGGAAAGATTTTGAAATTAGAAAAAAACATTTTCCAGTCCTGGAAAAGGTTTGGAATTGATCAAGGGTCCTGGAATGTATCAAGAATCCTGAAAACAATATTTGGCCAGGTGCCAAATGGCGTGCGTGATTGCAGCCTATTGTGTACTGGACGTGGAAAAAAAGAACAGATCTATACAAGCTCACAATGTGCTGCAGCGTGATCCTATGACCTAGGATAGGTGGTGTAGAAAAGACTTGGCACGAAATTTGGAATGGAATTATACCATTCTATATTCTATGCTTTTATTTATGCTACACTGCCTGTCTTTGGGCATTGCACATTGGAGTAAGAGACTCATTATTGTGCTGAATGATTGTTATATAGGCCTGGAAATTGGGTTAAATATTCTGTTAAAGTTTGGGAAATACATTGGTAAAAATGTGTGGGAACCCTGAACCATGCAAGGCGCCAACCTGCTCATTGGGAGCAATTAGGGGTTCAGAGTCTTGCTCAAGGACACTTCGACACTAACTCTGGGGGACCCCGGGTTCGAACTGGGAACTTGTGATTCCCATCCGGAGCGCTCTACTGGCCACTCTATCCCTGAGCCACTGCCGCCCGGCTAAAGGCTATAAAAAGAATGCAGATAATATGGCCTCCAAATTATCTCAATATCACAGACTACACGTTAATTTACAAGTGCATCGTTATTCCCCACCATGACGTTGGGGTTTCTCAGTGGAGGTAGTCTATTGGTTTTGTGGTATATTTTGATAAAGTTCCGCATCCTGTGTGTCCATTCTCCAGCTGCTGGACACACAGGATCCTGTCCTCAGGAGTGAGCTCCAGTGAGCTCTGCTGACTGATTGTGATTGATTGAATACTTTATTGGCAGAAATGTAAACACACGGTCCAAGTCAAACACTTGGTCCAAAAGGGTATGTTCTTGCTTAATGCAAGTCGCTCTGGATTAAGAGCGTCTGCTAAATGCCTAAATTGTAAATTGATATCACTGTTTCCATTCAGGTCCTGGGTATTGACTCACTTCAAACTCATGTGGAAGACAGACACGGGCATGCTTCCAATGTAGTTCAGTTCAGAGGCTGCCATGATGCTTGCTTACTCAGCGAGTGTCTTCTCTGAGGGAGCAGATTTGTATTTTATTTTTACAGCCATTTTTAAGCCTTTGACAGTGACAGTGGAGAGAGACTGGAAACGTGATGCCATTCAGCAAATGCTACACGGCCGGCTGTGAAATCGAACTGGTGACTGGCTTACCTTAACGCCCTCGCCCTAACCACTTGGCTATCATTTAGGTCGCCCCAGCTACAACAGGTTGTCTTTACTACCGGAAACCACAAACCCCAACTTATATGATGGTAATTGGAATGGTGGATGTTGGTTTTTATGTATGCAGATCAAGCAAGTCATAAGCATCTTTAAAACATGTTTTGCCCTTTTTAATTTAGAGAGGGAAGGATATTATGGGCCCTATTTACGTTAGTGCTGCGAAACCCCTTTTACTATTTTGAAAAGCATTTTAGATGTGTTCAACTAGCCGATCTACATTTGAACTTCAAAAAAGTAAAAAATAAAGTTTAGGGGTAAGGCACTGGCGAACACATACACACACGCACGCACGCGCGCACACACAAGTATATTCGCCACCTGTAAGACTTATTTTACAAGTCAACCACCATTTCCACAGTATTCATAGTATTCTCATGATGGACTCTCATGGACTCCCATTTGCCATAAACCAACCAGATAACACATTTTTGCTTGCCTACCAGAATGACAGTGTGGTGATGGAATGGAATACTGTAAATTAAGTTGAGATGAGTGTGTTAACTTACTTGCCACACTATGTAAATGACAGACCTCTGTGTTTATGTTATGATACTCAGGGGTAATGTATCCTCACCTTGCTTTTAAGTTTTATACATGTAATTTAATTTTTTCCAGAAACCAGCAAAACTTTGTCACCAAGGGCAACATTTTTACCCGGTCGAGTCCAGTGGTGGACGGTGTGAAGTACATTTTCTTAAACGATCACCCACTTCACCCATTTTCAACCTATCTTCATATAATTGGTCCTCACTAATGTTACAAAAAAAATATATAGTAGCATTTTGTTACCATTTGTTTGCGTCGCAGAGGAGGGCTGTGGACAGTTCAGGAACCCGTCTATCAGTGACATCATTCGTAGGCAGGTCTGGTCATTTATTTATTGTTCATTCATTCTCTGCCAATCACGTGTTTTGACATGTTTTGGTTTTTTTTCTCCAAAAGCTCACACCGCCAATCACATGTTTTGATGCGAGGACCGCGAGGACCGTTTTACAAACCTTTTGCTCGTGAACGGAGATTAATATTCTGTGACTACTTAAAGATGAAGTGCCGTGATTTTTGTATATTTTCCAGTTTTTCATGTGTTTGAGGTGACAGTACTTCATTAGACCCCTTGGTGTGATTATGTGCAATGATGTCTTCCCTTTGTATTTAGGGTTTCTTCCTAGAGGCTGAAGCCTTGACAGTCAAACGTGTCAATGAAAAAACATATATATAGTAGATATAGTGACATCACAATATCATCCCCTCCCCTAACCCCTCCCCCTTTATCATACAACAACAGCTGTGGGTGCGGCTTCAGTTCAGGTGGATCACCACCCACCAGGCAAACCAGGCATACTTAATAAACTGGTGGGCGTGTCTACATTAAAACATTTAAACAAATACTGTACACTTAAAAAAAAAAAAAAATCCTTGTATAATAATAATACCTGATCATGTTTTGGGGTAGAAATAAATCACGGCACTCCATCACAGTTCCTATTATCTTCAATTCCCCATCGATGATGTTACTGGTAGGAGCTGGGTCAGCCGAAGGCACCGCTCGGCACAGCGACTCGCTGGCCTAAGGTCGCTCGGCGGGGCCTCTCGTGGCTCAAATCACAATCAGGCGGCGCGCCTCCGTCGGTGATACCGAGTGCACCATTTTCAATCTGACTTTTTTTTTTTCAATCGTAGGGCCTACTGTGACATCTATACTTTGACTCGAGTACTGGGGTACAGTACTTGGTACTACAGTACTACGGTCCACCACTGGTCGGGTCTGAGTTTCACTGCCACTGGCGCAAAATCCATCAGATCAGTCTGTTATTACTTGGGCACTGATATGAAAAAAAAACAAGTTTGAATATTAGGTGTTGAATATTGTGTAAAAAAAAAGAGAAAAAAGAAGAAAAAAAAGTGTATGATTGAGGAAAATACATGTTGCTGTCAACTATTTATTGATTTGATTTTTGTAATCTTATTAAGCCACATCTGCAGTGTGGCAGAAGTGCTTTGAAAGCATTTCCTCAAAAAAAAAACTAAAAAAAAGAAAACTTGAAGTTTCCATTGGAGCACACATGCTAGTTAGTATGTGAATTATATTTGTGCCTTATACTCCTGACTGAATGTGGTGTGATGTACAAGTGTTTATCTGTTTTAGTGTGGTGCTTTCTTTGCTTTCACGCCCCTCAACCAAAGTAATATGCTAATTCCTGGTCTTCAGCACTGCAACTTTGTTTTGAACAGGTTATATGTTATGCCTATCAACCATGTTATTTAATATGCAAAAGAATATTTACACTGTCTGGTAGAAATGTTCAGTACCATTTCACACATGTACAGTACTTTCATTATATGGCAACTATGTCTGCCGTAAGAACGTTTCTTACTCATTCATGTTCAACTGAATTTCGAATACAGCCAGTGACATAATATACTGGTACCATAGACTCTATGGTAGAGAGTACCGAAGTCCTGGCGTCACTCGTTCATCCCCTGGGTCGCGGAAGTTTTTCTCTATGGAGAATAACATTGGGTTTAACATTTGTAGTCCAAAAATAAACTGTCTCTGCGATATTGTTGGGGAGGTGGCTCTGTATCGCTTAGGATAGTCAGTCACTCATATTTGATTTTAACTCATTCGGTTGATTCTTCATATCCATATGAGTCAATCCCCCAGGATCATTCATGTATTTTTGGAACACAGTTCTTATATTGACGCAATATTTAAAAAAAAGTTTATGGGAATTCGGAATGGGGGGGAAAACGCGACCCAGGTACTTCGCTGCTCTAATAGATATCAAATTGTATAACTTGGCATAAAAGCCACATGTCCATCTAAGTTTTCATGGGACCCGATGATGCTATATATTGCTGTATGGCTTTGAGATCAGTGGTTCTCAAATGCTTTATTTTCAAGTTATACATAACTGTGTATAAATGGAACCAAATTAGAGTTACAGATCTGTACAGGTCCATTTGGAACCACATCAAGGAACCCTTTGAAAACCACTACTATTTTCAGTTTCAAGAAATGCCTATATTGACATTTGCCCAATGAGCACAAGAAACTCGGTCCTTGTCAGTTGTATTTCTGTTTTTGTGACTACTTGGTCAAAGGACCCATTTGATTATTTAACACGTTATAATGTTTGTCCTCATTGAATCCCTACATTGATTGATTGGGATTATCATACATGTTATACCTGCTGTCTGTTGTCATGGATGTGCTCGCTTCCCTAGCTTGTTCCGGATGTGTGGTCAGTCTTTGTGCCATTTATAGGATATTCCAGTAATGACAGCCCAAGCTAACCTAAAATGTTCTCACATGATGTGATAGCTCCCACCTGAGAAGTTAGCCACCGGTAGCCCAGTTTGGAACCTCATGCTACGCTTTAGCTCGATCCCAGAAGAGGTTCCGTATAGAGGTATCAGTGCATCGGTAGAAAGGGGGTTGAGCGGCTTGAGCCATCCAAAAACTGTGGCGAAAACCTTTTTTGCAGTATCGTTTCCAAAAAGTAAATGTATTTCTAGCCAGTAACATGTTTTTGTCGGAAGTTGCAGCCGGAGAGACAGCATTAGCGCCTCCCATTGGAAAAATGTCCAATGAACTGAAGTCAGTTGGAAATTCGACATTCGACCAGGGGAGGTGCTAATGCTGCCTCTCCGGCTGAAACTTCAGACGAAAACATGTTACTGGCTAACTTCATAAGCTATGTAAGAGGTTGTTTCACCCGGTCTAAAAACTTTACTTGCCTGTCCTACGTTTACCATCTGTAGCTCGTTAGAAATGCCTTTACTTATTGGAAACGTTACTACGAAAAAGGTTTTCGCCACTGTTTTTGGACAGCTCAACTCCCTTTCTACCGATGCAGGGATACCTCTATAAGGAACCTATTCTCGGAGCTAAAGCGTAGGGTGAGGTTCCAAACGGGGCTTGCCAGCGGTGAGTAAAAAGGTCATACCTGTGGTACAAAAAAGAAACGGGTGCTTTAATTTCACCAGATTTTAAATAAACTGAAAGTTGTTGAATGATTTACTGACTGTCTCTGTTGGTTCTTGCATGCTACTAGTCCTACATACTTACACGTAGAAACCCCATTCAAACCTATTTAGTTTCATCTTACGGTGGACATTTTTTTCCTGGAAATGGATCTTTGAAATGTTTCATAGTTTTATAAATATAGTACTTTCAAATTTATAATGGGGTAAATGGCAGATTGTGGCACGTCACAAAATCACTTTCACCTAGAAACTCCATTCACACTTTTTATAATTCAGCTTACTGTGGAGACATATGCTGGAACTTTTTACTTTGAAATGTTTTGTAGTTTGAGTTACTTAACTTAAACACCCAATGCATTCTCAATGGCAATAGCACAAACTTTGGTATGCTACTAGTCCTATATGCTTACACCTAGAAACCCCATTCAAACCTATTTAGGTTCATCTTACGGTGGACATGTTTTCCTGAAAATGAATCTTTGAAATGTTTCATAGTTTTAGAAATATAGTGCTTTCAAATTTGAGACATTTACAATGGGGCTCAATGGCAGATATTGGCACGTCAAAAAAGCACTTTCACCTAGAAACTCCATTCACACCCTCCGAGATAGCCCATGGTCAAAAACGAGGATTTGAAAAAAAAGACGAAAATCACTCCGAGACCATGGGCTATAGTCCATGGTCTCGGAGTGATTTTCGTAATTTTTTCAAATTTTGGCATGCTACTAGTCCTACATACTTACACCTAGAAACCCCATTCAAACGTATTTAGGTTCATCTTACGGTGCCTGAAAAGGAATCTTTGAAATGTTTCATAGTTTTAGAAATATAGTGCTTTTAAATTTGAGAAATTCAGAATAAGGGGTCAATGGCAGATTTTGAGTCGGGTTTGAACCCACAATCTCCAGATCATGCAGCCAGTGTGCTAAGTCACTGATCTACTTGACTTATTTAACTTAAACGCCCAATGCATTCTCAATGGCAATAGCACAAACTTTGGCATGCTACTAGTCCTACATACTTACACCTAGAAACCCCATTCAAACGTATTTAGGTTCATCTTACGGTGGACATGTTTGCCTGAAAAGGAATCTTTGAAATGTTTCATAGTTTTAGAAATATAGTGCTTTTAAATTTGAGAAATTCAGAATAAGGGGTCAATGGCAGATTTTGAGTGGGGTTTGAACCCACAATCTCCAGATCATGCATCCAGTGTGCTAAGTCACTGATCTACTTGCTACCTGCCACAATGCAGTCTGCTGTTCCCTTTGAGTACAACATTGATACAAAAAAAATACAAAAAAATAAATAACAGGAGATTTGTCTATTGTTTCCTTTGCTGTTGTTAATCTCTAGACGTTCGAATGTTTATGAACCACAATGGAAACAAGTCTCTGGCTCTTCTGTCATTATCTATTCGGCCTTTTAAGAAGAGCATGCACAGTGGCTCACTGGGTACAGAGCCTGTCTGGGAATCAGGAGGCTGCAGGTTCAAGTCCTGGCTCTGACATAGTGTTACAATATCATGGAAATATGACGTAATATATTATGCCGTCCCAAACCATGGACTATATTATCGTTTTTGTAGTGCTTTTTTCAAATCCTCCAAAATCACGAAAAACGACATGCTATAGTATGCCATCCGAAACCATGAACTATAGTATGTCGTTTTTTCATGATTTTCATCTTTTTTTCAAATAGTCCAAAATCACGAAAAACGACATGCTATAGTATTCCTTCTGAAAAGAATTATAACTTTGGCATGCTACTAGTCCTACATACTTAGACCTAGAATCCCCATTCAAACCTATTTAGGTTCATCTTACGGTGGACATGTTTGCCTGAAAAGGAATCTTTGAAATGTTTCATAGTTTTAGAAATATAGTGCTTTAAATGTGAGAAATGTATAATGGCAGATAGTGGTAGCCTGGCTAATAAGCCAGACTAATATCACACAACACTGTCGCGGTATATTAGTCTGGGCTGGCTCCACTTGGATTTCATTTCCCGGGGGGCGGGTTCAAACATTTTCTCTTTGACGCAATTGGTCAGAGCTACTGTCAGTCAAAGGTCTCAAGCATTGAACGTCACTGTACCAAAGCCCGCCCATATTGCATACCGTGTCCCGATTGGCCCGACCTGTTCTCGGTTGTAGGAAAGAGGCGTGCTACTGAGCCTCGCCAGACCCTAATCCGCTGGCAGGCAAAAAAATGTTTGCCAACGGCTGATTCGGTCTGGTTTATTAACCAGGCTAAGATAGTGGCACGTCAAAAATCACTTTCACCTAGAAACTCCATTCACACGTTTTATAATTCAGCTTACTGTGGAGACACATGCTGGAACTTTTTACTTTGAAATGTGTTGTAGTTTCTCAGTTATTTAACTTAAACGCCCAATGCATTCTCAATGGCAATAGCACAAACTTTGGCATGCTACTAGTCCTACATACTTACACCTAGAAACCCCATTCAAACCTATTTAGGTTCATCTTACGGTGGACATGTTTGCCTGAAAAGGAATCTTTGAAATGTTTCATAGTTTTAGAAATATAGTGCTTTCAAATTTGAGACATTTACAATGGGGCTCAATGGCAGATATTGGCACGTCAAAAAAGCACTTTCACCTAGAAACTCCATTCACACTTTTTATAATTCAGCTTTCTGTGGAGACACATGCTGGAACTTTTTACTTTGAAATGTTTTGTAGTTTCTGAGTTATTTAAGTTAAACGCCCAATGCATTCCCAATGGCAATAGCACAAACTTTGGCATGCTACTAGTCCTACATACTTACACCTAGAAACCCCATTCAAACCTATTTAGGTTCATCTTACGGTGGACATGTTTGCCTGAAAAGGAATCTTTGAAATGTTTCATAGTTTTAGAAATATAGTGCTTTTAAATTTGAGAAATTCAGAATGGGGGTCAATGGCAGATTTTGGCAAGTAAAGATTTGAGTGGGGTTTGAATCCACAATCTCCAGATCATGCAGCCAGTGTGCTAAGTCACTGATCTACTTGCTACCTGCCGCAACACAGTCTGCTGTTCCCTTTGAGTACAACATTGATACAAAAATAAAATACAAAAATAAAATAACAGGAGATTTGTCTATTGTTTCTTTTGCTGTTGTTTATCTCTAGACGTTCTAATGTTTATGAACCACAATGGAAACAAGTCTCTGGCTCTTCTGTCATTATCTATTCTGCCTTTTGAGAACAGCATGCACAGTGGCTCACTGGTTACAGAGCCTGCCTGGGAATCAGGAGGCTGCAGGTTCAAGTCCTGGCTCTGACATAGTGTCCCAAAATCATGAAAATATGACAAAATATATTTTGCCGTCCCAAACCATGGACTATAGTATTTCGTTTTTTCATGATTTTCACCTTTTTTTCAAATCCTCCAAAATCATGAAAAACGACATGCTATAGTATGCCGTCCGAAACCATGACCATAGTATGTCGTTTTTTCATGATTTCATATTTTTTTCAAATAGTCCAAAATCACGAAAAACGACATGCTATAGTATGCCGTCCGAAAAAAATTATAACTTTGGCATGCTACTAGTCCTACATACTTACACCTAGAATCCCCATTCAAACCTATTTAGGTTCATCTTACAGTGGACATGTTTGCCTGAAAAGGAATCTTTGAAATGTTTTAGAAATATAGTGCTTTAAATTTGAGAAATTTACAATGGCAGATAGTGGCACGTCAAAATCACTTTCACCTAGAAACTCCATTCACACGTTTTATAATTCAGCTTTCTGTGGAGACACATGCTGGAACTGTTTACTTTGAAATGTTTTGTAGTTTCTGAGTTATTTAACTTAAACGCCCAATGCATTCCCAATGGCAATAGCACAAACTTTGGCATGCTGCTAGTCCTACATACTTTAAACCTAGAAACCCCATTCAAACCTATTTAGGTTCATCTTACGGTGGACATGTTTGCCTGAAAAGGAATCTTTGAAATGTTTCATCGTTTTAGAAATATAGTGCTTTTAAATTTGGGACATTTACAATGGGGCTCAATGGCAGATATTGGCACGTCAAAAAAGCACTTTCACCTAGAAACTCCATTCACACTTTTTATAATTCAGCTTTCTGTGGAGACACATGCTGGAACTGTTTACTTTGAAATGTTTTGTAGTTTCTGAGTTATTTAAGTTAAACGCCCAATGCATTCCCAATGGCAATAGCACAAACTTTGGCATGCTACTAGTCCTACATACTTAGACCTAGAAACCCCATTCAAACCTATTTAGGTTTATCTTACGGTGGACATGTTTGCCTGAAAAGGAATCTTTGAAATGTTTCATAGTTTTAGAAATATAGTGCTTTCAAATTTGAGACATTTACAATGGGGCTCAATGGCAGATATTGGCACGTCAAAAAAGCACTTTCACCTAGAAACTCCATTCACACTTTTTATAATTCAGCTTTCTGTGGAGACACATGCTGGAACTGTTTACTTTGAAATGTTTTGTAGTTTCTGAGTTATTTAAGTTAAACGCCCAATGCATTCCCAATGGCAATAGCACAAACTTTGGCATGCTACTAGTCCTACATACTTACACCTAGAAACCCCATTCAAACCTATTTAGGTTCATCTTACGGTGGACATGTTTGCCTGAAAAGGAATCTTTGAAATGTTTCATCGTTTTAGAAATATAGTGCTTTCAAATTTGAGACATTTACAATGGGGCTCAATGGCAGATATTGGCACGTCAAAAAAGCACTTTCACCTAGAAACTCCATTCACACTTTTTATAATTCAGCTTTCTGTGGAGACACATGCTGGAACTGTTTACTTTGAAATGTTTTGTAGTTTCTGAGTTATTTAAGTTAAACGCCCAATGCATTCCCAATGGCAATAGCACAAACTTTGGCATGCTACTAGTCCTACATACTTAGACCTAGAAACCCCATTCAAACCTATTTAGGTTTATCTTACGGTGGACATGTTTGCCTGAAAAGGAATCTTTGAAATGTTTCATAGTTTTAGAAATATAGTGCTTTCAAATTTGAGACATTTACAATGGGGCTCAATGGCAGATATTGGCACGTCAAAAAAGCACTTTCACCTAGAAACTCCATTCACACTTTTTATAATTCAGCTTTCTGTGGAGACACATGCTGGAACTGTTTACTTTGAAATGTTTTGTAGTTTCTGAGTTATTTAAGTTAAACGCCCAATGCATTCCCAATGGCAATAGCACAAACTTTGGCATGCTACTAGTCCTACATACTTACACCTAGAAACCCCATTCAAACCTATTTAGGTTCATCTTACGGTGGACATGTTTGCCTGAAAAGGAATCTTTGAAATGTTTCATAGTTTTAGAAATATAGTGCTTTCAAATTTGAGACATTTACAATGGGGCTCAATGGCAGATATTGGCACGTCAAAAAAGCACTTTCACCTAGAAACTCCATTCACACTTTTTATAATTCAGCTTTCTGTGGAGACACATGCTGGAACTTTTTACTTTGAAATGTTTTGTAGTTTCTGAGTTATTTAAGTTAAACGCCCAATGCATTCCCAATGGCAATAGCACAAACTTTGGCATGCTACTAGTCCTACATACTTACACCTAGAAACCCCATTCAAACCTATTTAGGTTCATCTTACGGTGGACATGTTTGCCTGAAAAGGAATCTTTGAAATGTTTCATAGTTTTAGAAATATAGTGCTTTTAAATTTGAGAAATTCAGAATGGGGGTCAATGGCAGATTTTGGCAAGTAAAGATTTGAGTGGGGTTTGAATCCACAATCTCCAGATCATGCAGCCAGTGTGCTAAGTCACTGATCTACTTGCTACCTGCCGCAACACAGTCTGCTGTTCCCTTTGAGTACAACATTGATACAAAAATAAAATACAAAAAATAAAATAACAGGAGATTTGTCTATTGTTTCTTTTGCTGTTGTTTATCTCTAGACGTTCTAATGTTTATGAACCACAATGGAAACAAGTCTCTGGCTCTTCTGTCATTATCTATTCTGCCTTTTGAGAACAGCATGCACAGTGGCTCACTGGTTACAGAGCCTGCCTGGGAATCAGGAGGCTGCAGGTTCAAGTCCTGGCTCTGACATAGTGTCCCAAAATCATGAAAATATGACAAAATATATTTTGCCGTCCCAAACCATGGACTATAGTATTTCGTTTTTTCATGATTTTCACCTTTTTTTCAAATCCTCCAAAATCATGAAAAACGACATGCTATAGTATGCCGTCCGAAACCATGACCATAGTATGTCGTTTTTTCATGATTTCATATTTTTTTCAAATAGTCCAAAATCACGAAAAACGACATGCTATAGTATGCCGTCCGAAAAAAAATATAACTTTGGCATGCTACTAGTCCTACATACTTACACCTAGAATCCCCATTCAAACCTATTTAGGTTCATCTTACAGTGGACATGTTTGCCTGAAAAGGAATCTTTGAAATGTTTCATAGTTTTAGAAATATAGTGCTTTAAATTTGAGAAATTTACAATGGCAGATAGTGGCACGTCAAAATCACTTTCACCTAGAAACTCCATTCACACGTTTTATAATTCAGCTTTCTGTGGAGACACATGCTGGAACTGTTTACTTTGAAATGTTTTGTAGTTTCTGAGTTATTTAACTTAAACGCCCAATGCATTCCCAATGGCAATAGCACAAACTTTGGCATGCTACTAGTCCTACATACTTTAAACCTAGAAACCCCATTCAAACCTATTTAGGTTCATCTTACGGTGGACATGTTTGCCTGAAAAGGAATCTTTGAAATGTTTCATCGTTTTAGAAATATAGTGCTTTTAAATTTGGGACATTTACAATGGGGCTCAATGGCAGATATTGGCACGTCAAAAAAGCACTTTCACCTAGAAACTCCATTCACACTTTTTATAATTCAGCTTTCTGTGGAGACACATGCTGGAACTGTTTACTTTGAAATGTTTTGTAGTTTCTGAGTTATTTAAGTTAAACGCCCAATGCATTCCCAATGGCAATAGCACAAACTTTGGCATGCTACTAGTCCTACATACTTAGACCTAGAAACCCCATTCAAACCTATTTAGGTTCATCTTACGGTGGACATGTTTGCCTGAAAAGGAATCTTTGAAATGTTTCATAGTTTTAGAAATATAGTGCTTTCAAATTTGAGACATTTACAATGGGGCTCAATGGCAGATATTGGCACGTCAAAAAAGCACTTTCACCTAGAAACTCCATTCACACTTTTTATAATTCAGCTTTCTGTGGAGACACATGCTGGAACTTTTTACTTTGAAATGTTTTGTAGTTTCTGTGTTATTTAAGTTAAACGCCCAATGCATTCCCAATGGCAATAGCACAAACTTTGGCATGCTACTAGTCCTACATACTTACACCTAGAAACCCCATTCAAACCTATTTAGGTTCATCTTACGGTGGACATGTTTGCCTGAAAAGGAATCTTTGAAATGTTTCATAGTTTTAGAAATATAGTGCTTTTCAATTTGAGAAATTCAGAATGGGGGTCAATGGCAGATTTTGGCAAGTAAAGATTTGAGTGGGGTTTGAATCCACAATCTCCAGATCATGCAGCCAGTGTGCTAAGTCACTGATCTACTTGCTACCTGCCGCAACACAGTCTGCTGTTCCCTTTGAGTACAACATTGATACAAAAATAAAATACAAAAAATAAAATAACAGGAGATTTGTCTATTGTTTCTTTTGCTGTTGTTTATCTCTAGACGTTCTAATGTTTATGAACCACAATGGAAACAAGTCTCTGGCTCTTCTGTCATTATCTATTCTGCCTTTTGAGAACAGCATGCACAGTGGCTCACTGGTTACAGAGCCTGCCTGGGAATCAGGAGGCTGCAGGTTCAAGTCCTGGCTCTGACATAGTGTCCCAAAATCATGAAAATATGACAAAATATATTTTGCCGTCCCAAACCATGGACTATAGTATTTCGTTTTTTCATGATTTTCACCTTTTTTTCAAATCCTCCAAAATCATGAAAAACGACATGCTATAGTATGCCGTCCGAAACCATGACCATAGTATGTCGTTTTTTCATGATTTCATATTTTTTTCAAATAGTCCAAAATCACGAAAAACGACATGCTATAGTATGCCGTCCGAAAAAATATATAACTTTGGCATGCTACTAGTCCTACATACTTACACCTAGAATCCCCATTCAAACCTATTTAGGTTCATCTTACAGTGGACATGTTTGCCTGAAAAGGAATCTTTGAAATGTTTCATAGTTTTAGAAATATAGTGCTTTAAATTTGAGAAATTTACAATGGCAGATAGTGGCACGTCAAAATCACTTTCACCTAGAAACTCCATTCACACGTTTTATAATTCAGCTTTCTGTGGAGACACATGCTGGAACTGTTTACTTTGAAATGTTTTGTAGTTTCTGAGTTATTTAACTTAAACGCCCAATGCATTCCCAATGGCAATAGCACAAACTTTGGCATGCTACTAGTCCTACATACTTTAAACCTAGAAACCCCATTCAAACCTATTTAGGTTCATCTTACGGTGGACATGTTTGCCTGAAAAGGAATCTTTGAAATGTTTCATCGTTTTAGAAATATAGTGCTTTTAAATTTGGGACATTTACAATGGGGCTCAATGGCAGATATTGGCACGTCAAAAAAGCACTTTCACCTAGAAACTCCATTCACACTTTTTATAATTCAGCTTTCTGTGGAGACACATGCTGGAACTGTTTACTTTGAAATGTTTTGTAGTTTCTGAGTTATTTAAGTTAAACGCCCAATGCATTCCCAATGGCAATAGCACAAACTTTGGCATGCTACTAGTCCTACATACTTAGACCTAGAAACCCCATTCAAACCTATTTAGGTTCATCTTACGGTGGACATGTTTGCCTGAAAAGGAATCTTTGAAATGTTTCATAGTTTTAGAAATATAGTGCTTTCAAATTTGAGACATTTACAATGGGGCTCAATGGCAGATATTGGCACGTCAAAAAAGCACTTTCACCTAGAAACTCCATTCACACTTTTTATAATTCAGCTTTCTGTGGAGACACATGCTGGAACTTTTTACTTTGAAATGTTTTGTAGTTTCTGTGTTATTTAAGTTAAACGCCCAATGCATTCCCAATGGCAATAGCACAAACTTTGGCATGCTACTAGTCCTACATACTTACACCTAGAAACCCCATTCAAACCTATTTAGGTTCATCTTACGGTGGACATGTTTGCCTGAAAAGGAATCTTTGAAATGTTTCATAGTTTTAGAAATATAGTGCTTTTAAATTTGAGAAATTCAGAATGGGGGTCAATGGCAGATTTTGGCAAGTAAAGATTTGAGTGGGGTTTGAATCCACAATCTCCAGATCATGCAGCCAGTGTGCTAAGTCACTGATCTACTTGCTACCTGCCGCAACACAGTCTGCTGTTCCCTTTGAGTACAACATTGATACAAAAATAAAATACAAAAAATAAAATAACAGGAGATTTGTCTATTGTTTCTTTTGCTGTTGTTTATCTCTAGACGTTCGAATGTTTATGAACCACAATGGAAACAAGTCTCTGGCTCTTCTGTCATTATCTATTCTGCCTTTTGAGAACAGCATGCACAGTGGCTCACTGGTTACAGAGCCTGCCTGGGAATCAGGAGGCTGCAGGTTCAAGTCCTGGCTCTGACATAGTGTCCCAAAATCATGAAAATATGACAAAAATATTTTGCCGTCCCAAACCATGGACTATAGTATTTCGTTTTTTCATGATTTTCACCTTTTTTTCAAATCCTCCAAAATCATGAAAAACGACATGCTATAGTATGCCGTCCGAAACCATGACCATAGTATGTCGTTTTTTCATGATTTTCATATTTTTTTCAAATAGTCCAAAATCACGAAAAACGACATGCTATAGTATGCCGTCCGAAAAAGATTATAACTTTGGCATGCTACTAGTCCTACATACTTTCACCTAGAATCCCCATTCAAACCTATTTAGGTTCATCTTACGGTGGACATGTTTGCCTGAAAAGGAATCTTTGAAATGTTTCATAGTTTTAGAAATAAAGTGCTTTCAAATTTGAGAAATGTATAATGGCAGATAGTGGCACGTCAAAATCACTTTCACCTAGAAACTCCATTCACACGTTTTATAATTCAGCTTACTGTGGAGACACATGCTGGAACTTTTTACTTTGAAATGTTTTGTAGTTTCTGAGTTATTTAAGTTAAACGCCCAATGCATTCCCAATGGCAATAGCATAAACTTTGGCATGCTACTAGTCCTACATACTTACACCTAGAAACCCCATTCAAACCTATTTAGGTTCATCTTACGGTGGACATGTTTGCCTGAAAAGGAATCTTTGAAATGTTTCATCGTTTTAGAAATATAGTGCTTTTAAATTTGGGACATTTACAATGGGGCTCAATGGCAGATATTGGCACGTCAAAAAAGCACTTTCACCTAGAAACTCCATTCACACTTTTTATAATTCAGCTTTCTGTGGAGACACATGCTGGAACTGTTTACTTTGAAATGTTTTGTAGTTTCTGAGTTATTTAAGTTAAACGCCCAATGCATTCCCAATGGCAATAGCACAAACTTTGGCATGCTACTAGTCCTACATACTTACACCTAGAAACCCCATTCAAACCTATTTAGGTTCATCTTACGGTGGACATGTTTGCCTGAAAAGGAATCTTTGAAATGTTTCATAGTTTTAGAAATATAGTGCTTTCAAATTTGAGACATTTACAATGGGGCTCAATGGCAGATATTGGCACGTCAAAAAAGCACTTTCACCTAGAAACTCCATTCACACTTTTTATAATTCAGCTTTCTGTGGAGACACATGCTGGAACTTTTTACTTTGAAATGTTTTGTAGTTTCTGAGTTATTTAAGTTAAACGCCCAATGCATTCCCAATGGCAATAGCACAAACTTTGGCATGCTACTAGTCCTACATACTTACACCTAGAAACCCCATTCAAACCTATTTAGGTTCATCTTACGGTGGACATGTTTGCCTGAAAAGGAATCTTTGAAATGTTTCATAGTTTTAGAAATATAGTGCTTTTAAATTTGAGAAATTCAGAATGGGGGTCAATGGCAGATTTTGGCAAGTAAAGATTTGAGTGGGGTTTGAATCCACAATCTCCAGATCATGCAGCCAGTGTGCTAAGTCACTGATCTACTTGCTACCTGCCGCAACACAGTCTGCTGTTCCCTTTGAGTACAACATTGATACAAAAATAAAATACAAAAAATAAAATAACAGGAGATTTGTCTATTGTTTCTTTTGCTGTTGTTTATCTCTAGACGTTCGAATGTTTATGAACCACAATGGAAACAAGTCTCTGGCTCTTCTGTCATTATCTATTCTGCCTTTTGAGAACAGCATGCACAGTGGCTCACTGGTTACAGAGCCTGCCTGGGAATCAGGAGGCTGCAGGTTCAAGTCCTGGCTCTGACATAGTGTCCCAAAATCATGAAAATATGACAAAATATATTTTGCCGTCCCAAACCATGGACTATAGTATTTCGTTTTTTCATGATTTTCACCTTTTTTTCAAATCCTCCAAAATCATGAAAAACGACATGCTATAGTATGCCGTCCGAAACCATGACCATAGTATGTCGTTTTTTCATGATTTTCATATTTTTTTCAAATAGTCCAAAATCACGAAAAACTACATGCTATAGTATGCCGTCCGAAAAAGATTATAACTTTGGCATGCTACTAGTCCTACATACTTACACCTAGAATCCCCATTCAAACCTATTTAGGTTCATCTTACGGTGGACATGTTTGCCTGAAAAGGAATCTTTGAAATGTTTCATAGTTTTAGAAATATAGTGCTTTCAAATTTGAGAAATGTATAATGGCAGATAGTGGCACGTCAAAATCACTTTCACCTAGAAACTCTATTCACACGTTTTATAATTCAGCTTACTGTGGAGACACATGCTGGAACTTTTTACTTTGAAATGTTTTGTAGTTTCTGAGTTATTTAAGTTAAACGCCCAATGCATTCCCAATGGCAATAGCATAAACTTTGGCATGCTACTAGTCCTACATACTTACACCTAGAAACCCCATTCAAACCTATTTAGGTTCATCTTACGGTGGACATGTTTGCCTGAAAAGGAATCTTTGAAATGTTTCATCGTTTTAGAAATATAGTGCTTTTAAATTTGGGACATTTACAATGGGGCTCAATGGCAGATATTGGCACGTCAAAAAAGCACTTTCACCTAGAAACTCCATTCACACTTTTTATAATTCAGCTTTCTGTGGAGACACATGCTGGAACTGTTTACTTTGAAATGTTTTGTAGTTTCTGAGTTATTTAAGTTAAACGCCCAATGCATTCCCAATGGCAATAGCACAAACTTTGGCATGCTACTAGTCCTACATACTTACACCTAGAAACCCCATTCAAACCTATTTAGGTTCATCTTACGGTGGACATGTTTGCCTGAAAAGGAATCTTTGAAATGTTTCATAGTTTTAGAAATATAGTGCTTTCAAATTTGAGACATTTACAATGGGGCTCAATGGCAGATATTGGCACGTCAAAAAAGCACTTTCACCTAGAAACTCCATTCACACTTTTTATAATTCAGCTTTCTGTGGAGACACATGCTGGAACTTTTTACTTTGAAATGTTTTGTAGTTTCTGAGTTATTTAAGTTAAACGCCCAATGCATTCCCAATGGCAATAGCACAAACTTTGGCATGCTACTAGTCCTACATACTTACACCTAGAAACTCCATTCACACGTTTTATAATTCAGCTTTCTGTGGAGACACATGCTGGAACTGTTTACTTTGAAATGTTTTGTAGTTTTAGAAATATAGTGCTTTCAAATTTGAGACATTTACAATGGGGCTCAATGGCAGATATTGGCACGTCAAAAAAGCACTTTCACCTAGAAACTCCATTCACACTTTTTATAATTCAGCTTTCTGTGGAGACACATGCTGGAACTTTTTACTTTGAAATGTTTTGTAGTTTCTGAGTTATTTAAGTTAAACGCCCAATGCATTCCCAATGGCAATAGCACAAACTTTGGCATGCTACTAGTCCTACATACTTACA
Source organism: Electrona antarctica (assembly GCF_951216825.1). Lineage (NCBI taxonomy): Eukaryota > Metazoa > Chordata > Actinopteri > Myctophiformes > Myctophidae > Electrona > Electrona antarctica. Next base: position 45,303,575 of record NC_136811.1, read on the forward strand.
CCTAGAAACCCCATTCAAACCTATTTAGGTTCATCTTACGGTGGACATGTTTGCCTGAAAAGGAATCTTTGAAATGTTTCATAGTTTTAGAAATATAGTGCTTTCAAATTTGAGACATTTACAATGGGGCTCAATGGCAGATATTGGCACGTCAAAAAAGCACTTTCACCTAGAAACTCCATTCACACTTTTTATAATTCAGCTTTCTGTGGAGACACATGCTGGAACTTTTTACTTTGAAATGTTTTGTAGTTTCTGAGTTATTTAAGTTAAACGCCCAATGCATTCCCAATGGCAATAGCACAAACTTTGGCATGCTACTAGTCCTACATTCTTACACCTAGAAACCCCATTCAAACCTATTTAGGTTAATCTTACGGTGGACATGTTTGCCTGAAAAGGAATCTTTGAAATGTTTCATAGTTTTAGAAATATAGTGCTTTCAAATTTGAGACATTTACAATGGGGCTCAATGGCAGATATTGGCACGTCAAAAAAGCACTTTCACCTAGAAACTCCATTCACACTTTTTATAATTCAGCTTTCTGTGGAGACACATGCTGGAACTTTTTACTTTGAAATGTTTTGTAGTTTCTGAGTTATTTAAGTTAAACGCCCAATGCATTCCCAATGGCAATAGCACAAACTTTGGCATGCTACTAGTCCTACATACTTACACCTAGAAACCCCATTCAAACCTATTTAGGTTCATCTTACGGTGGACATGTTTGCATAAAAAGGAATCTTTGAAATGTTTCATAGTTTTAGAAATATAGTGCTTTTAAATTTGAGAAATTCAGAATGGGGGTCAATGGCAGATTTTGGCAAGTAAAGATTTGAGTGGGGTTTGAATCCACAATCTCCAGATCATGCAGCCAGTGTGCTAAGTCACTGATCTACTTGCTACCTGCCGCAACACAGTCTGCTGTTCCCTTTGAGTACAACATTGATACAAAAATAAAATACAAAAAATAAAATAACAGGAGATTTGTCTATTGTTTCTTTTGCTGTTGTTTATCTCTAGACGTTCTAATGTTTATGAACCACAATGGAAACAAGTCTCTGGCTCTTCTGTCATTATCTATTCTGCCTTTTGAGAACAGCATGCACAGTGGCTCACTGGTTACAGAGCCTGCCTGGGAATCAGGAGGCTGCAGGTTCAAGTCCTGGCTCTGACATAGTGTCCCAAAATCATGAAAATATGACAAAATATATTTTGCCGTCCCAAACCATGGACTATAGTATGTCGTTTTTTCATGATTTCATATTTTTTTCAAATAGTCCAAAATCACGAAAAACGACATGCTATAGTATGCCGTCCGAAAAAAATTATAACTTTGGCATGCTACTAGTCCTACATACTTACACCTAGAATCCCCATTCAAACCTATTTAGGTTCATCTTACGGTGGACATGTTTGCCTGAAAAGGAATCTTTGAAATGTTTCATAGTTTTAGAAATATAGTGCTTTAAATTTGAGAAATTTACAATGGCAGATAGTGGCACGTCAAAATCACTTTCACCTAGAAACTCCATTCACACGTTTTATAATTCAGCTTTCTGTGGAGACACATGCTGGAACTGTTTACTTTGAAATGTTTTGTAGTTTCTGAGTTATTTAAGTTAAACGCCCAATGCATTCCCAATGGCAATAGCATAAACTTTGGCATGCTACTAGTCCTACATACTTACACCTAGAAACCCCATTCAAACCTATTTAGGTTCATCTTACGGTGGACATGTTTGCCTGAAAAGGAATCTTTGAAATGTTTCATCGTTTTAGAAATATAGTGCTTTTAAATTTGGGACATTTACAATGGGGCTCAATGGCAGATATTGGCACGTCAAAAAAGCACTTTCACCTAGAAACTCCATTCACACTTTTTATAATTCAGCTTTCTGTGGAGACACATGCTGGAACTGTTTACTTTGAAATGTTTTGTAGTTTCTGAGTTATTTAAGTTAAACGCCCAATGCATTCCCAATGGCAATAGCACAAACTTTGGCATGCTACTAGTCCTACATACTTACACCTAGAAACCCCATTCAAACCTATTTAGGTTCATCTTACGGTGGACATGTTTGCCTGAAAAGGAATCTTTGAAATGTTTCATAGTTTTAGAAATATAGTGCTTTCAAATTTGAGACATTTACAATGGGGCTCAATGGCAGATATTGGCACGTCAAAAAAGCACTTTCACCTAGAAACTCCATTCACACTTTTTATAATTCAGCTTTCTGTGGAGACACATGCTGGAACTTTTTACTTTGAAATGTTTTGTAGTTTCTGAGTTATTTAAGTTAAACGCCCAATGCATTCCCAATGGCAATAGCACAAACTTTGGCATGCTACTAGTCCTACATACTTACACCTAGAAACCCCATTCAAACCTATTTAGGTTCATCTTACGGTGGACATGTTTGCCTGAAAAGGAATCTTTGAAATGTTTCATAGTTTTAGAAATATAGTGCTTTTAAATTTTGAGAAATTCAGAATGGGGGTCAATGGCAGATTTTGGCAAGTAAAGATTTGAGTGGGGTTTGAATCCACAATCTCCAGATCATGCAGCCAGTGTGCTAAGTCACTGATCTACTTGCTACCTGCCGCAACACAGTCTGCTGTTCCCTTTGAGTACAACATTGATACAAAAATAAAATACAAAAAATAAAATAACAGGAGATTTGTCTATTGTTTCTTTTGCTGTTGTTTATCTCTAGACGTTCGAATGTTTATGAACCACAATGGAAACAAGTCTCTGGCTCTTCTGTCATTATCTATTCTGCCTTTTGAGAACAGCATGCACAGTGGCTCACTGGTTACAGAGCCTGCCTGGGAATCAGGAGGCTGCAGGTTCAAGTCCTGGCTCTGACATAGTGTCCCAAAATCATGCAAATATGACAAAATATATTTTGCCGTCCCAAACCATGGACTATAGTATTTCGTTTTTTCATGATTTTCACCTTTTTTTCAAATCCTCCAAAATCATGAAAAACGACATGCTATAGTATGCCGTCCGAAACCATGACCATAGTATGTTGTTTTTTCATGATTTTCATATTTTTTTCAAATAGTCCAAAATCACGAAAAACGACATGCTATAGTATGCCGTCCGAAAAAGATTATAACTTTGGCATGCTACTAGTCCTACATACTTACACCTAGAATCCCCATTCAAACCTATTTAGGTTCATCTTACGGTGGACATGTTTTCCTGAAAAGGAATCTTTGAAATGTTTCATAGTTTTAGAAATATAGTGCTTTCAAATTTGAGAAATGTATAATGGCAGATAGTGGCACGTCAAAATCACTTTCACCTAGAAACTCCATTCACACGTTTTATAATTCAGCTTACTGTGGAGACACATGCTGGAACTTTTTACTTTGAAATGTTTTGTAGTTTCTGAGTTATTTAAGTTAAACGCCCAATGCATTCCCAATGGCAATAGCATAAACTTTGGCATGCTACTAGTCCTACATACTTACACCTAGAAACCCCATTCAAACCTATTTAGGTTCATCTTACGGTGGACATGTTTGCCTGAAAAGGAATCTTTGAAATGTTTCATCGTTTTAGAAATATAGTGCTTTTAAATTTGGGACATTTACAATGGGGCTCAATGGCAGATATTGGCACGTCAAAAAAGCACTTTCACCTAGAAACTCCATTCACACTTTTTATAATTCAGCTTTCTGTGGAGACACATGCTGGAACTGTTTACTTTGAAATGTTTTGTAGTTTCTGAGTTATTTAAGTTAAACGCCCAATGCATTCCCAATGGCAATAGCACAAACTTTGGCATGCTACTAGTCCTACATACTTACACCTAGAAACCCCATTCAAACCTATTTAGGTTCATCTTACGGTGGACATGTTTGCCTGAAAAGGAATCTTTGAAATGTTTCATAGTTTTAGAAATATAGTGCTTTCAAATTTGAGACATTTACAATGGGGCTCAATGGCAGATATTGGCACGTCAAAAAAGCACTTTCACCTAGAAACTCCATTCACACTTTTTATAATTCAGCTTTCTGTGGAGACACATGCTGGAACTTTTTACTTTGAAATGTTTTGTAGTTTCTGAGTTATTTAAGTTAAACGCCCAATGCATTCCCAATGGCAATAGCACAAACTTTGGCATGCTACTAGTCCTACATACTTACACCTAGAAACCCCATTCAAACCTATTTAGGTTCATCTTACGGTGGACATGTTTGCCTGAAAAGGAATCTTTGAAATGTTTCATAGTTTTAGAAATATAGTGCTTTTAAATTTTGAGAAATTCAGAATGGGGGTCAATGGCAGATTTTGGCAAGTAAAGATTTGAGTGGGGTTTGAATCCACAATCTCCAGATCATGCAGCCAGTGTGCTAAGTCACTGATCTACTTGCTACCTGCCGCAACACAGTCTGCTGTTCCCTTTGAGTACAACATTGATACAAAAATAAAATACAAAAAATAAAATAACAGGAGATTTGTCTATTGTTTCTTTTGCTGTTGTTTATCTCTAGACGTTCGAATGTTTATGAACCACAATGGAAACAAGTCTCTGGCTCTTCTGTCATTATCTATTCTGCCTTTTGAGAACAGCATGCACAGTGGCTCACTGGTTACAGAGCCTGCCTGGGAATCAGGAGGCTGCAGGTTCAAGTCCTGGCTCTGACATAGTGTCCCAAAATCATGAAAATATGACAAAATATATTTTGCCGTCCCAAACCATGGACTATAGTATTTCGTTTTCTCATGATTTTCACCTTTTTTTCAAATCCTCCAAAATCATGAAAAACGACATGCTATAGTATGCCGTCCGAAACCATGACCATAGTATGTCGTTTTTTTCATGATTTCATATTTTTTTCAAATAGTCCAAAATCACGAAAAACGACATGCTATAGTATGCCGTCCGAAAAAAATTATAACTTTGGCATGCTACTAGTCCTACATACTTACACCTAGAATCCCCATTCAAACCTATTTAGGTTAATCTTACGGTGGACATGTTTGCCTGAAAAGGAATCTTTGAAATGTTTCATAGTTTTAGAAATATAGTGCTTTAAATTTGAGAAATTTACAATGGCAGATAGTGGCACGTCAAAATCACTTTCACCTAGAAACTCCATTCACACGTTTTATAATTCAGCTTTCTGTGGAGACACATGCTGGAACTGTTTACTTTGAAATGTTTTGTAGTTTTAGAAATATAGTGCTTTCAAATTTGAGACATTTACAATGGGGCTCAATGGCAGATATTGGCACGTCAAAAAAGCACTTTCACCTAGAAACTCCATTCACACTTTTTATAATTCAGCTTTCTGTGGAGACACATGCTGGAACTTTTTACTTTGAAATGTTTTGTAGTTTCTGAGTTATTTAAGTTAAACGCCCAATGCATTCCCAATGGCAATAGCACAAACTTTGGCATGCTACTAGTCCTACATACTTACACCTAGAAACCCCATTCACACGTTTTATAATTCAGCTTTCTGTGGAGACACATGCTGGAACTGTTTACTTTGAAATGTTTTGTAGTTTCTGAGTTATTTAACTTAAACGCCCAATGCATTCCCAATGGCAATAGCACAAACTTTGGCATGCTACTAGTCCTACATACTTTAAACCTAGAAACCCCATTCAAACCTATTTAGGTTCATCTTACGGTGGACATGTTTGCCTGAAAAGGAATCTTTGAAATGTTTCATAGTTTTAGAAATATAGTGCTTTCAAATTTGAGACATTTACAATGGGGCTCAATGGCAGATATTGGCACGTCAAAAAAGCACTTTCACCTAGAAACTCCATTCACACTTTTTATAATTCAGCTTTCTGTGGAGACACATGCTGGAACTTTTTACTTTGAAATGTTTTGTAGTTTCTGTGTTATTTAAGTTAAACGCCCAATGCATTCCCAATGGCAATAGCACAAACTTTGGCATGCTACTAGTCCTACATACTTACACCTAGAAACCCCATTCAAACCTATTTAGGTTCATCTTACGGTGGACATGTTTGCCTGAAAAGGAATCTTTGAAATGTTTCATAGTTTTAGAAATATAGTGCTTTTAAATTTGAGAAATTCAGAATGGGGGTCAATGGCAGATTTTGGCAAGTAAAGATTTGAGTGGGGTTTGAATCCACAATCTCCAGATCATGCAGCCAGTGTGCTAAGTCACTGATCTATTTGCTACCTGCCGCAACACAGTCTGCTGTTCCCTTTGAGTACAACATTGATACAAAAATAAAATACAAAAAATAAAATAACAGGAGATTTGTCTATTGTTTCTTTTGCTGTTGTTTATCTCTAGACGTTCGAATGTTTATGAACCACAATGGAAACAAGTCTCTGGCTCTTCTGTCATTATCTATTCTGCCTTTTGAGAACAGCATGCACAGTGGCTCACTGGTTACAGAGCCTGCCTGGGAATCAGGAGGCTGCAGGTTCAAGTCCTGGCTCTGACATAGTGTCCCAAAATCATGCAAATATGACAAAATATATTTTGCCGTCCCAAACCATGGACTATAGTATTTCGTTTTTTCATGATTTTCACCTTTTTTTCAAATCCTCCAAAATCATGAAAAACGACATGCTATAGTATGCCGTCCGAAACCATGACCATAGTATGTTGTTTTTTCATGATTTTCATATTTTTTTCAAATAGTCCAAAATCACGAAAAACGACATGCTATAGTATGCCGTCCGAAAAAGATTATAACTTTGGCATGCTACTAGTCCTACATACTTACACCTAGAAACCCCATTCAAACCTATTTAGGTTCATCTTACGGTGGACATGTTTGCCTGAAAAGGAATCTTTGAAATGTTTCATAGTTTTAGAAATATAGTGCTTTCAAATTTGAGAAATGTATAATGGCAGATAGTGGCACGTCAAAATCACTTTCACCTAGAAACTCCATTCACACGTTTTATAATTCAGCTTACTGTGGAGACACATGCTGGAACTTTTTACTTTGAAATGTTTTGTAGTTTCTGAGTTATTTAAGTTAAACGCCCAATGCATTCCCAATGGCAATAGCATAAACTTTGGCATGCTACTAGTCCTACATACTTACACCTAGAAACCCCATTCAAACCTATTTAGGTTCATCTTACGGTGGACATGTTTGCCTGAAAAGGAATCTTTGAAATGTTTCATCGTTTTAGAAATATAGTGCTTTTAAATTTGGGACATTTACAATGGGGCTCAATGGCAGATATTGGCACGTCAAAAAAGCACTTTCACCTAGAAACTCCATTCACACTTTTTATAATTCAGCTTTCTGTGGAGACACATGCTGGAACTGTTTACTTTGAAATGTTTTGTAGTTTCTGAGTTATTTAAGTTAAACGCCCAATGCATTCCCAATGGCAATAGCACAAACTTTGGCATGCTACTAGTCCTACATACTTACACCTAGAAACCCCATTCAAACCTATTTAGGTTCATCTTACGGTGGACATGTTTGCCTGAAAAGGAATCTTTGAAATGTTTCATAGTTTTAGAAATATAGTGCTTTCAAATTTGAGACATTTACAATGGGGCTCAATGGCAGATATTGGCACGTCAAAAAAGCACTTTCACCTAGAAACTCCATTCACACTTTTTATAATTCAGCTTTCTGTGGAGACACATGCTGGAACTTTTTACTTTGAAATGTTTTGTAGTTTCTGAGTTATTTAAGTTAAACGCCCAATGCATTCCCAATGGCAATAGCACAAACTTTGGCATGCTACTAGTCCTACATACTTACACCTAGAAACCCCATTCAAACCTATTTAGGTTCATCTTACGGTGGACATGTTTGCCTGAAAAGGAATCTTTGAAATGTTTCATAGTTTTAGAAATATAGTGCTTTTAAATTTGAGAAATTCAGAATGGGGGTCAATGGCAGATTTTGGCAAGTAAAGATTTGAGTGGGGTTTGAATCCACAATCTCCAGATCATGCAGCCAGTGTGCTAAGTCACTGATCTACTTGCTACCTGCCGCAACACAGTCTGCTGTTCCCTTTGAGTACAACATTGATACAAAAATAAAATAAAAAAAATAAAATAACAGGAGATTTGTCTATTGTTTCTTTTGCTGTTGTTTATCTCTAGACGTTCGAATGTTTATGAACCACAATGGAAACAAGTCTCTGGCTCTTCTGTCATTATCTATTCTGCCTTTTGAGAACAGCATGCACAGTGGCTCACTGGTTACAGAGCCTGCCTGGGAATCAGGAGGCTGCAGGTTCAAGTCCTGGCTCTGACATAGTGTCCCAAAATCATGAAAATATGACAAAATATATTTTGCCGTCCCAAACCATGGACTATAGTATTTCGTTTTTTCATGATTTTCACCTTTTTTTCAAATCCTCCAAAATCATGAAAAACGACATGCTATAGTATGCCGTCCGAAACCATGACCATAGTATGTCGTTTTTTCATGATTTCATATTTTTTTCAAATAGTCCAAAATCACGAAAAACGACATGCTATAGTATGCCGTCCGAAAAAAATTATAACTTTGGCATGCTACTAGTCCTACATACTTACACCTAGAATCCCCATTCAAACCTATTTAGGTTAATCTTACGGTGGACATGTTTGCCTGAAAAGGAATCTTTGAAATGTTTCATAGTTTTAGAAATATAGTGCTTTAAATTTGAGAAATTTACAATGGCAGATAGTGGCACGTCAAAATCACTTTCACCTAGAAACTCCATTCACACGTTTTATAATTCAGCTTTCTGTGGAGACACATGCTGGAACTGTTTACTTTGAAATGTTTTGTAGTTTTAGAAATATAGTGCTTTCAAATTTGAGACATTTACAATGGGGCTCAATGGCAGATATTGGCACGTCAAAAAAGCACTTTCACCTAGAAACTCCATTCACACTTTTTATAATTCAGCTTTCTGTGGAGACACATGCTGGAACTTTTTACTTTGAAATGTTTTGTAGTTTCTGAGTTATTTAAGTTAAACGCCCAATGCATTCCCAATGGCAATAGCACAAACTTTGGCATGCTACTAGTCCTACATACTTACACCTAGAAACCCCATTCAAACCTATTTAGGTTCATCTTACGGTGGACATGTTTGCCTGAAAAGGAATCTTTGAAATGTTTCATAGTTTTAGAAATATAGTGCTTTCAAATTTGAGACATTTACAATGGGGCTCAATGGCAGATATTGGCACGTCAAAAAAGCACTTTCACCTAGAAACTCCATTCACACTTTTTATAATTCAGCTTTCTGTGGAGACACATGCTGGAACTTTTTACTTTGAAATGTTTTGTAGTTTCTGAGTTATTTAAGTTAAACGCCCAATGCATTCCCAATGGCAATAGCACAAACTTTGGCATGCTACTAGTCCTACATACTTACACCTAGAAACCCCATTCAAACCTATTTAGGTTCATCTTACGGTGGACATGTTTGCATAAAAAGGAATCTTTGAAATGTTTCATAGTTTTAGAAATATAGTGCTTTTAAATTTGAGAAATTCAGAATGGGGGTCAATGGCAGATTTTGGCAAGTAAAGATTTGAGTGGGGTTTGAATCCACAATCTCCAGATCATGCAGCCAGTGTGCTAAGTCACTGATCTACTTGCTACCTGCCGCAACACAGTCTGCTGTTCCCTTTGAGTACAACATTGATACAAAAATAAAATACAAAAAATAAAATAACAGGAGATTTGTCTATTGTTTCTTTTGCTGTTGTTTATCTCTAGACGTTCTAATGTTTATGAACCACAATGGAAACAAGTCTCTGGCTCTTCTGTCATTATCTATTCTGCCTTTTGAGAACAGCATGCACAGTGGCTCACTGGTTACAGAGCCTGCCTGGGAATCAGGAGGCTGCAGGTTCAAGTCCTGGCTCTGACATAGTGTCCCAAAATCATGAAAATATGACAAAATATATTTTGCCGTCCCAAACCATGGACTATAGTATGTCGTTTTTTCATGATTTCATATTTTTTTCAAATAGTCCAAAATCACGAAAAACGACATGCTATAGTATGCCGTCCGAAAAAAATTATAACTTTGGCATGCTACTAGTCCTACATACTTACACCTAGAATCCCCATTCAAACCTATTTAGGTTCATCTTACGGTGGACATGTTTGCCTGAAAAGGAATCTTTGAAATGTTTCATAGTTTTAGAAATATAGTGCTTTAAATTTGAGAAATTTACAATGGCAGATAGTGGCACGTCAAAATCACTTTCACCTAGAAACTCCATTCACACGTTTTATAATTCAGCTTTCTGTGGAGACACATGCTGGAACTGTTTACTTTGAAATGTTTTGTAGTTTCTGAGTTATTTAACTTAAACGCCCAATGCATTCCCAATGGCAATAGCACAAACTTTGGCATGCTACTAGTCCTACATACTTTAAACCTAGAAACCCCATTCAAACCTATTTAGGTTCATCTTACGGTGGACATGTTTGCCTGAAAAGGAATCTTTGAAATGTTTCATAGTTTTAGAAATATAGTGCTTTCAAATTTGAGACATTTACAATGGGGCTCAATGGCAGATATTGGCACGTCAAAAAAGCACTTTCACCTAGAAACTCCATTCACACTTTTTATAATTCAGCTTTCTGTGGAGACACATGCTGGAACTTTTTACTTTGAAATGTTTTGTAGTTTCTGTGTTATTTAAGTTAAACGCCCAATGCATTCCCAATGGCAATAGCACAAACTTTGGCATGCTACTAGTCCTACATACTTACACCTAGAAACCCCATTCAAACCTATTTAGGTTCATCTTACGGTGGACATGTTTGCCTGAAAAGGAATCTTTGAAATGTTTCATAGTTTTAGAAATATAGTGCTTTTAAATTTGAGAAATTCAGAATGGGGGTCAATGGCAGATTTTGGCAAGTAAAGATTTGAGTGGGGTTTGAATCCACAATCTCCAGATCATGCAGCCAGTGTGCTAAGTCACTGATCTACTTGCTACCTGCCGCAACACAGTCTGCTGTTCCCTTTGAGTACAACATTGATACAAAAATAAAATACAAAAAATAAAATAACAGGAGATTTGTCTATTGTTTCTTTTGCTGTTGTTTATCTCTAGACGTTCGAATGTTTATGAACCACAATGGAAACAAGTCTCTGGCTCTTCTGTCATTATCTATTCTGCCTTTTGAGAACAGCATGCACAGTGGCTCACTGGTTACAGAGCCTGCCTGGGAATCAGGAGGCTGCAGGTTCAAGTCCTGGCTCTGACATAGTGTCCCAAAATCATGAAAATATGACAAAATATATTTTGCCGTCCCAAACCATGGACTATAGTATTTCGTTTTTTCATGATTTTCACCTTTTTTTCAAATCCTCCAAAATCATGAAAAACGACATGCTATAGTATGCCGTCCGAAACCATGACCATAGTATGTCGTTTTTTCATGATTTCATATTTTTTTCAAATAGTCCAAAATCACGAAAAACGACATGCTATAGTATGCCGTCCGAAAAAAATTATAACTTTGGCATGCTACTAGTCCTACATACTTACACCTAGAATCCCCATTCAAACCTATTTAGGTTAATCTTACGGTGGACATGTTTGCCTGAAAAGGAATCTTTGAAATGTTTCATAGTTTTAGAAATATAGTGCTTTAAATTTGAGAAATTTACAATGGCAGATAGTGGCACGTCAAAATCACTTTCACCTAGAAACTCCATTCACACGTTTTATAATTCAGCTTTCTGTGGAGACACATGCTGGAACTGTTTACTTTGAAATGTTTTGTAGTTTTAGAAATATAGTGCTTTCAAATTTGAGACATTTACAATGGGGCTCAATGGCAGATATTGGCACGTCAAAAAAGCACTTTCACCTAGAAACTCCATTCACACTTTTTATAATTCAGCTTTCTGTGGAGACACATGCTGGAACTTTTTACTTTGAAATGTTTTGTAGTTTCTGAGTTATTTAAGTTAAACGCCCAATGCATTCCCAATGGCAATAGCACAAACTTTGGCATGCTACTAGTCCTACATACTTACACCTAGAAACCCCATTCAAACCTATTTAGGTTCATCTTACGGTGGACATGTTTGCCTGAAAAGGAATCTTTGAAATGTTTCATAGTTTTAGAAATATAGTGCTTTCAAATTTGAGACATTTACAATGGGGCTCAATGGCAGATATTGGCACGTCAAAAAAGCACTTTCACCTAGAAACTCCATTCACACTTTTTATAATTCAGCTTTCTGTGGAGACACATGCTGGAACTTTTTACTTTGAAATGTTTTGTAGTTTCTGAGTTATTTAAGTTAAACGCCCAATGCATTCCCAATGGCAATAGCACAAACTTTGGAGTGCTACTAGTCCTACATACTTACACCTAGAAACCCCATTCAAACCTATTTAGGTTCATCTTACGGTGGACATGTTTGCCTGAAAAGGAATCTTTGAAATGTTTCATAGTTTTAGAAATATAGTGCTTTCAAATTTGAGACATTTACAATGGGGCTCAATGGCAGATATTGGCACGTCAAAAAAGCACTTTCACCTAGAAACTCCATTCACACTTTTTATAATTCAGCTTTCTGTGGAGACACATGCTGGAACTTTTTACTTTGAAATGTTTTGTAGTTTCTGAGTTATTTAAGTTAAACGCCCAATGCATTCCCAATGGCAATAGCACAAACTTTGGCATGCTACTAGTCCTACATACTTACACCTAGAAACCCCATTCAAACCTATTTAGGTTCATCTTACGGTGGACATGTTTGCATAAAAAGGAATCTTTGAAATGTTTCATAGTTTTAGAAATATAGTGCTTTTAAATTTGAGAAATTCAGAATGGGGGTCAATGGCAGATTTTGGCAAGTAAAGATTTGAGTGGGGTTTGAATCCACAATCTCCAGATCATGCAGCCAGTGTGCTAAGTCACTGATCTACTTGCTACCTGCCGCAACACAGTCTGCTGTTCCCTTTGAGTACAACATTGATACAAAAATAAAATACAAAAAATAAAATAACAGGAGATTTGTCTATTGTTTCTTTTGCTGTTGTTTATCTCTAGACGTTCTAATGTTTATGAACCACAATGGAAACAAGTCTCTGGCTCTTCTGTCATTATCTATTCTGCCTTTTGAGAACAGCATGCACAGTGGCTCACTGGTTACAGAGCCTGCCTGGGAATCAGGAGGCTGCAGGTTCAAGTCCTGGCTCTGACATAGTGTCCCAAAATCATGAAAATATGACAAAATATATTTTGCCGTCCCAAACCATGGACTATAGTATTTCGTTTTTTCATGATTTTCACCTTTTTTTCAAATCCTCCAAAATCATGAAAAACGACATGCTATAGTATGCCGTCCGAAACCATGACCATAGTATGTCGTTTTTTCATGATTTCATATTTTTTTCAAATAGTCCAAAATCACGAAAAACGACATGCTATAGTATGCCGTCCGAAAAAAATTATAACTTTGGCATGCTACTAGTCCTACATACTTTAAACCTAGAAACCCCATTCAAACCTATTTAGGTTCATCTTACGGTGGACATGTTTGCCTGAAAAGGAATCTTTGAAATGTTTCATCGTTTTAGAAATATAGTGCTTTTAAATTTGGGACATTTACAATGGGGCTCAATGGCAGATATTGGCACGTCAAAAAAGCACTTTCACCTAGAAACTCCATTCACACTTTTTATAATTCAGCTTTCTGTGGAGACACATGCTGGAACTGTTTACTTTGAAATGTTTTGTAGTTTCTGAGTTATTTAAGTTAAACGCCCAATGCATTCCCAATGGCAATAGCACAAACTTTGGCATGCTACTAGTCCTACATACTTACACCTAGAAACCCCATTCAAACCTATTTAGGTTCATCTTACGGTGGACATGTTTGCCTGAAAAGGAATCTTTGAAATGTTTCATAGTTTTAGAAATATAGTGCTTTCAAATTTGAGACATTTACAATGGGGCTCAATGGCAGATATTGGCACGTCAAAAAAGCACTTTCACCTAGAAACTCCATTCACACTTTTTATAATTCAGCTTTCTGTGGAGACACATGCTGGAACTTTTTACTTTGAAATGTTTTGTAGTTTCTGTGTTATTTAAGTTAAACGCCCAATGCATTCCCAATGGCAATAGCACAAACTTTGGCATGCTACTAGTCCTACATACTTACACCTAGAAACCCCATTCAAACCTATTTAGGTTCATCTTACGGTGGACATGTTTGCCTGAAAAGGAATCTTTGAAATGTTTCATAGTTTTAGAAATATAGTGCTTTTAAATTTGAGAAATTCAGAATGGGGGTCAATGGCAGATTTTGGCAAGTAAAGATTTGAGTGGGGTTTGAATCCACAATCTCCAGATCATGCAGCCAGTGTGCTAAGTCACTGATCTACTTGCTACCTGCCGCAACACAGTCTGCTGTTCCCTTTGAGTACAACATTGATACAAAAATAAAATACAAAAAATAAAATAACAGGAGATTTGTCTATTGTTTCTTTTGCTGTTGTTTATCTCTAGACGTTCGAATGTTTATGAACCACAATGGAAACAAGTCTCTGGCTCTTCTGTCATTATCTATTCTGCCTTTTGAGAACAGCATGCACAGTGGCTCACTGGTTACAGAGCCTGCCTGGGAATCAGGAGGCTGCAGGTTCAAGTCCTGGCTCTGACATAGTGTCCAAAAATCATGAAAATATGACAAAATATATTTTGCCGTCCCAAACCATGGACTATAGTATGTAGTTTTTTCATGATTTTCACCTTTTTTTCAAATCCTCCAAAATCATGAAAAACGACATGCTACAGTATGCCGTCCGAAACCATGACCATAGTATGTCGTTTTTTCATGATTTTCATATTTTTTTCAAATAGTCCAAAATCACGAAAAACGACATGCTATATAGTATGCCGTCCGAAAAAAATTATAACTTTGGCATGCTACTAGTCCTACATACTTACACCTAGAATCCCCATTCAAACCTATTTAGGTTCATCTTACGGTGGACATGTTTGCCTGAAAAGGAATCTTTGAAATGTTTCATAGTTTTAGAAATATAGTGCTTTAAATTTGAGAAATCTACAATGGCAGATAGTGGCACGTCAAAATCACTTTCACCTAGAAACTCCATTCACACGTTTTATAATTCAGCTTACTGTGGAGACACATGCTGGAACTTTTTACTTTGAAATGTTTTGTAGTTTCTGAGTTATTTAACTTAAACGCCCAATGCATTCCCAATGGCAATAGCACAAACTTTGGCATGCTACTAGTCCTACATACTTTACACCTAGAAACCCCATTCAAACCTATTTAGGTTCATCTTACGGTGGACATGTTTGCCTGAAAAGGAATCTTTGAAATGTTTAATCGTTTTAGAAATATAGTGCTTTTAAATTTGGGACATTTACAATGGGGCTCAATGGCAGATATTGGCACGTCAAAAAAGCACTTTCACCTAGAAACTCCATTCACACTTTTTATAATTCAGCTTTCTGTGGAGACACATGCTGGAACTTTTTACTTTGAAATGTTTTGTAGTTTCTGAGTTATTTAAGTTAAACGCCCAATGCATTCCCAATGGCAATAGCACAAACTTTGGCATGCTACTAGTCCTACATACTTACACCTAGAAACCCCATTCAAACCTATTTAGGTTCATCTTATGGTGGACATGTTTGCCTGAAAAGGAATCTTTGAAATGTTTCATAGTTTTAGAAATATAGTGCTTTCAAATTTGAGACATTTACAATGGGGCTCAATGGCAGATATTGGCACGTCAAAAAAGCACTTTCACCTAGAAACTCCATTCACACTTTTTATAATTCAGCTTTCTGTGGAGACACATGCTGGAACTTTTGACTTTGAAATGTTTTGTAGTTTCTGAGTTATTTAAGTTAAACGCCCAATGCATTCCCGGCAATAGCACAAACTTTGGCATGCTACTAGTCCTACATACTTACACCTAGAAACCCCATTCAAACCTATTTAGGTTCATCTTACGGTGGACATGTTTGCCTGAAAAGGAATCTTTGAAATGTTTCATAGTTTTAGAAATATAGTGCTTTTAAATTTGAGAAATTCAGAATGGGGGTCAATGGCAGATTTTGGCAAGTAAAGATATGAGTGGGGTTTGAACCCACAATCTCCAGATCATGCAGCCAGTGTGCTAAGTCACTGATCTACTTGCTACCTGCCGCAACACAGTCTGCTGTTCCCTTTGAGTACAACATTGATACAAAAATATAAAAAAAACAAAAAAAAACAGGAGATTTGTCTATCGTTTCTTTTGCTGTTGTTTATCTCTAGACGTTTGAATGTTTATGAACCACAATGGAAACAAGTCTCTGGCTCTTCTGTCATTATCTTTTCTGCCTTTTAAGAACAGCATGCACAGTAGCTCACTGGTCAGTGGTTACAGAGCCTGCCTGGGAATCAGGAGGCTGCAGGTTCAAGTCCTGGCTCTGACATAGTGTCCCAAAATCATGAAAATATGACAAAATATATTATGCCGTCCCAAACCATGGACTATAGTATTTCGTTTTTTCATGATTTTCACCTTTTTTTCAAATCCTCCAAAATCATGAAAAACGACATGCTATAGTATGCCGTCCGAAAGAATAAAAACTTTGGCATGCTACTAGTCCTACATATTACACCTAGAATCCCCATTCAAACCTATTTAGGTTCATCTTACGGTGGACATGTTGGCCTGAAAAGGAATCTTTGAAATGTTTCATCGTTTTAGAAATATAGTGCTTTTACATTTGAGAAATTCAGAATGGGGGTCAATGGCAGATTTTGGCAAGTAAAGATATGAGTGGGGTTTGAACCCACAATCTCCAGATCATGCAGCCAGTGTGCTAAGTCACTGATCTACTTGCTACCTGCCTCAACACAGTCTGCTGTTCCCTTTGAGTACAACATTGATACAAAAATAAAATACAAAAAATAAAATAACAGGAGATTTGTCTATTGTTTCTTTTGCTGTTGTTTATCTCTAGACGTTCGAATGTTTATGAACCACAATGGAAACAAGTCTCTGGCTCTTCTGTCATTATCTATTCTGCCTTTTAAGAAAAGCATGCACAGTGGCTCACTGGGTACAGAGCCTGCCTGGGAATCAGGAGGCTGCAGGTTCAAGTCCTGGCTCTGACATAGTGTCCCAAAATCATGAAAATATGACAAAATATATTATGCCGTCCCAAACCATGGACTATATATAGTATGTAGTTTTTTCATGATTTTCATCTTTTTTTCAAATCCTCCAAAATCATGAAAAACGACATGCTATAGTATGCCGTCCGAAACCATGACCATAGTATGTCGTTTTTTCATGATTTTCATATTTTTTTCAAATAGTCCAAAATCACGAAAAACGACATGCTATATAGTAACCCGTCCGAAAAAAAATATAACTTTGGCATGCTACTAGTCCTACATACTTACACCTAGAATCCCCATTCAAACCTATTTAGGTTCATCTTACGGTGGACATGTTTGCCTGAAAAGGAATCTTTGAAATGTTTCATAGTTTTAGAAATATAGTGCTTTAAATTTGAGAAATCTACAATGGCAGATAGTGGCACGTCAAAATCACTTTCACCTAGAAACTCCATTCACACGTTTTATAATTCAGCTTACTGTGGAGACACATGCTGGAACTTTTTACTTTGAAATGTTTTGTAGTTTCTGAGTTATTTAACTTAAACGCCCAATGCATTCCCAATGGCAATAGCACAAACTTTGGCATGCTACTAGTCCTACATACTTACACCTAGAAACCCCATTCAAACCTATTTAGGTTCATCTTACGGTGGACATGTTTGCCTGAAAAGGAATCTTTGAAATGTTTCATCGTTTTAGAAATATAGTGCTTTTAAATTTGGGACATTTACAATGGGGCTCAATGGCAGATATTGGCACGTCAAAAAAGCACTTTCACCTAGAAACTCCATTCACACTTTTTATAATTCAGCTTTCTGTGGAGACACATGCTGGAACTTTTTACTTTGAAATGTTTTGTAGTTTCTGAGTTATTTAAGTTAAACGCCCAATGCATTCCCAATGGCAATAGCACAAACTTTGGCATGCTACTAGTCCTACATACTTACACCTAGAAACCCCATTCAAACCTATTTAGGTTCATCTTACGGTGGACATGTTTGCCTGAAAAGGAATCTTTGAAATGTTTCATCGTTTTAGAAATAAAGTGCTTTTAAATTTGGGACATTTACAATGGGGCTCAATGGCAGATATTGGCACGTCAAAAAAGCACTTTCACCTAGAAACTCCATTCACACTTTTTATAATTCAGCTTTCTGTGGAGACACATGCTGGAACTTTTTACTTTGAAATGTTTTGTAGTTTCTGAGTTATTTAAGTTAAACGCCCAATGCATTCCCAATGGCAATAGCACAAACTTTGGCATGCTACTAGTCCTACATACTTACACCTAGAAACCCCATTCAAACCTATTTAGGTTCATCTTACGGTGGACATGTTTGCCTGAAAAGGAATCTTTGAAATGTTTCATAGTTTTAGAAATATAGTGCTTTAAATTTGAGAAATTTACAATGGCAGATAGTGGCACGTCAAAATCACTTTCACCTAGAAACTCCATTCACACGTTTTATAATTCAGCTTACTGTGGAGACACATGCTGGAACTTTTTACTTTGAAATGTTTTGTAGTTTCTGAGTTATTTAAGTTAAACGCCCAATGCATTCCCAATGGCAATAGCACAAACTTTGGCATGCTACTAGTCCTACATACTTTAAACCTAGAAACCCCATTCAAACCTATTTAGGTTCATCTGACGGTGGACATGTTTCCCTGATAAGGAATCTTTGAAATGTTTCATAGTTTTAGAAATATAGTGCTTCAAATTTGAGAAATTTACAATGGCAGATAGTGGCACGTCAAAATCACTTTCACCTAGAAACTCCATTCACACGTTTTATAATTCAGCTTACTGTGGAGACACATGCTGGAACTTTTTACTTTGAAATGTTTTGTAGTTTCTGAGTTATTTAACTTAAACGCCCAATGCATTCCCAATGGCAATAGCACAAACTTTGGCATGCTACTAGTCCTACATACTTTAAACCTAGAAACCCCATTCAAACCTATTTAGGTTCATCTTACAGGAGACATGTTTGCCTGAAAAGGAATCTTTGAAATGTTTCATCGTTTTAGAAATATAGTGCTTTTAAATTTGGGACATTTACAATGGGGCTCAATGGCAGATATTGGCACGTCAAAAAAGCACTTTCACCTAGAAACTCCATTCACACTTTTTATAATTCAGCTTTCTGTGGAGACACATGCTGGAACTTTTTACTTTGAAATGTTTTGTAGTTTCTGAGTTATTTAAGTTAAACGCCCAATGCATTCCCAATGGCAATAGCACAAACTTTGGCATGCTACTAGTCCTACATACTTATACCTAGAAACCCCATTCAAACCTATTTAGGTTCATCTTACGGTGGACATGTTTGCCTGAAAAGGAATCTTTGAAATGTTTCATAGTTTTAGAAATATAGTGCTTTTAAATTTGAGAAATTCAGAATGGGGGTCAATGGCAGATTTTGGCAAGTAAAGATATGAGTGGGGTTTGAACCCACAATCTCCAGATCATGCAGCCAGTGTGCTAAGTCACTGATCTACATGCTACCTGCCGCAACACAGTCTGCTGTTCCCTTTGAGTACAACATTGATACAAAAATAAAATACAAAAAATAAAAAAACAGGAGATTTGTCTATTGTTTCTTTTGCTGTTGTTTATCTCTAGACGTTCGAATGTTTATGAACCACAATGGAAACAAGTCTCTGGCTCTTCTGTCATTATCTTTTCTGCCTTTTAAGAACAGCATGCACAGTAGCTCACTGATCAGTGGTTACAGAGCCTGCCTGGGAATCAGGAGGCTGCAGGTTCAAGTCCTGGCTCTGACATAGTGTCCCAAAATCATGAAAATATGACAAAATATATTATGCCGTCCCAAACCATGGACTATAGTATTTCGTTTTTTCATGATTTTCACCTTTTTTTCAAATCCTCCAAAATCATGAAAAACGACATGCTATAGTATGCCGTCCGAAAGAATTAAAACTTTGGCATGCTACTAGTCCTACATACTTACACCTAGAATCCCCATTCAAACCTATTTAGGTTAATCTTACGGTGGACATGTTGGCCTGAAAAGGAATCTTTGAAATGTTTCATAGTTTTAGAAATATAGTGCTTTAAATTTGAGAAATTCACAATGGCAGATAGTGGCACGACAAAATCACTTTCACCTAGAAACTCCATTCACACGTTTTATAATTCAGCTTACTGTGGAGACACATGCTGGAACTTTTTACTTTGAAATGTTTTGTAGTTTCTGAGTTATTTAACTTAAACGCCCAATGCATTCCCAATGGCAATAGCACAAACTTTGGCATGCTACTAGTCCTACATACTTTAAACCTAGAAACCCCATTCAAACCTATTTAGGTTCATCTTACGGTGGACATGTTTGCCTGAAAAGGAATCTTTGAAATGTTTCATCGTTTTAGAAATATAGTGCTTTTAAATTTGGGACATTTACAATGGGGCTCAATGGCAGATATTGGCACGTCAAAAAAGCACTTTCACCTAGAAACTCCATTCACACTTTTTATAATTCAGCTTTCTGTGGAGACACATGCTGGAACTTTTTACTTTGAAATGTTTTGTAGTTTCTGAGTTATTTAACTTAAACGCCCAATGCATTCCCAATGGCAATAGCACAAACTTTGGCATGCTACTAGTCCTACATACTTTAAACCTAGAAACCCCGATTCAAACCTATTTAGGTTCATCTTACGGTGGACATGTTTGCCTGAAAAGGAATCTTTGAAATGTTTCATCGTTTTAGAAATATAGTGCTTTTAAATTTAGGACATTTACAATGGGGCTCAATGGCAGATATTGGCACGTCAAAAAAGCACTTTCACCTAGAAACTCCATTCACACTTTTTATAATTCAGCTTTCTGTGGAGACACATGCTGGAACTTTTTACTTTGAAATGTTTTGTAGTTTCTGAGTTATTTAAGTTAAACACCCAATGCATTCCCAATGGAAATAGCACAAACTTTGGCATGCTACTAGTCCTACATACTTACACCTAGAAACCCCATTTAAACCTAT
This sequence comes from Electrona antarctica, assembly GCF_951216825.1. NCBI lineage: Eukaryota > Metazoa > Chordata > Actinopteri > Myctophiformes > Myctophidae > Electrona > Electrona antarctica. The sequence continues at coordinate 45,324,715 of NC_136811.1, forward strand.
TTAGGTTCATCTTACGGTGGACATGTTTGCCTGAAAAGGAATCTTTGAAATGTTTCATAGTTTTAGAAATATAGAGCTTTTAAATTTGAGAAATTCAGAATGGGGGTCAATGGCAGATTTTGGCAAGTAAAGATATGAGTGGGGTTTGAACCCACAATCTCCAGATCATGCAGCCAGTGTGCTAAGTCACTGATCTACTTGCTACCTGCCACAATGCAGTCTGCTGTTCCCTTTGAGTACAACATTGATACAAAAAAAAAAATAACAGGAGATTTGTCTATTGTTTCTTTTGCTGTTGTTTATCTCTAGACGTTCGAATGTTTATGAACCACAATGGAAACAAGTCTCTGGCTCTTCTGTCATTATCTATTCGGCCTTTTAAGAAGAGCATGCACAGTGGCTCACTGGGTACAGAGCCTGCCTGGGAATCAGGAGGCTGCAGGTTCAAGTCCTGGCTCTGACATAGTGTCCCAAAATCATGAAAATATGACAAAATATATTTTGCCGTCCCAAACCATGGACTATAGTATTTCGTTTTTTCATGATTTTCACCTTTTTTTCAAATCCTCCAAAATCATGAAAAACGACATGCTATAGTATGCCGTCCGAAACCATGACCATAGTATGTCGTTTTTTCATGATTTCATATTTTTTTCAAATAGTCCAAAATCACGAAAAACGACATGCTATAGTATGCCGTCCGAAAAAAATTATAACTTTGGCATGCTACTAGTCCTACATACTTACACCTAGAATCCCCATTCAAACCTATTTAGGTTAATCTTACGGTGGACATGTTTGCCTGAAAAGGAATCTTTGAAATGTTTCATAGTTTTAGAAATATAGTGCTTTAAATTTGAGAAATTTACAATGGCAGATAGTGGCACGTCAAAATCACTTTCACCTAGAAACTCCATTCACACGTTTTATAATTCAGCTTTCTGTGGAGACACATGCTGGAACTGTTTACTTTGAAATGTTTTGTAGTTTTAGAAATATAGTGCTTTCAAATTTGAGACATTTACAATGGGGCTCAATGGCAGATATTGGCACGTCAAAAAAGCACTTTCACCTAGAAACTCCATTCACACTTTTTATAATTCAGCTTTCTGTGGAGACACATGCTGGAACTTTTTACTTTGAAATGTTTTGTAGTTTCTGAGTTATTTAAGTTAAACGCCCAATGCATTCCCAATGGCAATAGCACAAACTTTGGCATGCTACTAGTCCTACATACTTACACCTAGAAACCCCATTCAAACCTATTTAGGTTCATCTTACGGTGGACATGTTTGCCTGAAAAGGAATCTTTGAAATGTTTCATAGTTTTAGAAATATAGTGCTTTCAAATTTGAGACATTTACAATGGGGCTCAATGGCAGATATTGGCACGTCAAAAAAGCACTTTCACCTAGAAACTCCATTCACACTTTTTATAATTCAGCTTTCTGTGGAGACACATGCTGGAACTTTTTACTTTGAAATGTTTTGTAGTTTCTGAGTTATTTAAGTTAAACGCCCAATGCATTCCCAATGGCAATAGCACAAACTTTGGCATGCTACTAGTCCTACATACTTACACCTAGAAACCCCATTCAAACCTATTTAGGTTCATCTTACGGTGGACATGTTTGCATAAAAAGGAATCTTTGAAATGTTTCATAGTTTTAGAAATATAGTGCTTTTAAATTTGAGAAATTCAGAATGGGGGTCAATGGCAGATTTTGGCAAGTAAAGATTTGAGTGGGGTTTGAATCCACAATCTCCAGATCATGCAGCCAGTGTGCTAAGTCACTGATCTACTTGCTACCTGCCGCAACACAGTCTGCTGTTCCCTTTGAGTACAACATTGATACAAAAATAAAATACAAAAAATAAAATAACAGGAGATTTGTCTATTGTTTCTTTTGCTGTTGTTTATCTCTAGACGTTCTAATGTTTATGAACCACAATGGAAACAAGTCTCTGGCTCTTCTGTCATTATCTATTCTGCCTTTTGAGAACAGCATGCACAGTGGCTCACTGGTTACAGAGCCTGCCTGGGAATCAGGAGGCTGCAGGTTCAAGTCCTGGCTCTGACATAGTGTCCCAAAATCATGAAAATATGACAAAATATATTTTGCCGTCCCAAACCATGGACTATAGTATGTCGTTTTTTCATGATTTCATATTTTTTTCAAATAATCCAAAATCACGAAAAACGACATGCTATAGTATGCCGTCCGAAAAAAATTATAACTTTGGCATGCTACTAGTCCTACATACTTACACCTAGAATCCCCATTCAAACCTATTTAGGTTCATCTTACGGTGGACATGTTTGCCTGAAAAGGAATCTTTGAAATGTTTCATAGTTTTAGAAATATAGTGCTTTAAATTTGAGAAATTTACAATGGCAGATAGTGGCACGTCAAAATCACTTTCACCTAGAAACTCCATTCACACGTTTTATAATTCAGCTTTCTGTGGAGACACATGCTGGAACTGTTTACTTTGAAATGTTTTGTAGTTTCTGAGTTATTTAACTTAAACGCCCAATGCATTCCCAATGGCAATAGCACAAACTTTGGCATGCTACTAGTCCTACATACTTTAAACCTAGAAACCCCATTCAAACCTATTTAGGTTCATCTTACGGTGGACATGTTTGCCTGAAAAGGAATCTTTGAAATGTTTCATAGTTTTAGAAATATAGTGCTTTCAAATTTGAGACATTTACAATGGGGCTCAATGGCAGATATTGGCACGTCAAAAAAGCACTTTCACCTAGAAACTCCATTCACACTTTTTATAATTCAGCTTTCTGTGGAGACACATGCTGGAACTTTTTACTTTGAAATGTTTTGTAGTTTCTGTGTTATTTAAGTTAAACGCCCAATGCATTCCCAATGGCAATAGCACAAACTTTGGCATGCTACTAGTCCTACATACTTACACCTAGAAACCCCATTCAAACCTATTTAGGTTCATCTTACGGTGGACATGTTTGCCTGAAAAGGAATCTTTGAAATGTTTCATAGTTTTAGAAATATAGTGCTTTTAAATTTGAGAAATTCAGAATGGGGGTCAATGGCAGATTTTGGCAAGTAAAGATTTGAGTGGGGTTTGAATCCACAATCTCCAGATCATGCAGCCAGTGTGCTAAGTCACTGATCTACTTGCTACCTGCCGCAACACAGTCTGCTGTTCCCTTTGAGTACAACATTGATACAAAAATAAAATACAAAAAATAAAATAACAGGAGATTTGTCTATTGTTTCTTTTGCTGTTGTTTATCTCTAGACGTTCGAATGTTTATGAACCACAATGGAAACAAGTCTCTGGCTCTTCTGTCATTATCTATTCTGCCTTTTGAGAACAGCATGCACAGTGGCTCACTGGTTACAGAGCCTGCCTGGGAATCAGGAGGCTGCAGGTTCAAGTCCTGGATCTGACATAGTGTCCCAAAATCATGCAAATATGACAAAATATATTTTGCCGTCCCAAACCATGGACTATAGTATTTCGTTTTTTCATGATTTTCACCTTTTTTTCAAATCCTCCAAAATCATGAAAAACGACATGCTATAGTATGCCGTCCGAAACCATGACCATAGTATGTTGTTTTTTCATGATTTTCATATTTTTTTCAAATAGTCCAAAATCACGAAAAACGACATGCTATAGTATGCCGTCCGAAAAAGATTATAAGTTTGGCATGCTACTAGTCCTACATACTTACACCTAGAATCCCCATTCAAACCTATTTAGGTTCATCTTACGGTGGACATGTTTGCCTGAAAAGGAATCTTTGAAATGTTTCATAGTTTTAGAAATATAGTGCTTTCAAATTTGAGAAATGTATAATGGCAGATAGTGGCACGTCAAAATCACTTTCACCTAGAAACTCCATTCACACGTTTTATAATTCAGCTTACTGTGGAGACACATGCTGGAACTTTTTACTTTGAAATGTTTTGTAGTTTCTGAGTTATTTAAGTTAAACGCCCAATGCATTCCCAATGGCAATAGCATAAACTTTGGCATGCTACTAGTCCTACATACTTACACCTAGAAACCCCATTCAAACCTATTTAGGTTCATCTTACGGTGGACATGTTTGCCTGAAAAGGAATCTTTGAAATGTTTCATCGTTTTAGAAATATAGTGCTTTTAAATTTGGGACATTTACAATGGGGCTCAATGGCAGATATTGGCACGTCAAAAAAGCACTTTCACCTAGAAACTCCATTCACACTTTTTATAATTCAGCTTTCTGTGGAGACACATGCTGGAACTGTTTACTTTGAAATGTTTTGTAGTTTCTGAGTTATTTAAGTTAAACGCCCAATGCATTCCCAATGGCAATAGCACAAACTTTGGCATGCTACTAGTCCTACATACTTACACCTAGAAACCCCATTCAAACCTATTTAGGTTCATCTTACGGTGGACATGTTTGCCTGAAAAGGAATCTTTGAAATGTTTCATAGTTTTAGAAATATAGTGCTTTCAAATTTGAGACATTTACAATGGGGCTCAATGGCAGATATTGGCACGTCAAAAAAGCACTTTCACCTAGAAACTCCATTCACACTTTTTATAATTCAGCTTTCTGTGGAGACACATGCTGGAACTTTTTACTTTGAAATGTTTTGTAGTTTCTGAGTTATTTAAGTTAAACGCCCAATGCATTCCCAATGGCAATAGCACAAACTTTGGCATGCTACTAGTCCTACATACTTACACCTAGAAACCCCATTCAAACCTATTTAGGTTCATCTTACGGTGGACATGTTTGCCTGAAAAGGAATCTTTGAAATGTTTCATAGTTTTAGAAATATAGTGCTTTTAAATTTTGAGAAATTCAGAATGGGGGTCAATGGCAGATTTTGGCAAGTAAAGATTTGAGTGGGGTTTGAATCCACAATCTCCAGATCATGCAGCCAGTGTGCTAAGTCACTGATCTACTTGCTACCTGCCGCAACACAGTCTGCTGTTCCCTTTGAGTACAACATTGATACAAAAATAAAATACAAAAAATAAAATAACAGGAGATTTGTCTATTGTTTCTTTTGCTGTTGTTTATCTCTAGACGTTCGAATGTTTATGAACCACAATGGAAACAAGTCTCTGGCTCTTCTGTCATTATCTATTCTGCCTTTTGAGAACAGCATGCACAGTGGCTCACTGGTTACAGAGCCTGCCTGGGAATCAGGAGGCTGCAGGTTCAAGTCCTGGCTCTGACATAGTGTCCCAAAATCATGAAAATATGACAAAATATATTTTGCCGTCCCAAACCATGGACTATAGTATTTCGTTTTTTCATGATTTTCACCTTTTTTTCAAATCCTCCAAAATCATGAAAAACGACATGCTATAGTATGCCGTCCGAAACCATGACCATAGTATGTCGTTTTTTCATGATTTCATATTTTTTTCAAATAGTCCAAAATCACGAAAAACGACATGCTATAGTATGCCGTCCGAAAAAAATTATAACTTTGGCATGCTACTAGTCCTACATACTTACACCTAGAATCCCCATTCAAACCTATTTAGGTTAATCTTACGGTGGACATGTTTGCCTGAAAAGGAATCTTTGAAATGTTTCATAGTTTTAGAAATATAGTGCTTTAAATTTGAGAAATTTACAATGGCAGATAGTGGCACGTCAAAATAACTTTCACCTAGAAACTCCATTCACACGTTTTATAATTCAGCTTTCTGTGGAGACACATGCTGGAACTGTTTACTTTGAAATGTTTTGTAGTTTTAGAAATATAGTGCTTTCAAATTTGAGACATTTACAATGGGGCTCAATGGCAGATATTGGCACGTCAAAAAAGCACTTTCACCTAGAAACTCCATTCACACTTTTTATAATTCAGCTTTCTGTGGAGACACATGCTGGAACTTTTTACTTTGAAATGTTTTGTAGTTTCTGAGTTATTTAAGTTAAACGCCCAATGCATTCCCAATGGCAATAGCACAAACTTTGGCATGCTACTAGTCCTACATACTTACACCTAGAAACCCCATTCAAACCTATTTAGGTTCATCTTACGGTGGACATGTTTGCCTGAAAAGGAATCTTTGAAATGTTTCATAGTTTTAGAAATATAGTGCTTTCAAATTTGAGACATTTACAATGGGGCTCAATGGCAGATATTGGCACGTCAAAAAAGCACTTTCACCTAGAAACTCCATTCACACTTTTTATAATTCAGCTTTCTGTGGAGACACATGCTGGAACTTTTTACTTTGAAATGTTTTGTAGTTTCTGAGTTATTTAAGTTAAACGCCCAATGCATTCCCAATGGCAATAGCACAAACTTTGGAGTGCTACTAGTCCTACATACTTACACCTAGAAACCCCATTCAAACCTATTTAGGTTCATCTTACGGTGGACATGTTTGCCTGAAAAGGAATCTTTGAAATGTTTCATAGTTTTAGAAATATAGTGCTTTCAAATTTGAGACATTTACAATGGGGCTCAATGGCAGATATTGGCACGTCAAAAAAGCACTTTCACCTAGAAACTCCATTCACACTTTTTATAATTCAGCTTTCTGTGGAGACACATGCTGGAACTTTTTACTTTGAAATGTTTTGTAGTTTCTGAGTTATTTAAGTTAAACGCCCAATGCATTCCCAATGGCAATAGCACAAACTTTGGCATGCTACTAGTCCTACATACTTACACCTAGAAACCCCATTCAAACCTATTTAGGTTCATCTTACGGTGGACATGTTTGCATAAAAAGGAATCTTTGAAATGTTTCATAGTTTTAGAAATATAGTGCTTTTAAATTTGAGAAATTCAGAATGGGGGTCAATGGCAGATTTTGGCAAGTAAAGATTTGAGTGGGGTTTGAATCCACAATCTCCAGATCATGCAGCCAGTGTGCTAAGTCACTGATCTACTTGCTACCTGCCGCAACACAGTCTGCTGTTCCCTTTGAGTACAACATTGATACAAAAATAAAATACAAAAAATAAAATAACAGGAGATTTGTCTATTGTTTCTTTTGCTGTTGTTTATCTCTAGACGTTCTAATGTTTATGAACCACAATGGAAACAAGTCTCTGGCTCTTCTGTCATTATCTATTCTGCCTTTTGAGAACAGCATGCACAGTGGCTCACTGGTTACAGAGCCTGCCTGGGAATCAGGAGGCTGCAGGTTCAAGTCCTGGCTCTGACATAGTGTCCCAAAATCATGAAAATATGACAAAATATATTTTGCCGTCCCAAACCATGGACTATAGTATTTCGTTTTTTCATGATTTTCACCTTTTTTTCAAATCCTCCAAAATCATGAAAAACGACATGCTATAGTATGCCGTCCGAAACCATGACCATAGTATGTCGTTTTTTCATGATTTCATATTTTTTTCAAATAGTCCAAAATCACGAAAAACGACATGCTATAGTATGCCGTCCGAAAAAAATTATAACTTTGGCATGCTACTAGTCCTACATACTTTAAACCTAGAAACCCCATTCAAACCTATTTAGGTTCATCTTACGGTGGACATGTTTGCCTGAAAAGGAATCTTTGAAATGTTTCATCGTTTTAGAAATATAGTGCTTTTAAATTTGGGACATTTACAATGGGGCTCAATGGCAGATATTGGCACGTCAAAAAAGCACTTTCACCTAGAAACTCCATTCACACTTTTTATAATTCAGCTTTCTGTGGAGACACATGCTGGAACTGTTTACTTTGAAATGTTTTGTAGTTTCTGAGTTATTTAAGTTAAACGCCCAATGCATTCCCAATGGCAATAGCACAAACTTTGGCATGCTACTAGTCCTACATACTTACACCTAGAAACCCCATTCAAACCTATTTAGGTTCATCTTACGGTGGACATGTTTGCCTGAAAAGGAATCTTTGAAATGTTTCATAGTTTTAGAAATATAGTGCTTTCAAATTTGAGACATTTACAATGGGGCTCAATGGCAGATATTGGCACGTCAAAAAAGCACTTTCACCTAGAAACTCCATTCACACTTTTTATAATTCAGCTTTCTGTGGAGACACATGCTGGAACTTTTTACTTTGAAATGTTTTGTAGTTTCTGTGTTATTTAAGTTAAACGCCCAATGCATTCCCAATGGCAATAGCACAAACTTTGGCATGCTACTAGTCCTACATACTTACACCTAGAAACCCCATTCAAACCTATTTAGGTTCATCTTACGGTGGACATGTTTGCCTGAAAAGGAATCTTTGAAATGTTTCATAGTTTTAGAAATATAGTGCTTTTAAATTTGAGAAATTCAGAATGGGGGTCAATGGCAGATTTTGGCAAGTAAAGATTTGAGTGGGGTTTGAATCCACAATCTCCAGATCATGCAGCCAGTGTGCTAAGTCACTGATCTACTTGCTACCTGCCGCAACACAGTCTGCTGTTCCCTTTGAGTACAACATTGATACAAAAATAAAATACAAAAAATAAAATAACAGGAGATTTGTCTATTGTTTCTTTTGCTGTTGTTTATCTCTAGACGTTCGAATGTTTATGAACCACAATGGAAACAAGTCTCTGGCTCTTCTGTCATTATCTATTCTGCCTTTTGAGAACAGCATGCACAGTGGCTCACTGGTTACAGAGCCTGCCTGGGAATCAGGAGGCTGCAGGTTCAAGTCCTGGCTCTGACATAGTGTCCAAAAATCATGAAAATATGACAAAATATATTTTGCCGTCCCAAACCATGGACTATAGTATGTAGTTTTTTCATGATTTTCACCTTTTTTTCAAATCCTCCAAAATCATGAAAAACGACATGCTACAGTATGCCGTCCGAAACCATGACCATAGTATGTCGTTTTTTCATGATTTTCATATTTTTTTCAAATAGTCCAAAATCACGAAAAACGACATGCTATATAGTATGCCGTCCGAAAAAAATTATAACTTTGGCATGCTACTAGTCCTACATACTTACACCTAGAATCCCCATTCAAACCTATTTAGGTTCATCTTACGGTGGACATGTTTGCCTGAAAAGGAATCTTTGAAATGTTTCATAGTTTTAGAAATATAGTGCTTTAAATTTGAGAAATCTACAATGGCAGATAGTGGCACGTCAAAATCACTTTCACCTAGAAACTCCATTCACACGTTTTATAATTCAGCTTACTGTGGAGACACATGCTGGAACTTTTTACTTTGAAATGTTTTGTAGTTTCTGAGTTATTTAACTTAAACGCCCAATGCATTCCCAATGGCAATAGCACAAACTTTGGCATGCTACTAGTCCTACATACTTTACACCTAGAAACCCCATTCAAACCTATTTAGGTTCATCTTACGGTGGACATGTTTGCCTGAAAAGGAATCTTTGAAATGTTTAATCGTTTTAGAAATATAGTGCTTTTAAATTTGGGACATTTACAATGGGGCTCAATGGCAGATATTGGCACGTCAAAAAAGCACTTTCACCTAGAAACTCCATTCACACTTTTTATAATTCAGCTTTCTGTGGAGACACATGCTGGAACTTTTTACTTTGAAATGTTTTGTAGTTTCTGAGTTATTTAAGTTAAACGCCCAATGCATTCCCAATGGCAATAGCACAAACTTTGGCATGCTACTAGTCCTACATACTTACACCTAGAAACCCCATTCAAACCTATTTAGGTTCATCTTATGGTGGACATGTTTGCCTGAAAAGGAATCTTTGAAATGTTTCATAGTTTTAGAAATATAGTGCTTTCAAATTTGAGACATTTACAATGGGGCTCAATGGCAGATATTGGCACGTCAAAAAAGCACTTTCACCTAGAAACTCCATTCACACTTTTTATAATTCAGCTTTCTGTGGAGACACATGCTGGAACTTTTGACTTTGAAATGTTTTGTAGTTTCTGAGTTATTTAAGTTAAACGCCCAATGCATTCCCGGCAATAGCACAAACTTTGGCATGCTACTAGTCCTACATACTTACACCTAGAAACCCCATTCAAACCTATTTAGGTTCATCTTACGGTGGACATGTTTGCCTGAAAAGGAATCTTTGAAATGTTTCATAGTTTTAGAAATATAGTGCTTTTAAATTTGAGAAATTCAGAATGGGGGTCAATGGCAGATTTTGGCAAGTAAAGATATGAGTGGGGTTTGAACCCACAATCTCCAGATCATGCAGCCAGTGTGCTAAGTCACTGATCTACTTGCTACCTGCCGCAACACAGTCTGCTGTTCCCTTTGAGTACAACATTGATACAAAAATATAAAAAAAACAAAAAAAAACAGGAGATTTGTCTATCGTTTCTTTTGCTGTTGTTTATCTCTAGACGTTTGAATGTTTATGAACCACAATGGAAACAAGTCTCTGGCTCTTCTGTCATTATCTTTTCTGCCTTTTAAGAACAGCATGCACAGTAGCTCACTGGTCAGTGGTTACAGAGCCTGCCTGGGAATCAGGAGGCTGCAGGTTCAAGTCCTGGCTCTGACATAGTGTCCCAAAATCATGAAAATATGACAAAATATATTATGCCGTCCCAAACCATGGACTATAGTATTTCGTTTTTTCATGATTTTCACCTTTTTTTCAAATCCTCCAAAATCATGAAAAACGACATGCTATAGTATGCCGTCCGAAAGAATAAAAACTTTGGCATGCTACTAGTCCTACATATTACACCTAGAATCCCCATTCAAACCTATTTAGGTTCATCTTACGGTGGACATGTTGGCCTGAAAAGGAATCTTTGAAATGTTTCATCGTTTTAGAAATATAGTGCTTTTACATTTGAGAAATTCAGAATGGGGGTCAATGGCAGATTTTGGCAAGTAAAGATATGAGTGGGGTTTGAACCCACAATCTCCAGATCATGCAGCCAGTGTGCTAAGTCACTGATCTACTTGCTACCTGCCTCAACACAGTCTGCTGTTCCCTTTGAGTACAACATTGATACAAAAATAAAATACAAAAAATAAAATAACAGGAGATTTGTCTATTGTTTCTTTTGCTGTTGTTTATCTCTAGACGTTCGAATGTTTATGAACCACAATGGAAACAAGTCTCTGGCTCTTCTGTCATTATCTATTCTGCCTTTTAAGAAAAGCATGCACAGTGGCTCACTGGGTACAGAGCCTGCCTGGGAATCAGGAGGCTGCAGGTTCAAGTCCTGGCTCTGACATAGTGTCCCAAAATCATGAAAATATGACAAAATATATTATGCCGTCCCAAACCATGGACTATATATAGTATGTAGTTTTTTCATGATTTTCATCTTTTTTTCAAATCCTCCAAAATCATGAAAAACGACATGCTATAGTATGCCGTCCGAAACCATGACCATAGTATGTCGTTTTTTCATGATTTTCATATTTTTTTCAAATAGTCCAAAATCACGAAAAACGACATGCTATATAGTAACCCGTCCGAAAAAAAATATAACTTTGGCATGCTACTAGTCCTACATACTTACACCTAGAATCCCCATTCAAACCTATTTAGGTTCATCTTACGGTGGACATGTTTGCCTGAAAAGGAATCTTTGAAATGTTTCATAGTTTTAGAAATATAGTGCTTTAAATTTGAGAAATCTACAATGGCAGATAGTGGCACGTCAAAATCACTTTCACCTAGAAACTCCATTCACACGTTTTATAATTCAGCTTACTGTGGAGACACATGCTGGAACTTTTTACTTTGAAATGTTTTGTAGTTTCTGAGTTATTTAACTTAAACGCCCAATGCATTCCCAATGGCAATAGCACAAACTTTGGCATGCTACTAGTCCTACATACTTACACCTAGAAACCCCATTCAAACCTATTTAGGTTCATCTTACGGTGGACATGTTTGCCTGAAAAGGAATCTTTGAAATGTTTCATCGTTTTAGAAATATAGTGCTTTTAAATTTGGGACATTTACAATGGGGCTCAATGGCAGATATTGGCACGTCAAAAAAGCACTTTCACCTAGAAACTCCATTCACACTTTTTATAATTCAGCTTTCTGTGGAGACACATGCTGGAACTTTTTACTTTGAAATGTTTTGTAGTTTCTGAGTTATTTAAGTTAAACGCCCAATGCATTCCCAATGGCAATAGCACAAACTTTGGCATGCTACTAGTCCTACATACTTACACCTAGAAACCCCATTCAAACCTATTTAGGTTCATCTTACGGTGGACATGTTTGCCTGAAAAGGAATCTTTGAAATGTTTCATCGTTTTAGAAATAAAGTGCTTTTAAATTTGGGACATTTACAATGGGGCTCAATGGCAGATATTGGCACGTCAAAAAAGCACTTTCACCTAGAAACTCCATTCACACTTTTTATAATTCAGCTTTCTGTGGAGACACATGCTGGAACTTTTTACTTTGAAATGTTTTGTAGTTTCTGAGTTATTTAAGTTAAACGCCCAATGCATTCCCAATGGCAATAGCACAAACTTTGGCATGCTACTAGTCCTACATACTTACACCTAGAAAGCCCATTCAAACCTATTTAGGTTCATCTTACGGTGGACATGTTTGCCTGAAAAGGAATCTTTGAAATGTTTCATAGTTTTAGAAATATAGTGCTTTAAATTTGAGAAATTTACAATGGCAGATAGTGGCACGTCAAAATCACTTTCACCTAGAAACTCCATTCACACGTTTTATAATTCAGCTTACTGTGGAGACACATGCTGGAACTTTTTACTTTGAAATGTTTTGTAGTTTCTGAGTTATTTAAGTTAAACGCCCAATGCATTCCCAATGGCAATAGCACAAACTTTGGCATGCTACTAGTCCTACATACTTTAAACCTAGAAACCCCATTCAAACCTATTTAGGTTCATCTGACGGTGGACATGTTTCCCTGATAAGGAATCTTTGAAATGTTTCATAGTTTTAGAAATATAGTGCTTCAAATTTGAGAAATTTACAATGGCAGATAGTGGCACGTCAAAATCACTTTCACCTAGAAACTCCATTCACACGTTTTATAATTCAGCTTACTGTGGAGACACATGCTGGAACTTTTTACTTTGAAATGTTTTGTAGTTTCTGAGTTATTTAACTTAAACGCCCAATGCATTCCCAATGGCAATAGCACAAACTTTGGCATGCTACTAGTCCTACATACTTATACCTAGAAACCCCATTCAAACCTATTTAGGTTCATCTTACGGTGGACATGTTTGCCTGAAAAGGAATCTTTGAAATGTTTCATAGTTTTAGAAATATAGTGCTTTTAAATTTGAGAAATTCAGAATGGGGGTCAATGGCAGATTTTGGCAAGTAAAGATATGAGTGGGGTTTGAACCCACAATCTCCAGATCATGCAGCCAGTGTGCTAAGTCACTGATCTACATGCTACCTGCCGCAACACAGTCTGCTGTTCCCTTTGAGTACAACATTGATACAAAAATAAAATACAAAAAATAAAAAAACAGGAGATTTGTCTATTGTTTCTTTTGCTGTTGTTTATCTCTAGACGTTCGAATGTTTATGAACCACAATGGAAACAAGTCTCTGGCTCTTCTGTCATTATCTTTTCTGCCTTTTAAGAACAGCATGCACAGTAGCTCACTGATCAGTGGTTACAGAGCCTGCCTGGGAATCAGGAGGCTGCAGGTTCAAGTCCTGGCTCTGACATAGTGTCCCAAAATCATGAAAATATGACAAAATATATTATGCCGTCCCAAACCATGGACTATAGTATTTCGTTTTTTCATGATTTTCACCTTTTTTTCAAATCCTCCAAAATCATGAAAAACGACATGCTATAGTATGCCGTCCGAAAGAATTAAAACTTTGGCATGCTACTAGTCCTACATACTTACACCTAGAATCCCCATTCAAACCTATTTAGGTTAATCTTACGGTGGACATGTTGGCCTGAAAAGGAATCTTTGAAATGTTTCATAGTTTTAGAAATATAGTGCTTTAAATTTGAGAAATTCACAATGGCAGATAGTGGCACGACAAAATCACTTTCACCTAGAAACTCCATTCACACGTTTTATAATTCAGCTTACTGTGGAGACACATGCTGGAACTTTTTACTTTGAAATGTTTTGTAGTTTCTGAGTTATTTAACTTAAACGCCCAATGCATTCCCAATGGCAATAGCACAAACTTTGGCATGCTACTAGTCCTACATACTTTAAACCTAGAAACCCCATTCAAACCTATTTAGGTTCATCTTACGGTGGACATGTTTGCCTGAAAAGGAATCTTTGAAATGTTTCATCGTTTTAGAAATATAGTGCTTTTAAATTTGGGACATTTACAATGGGGCTCAATGGCAGATATTGGCACGTCAAAAAAGCACTTTCACCTAGAAACTCCATTCACACTTTTTATAATTCAGCTTTCTGTGGAGACACATGCTGGAACTTTTTACTTTGAAATGTTTTGTAGTTTCTGAGTTATTTAACTTAAACGCCCAATGCATTCCCAATGGCAATAGCACAAACTTTGGCATGCTACTAGTCCTACATACTTTAAACCTAGAAACCCCGATTCAAACCTATTTAGGTTCATCTTACGGTGGACATGTTTGCCTGAAAAGGAATCTTTGAAATGTTTCATCGTTTTAGAAATATAGTGCTTTTAAATTTAGGACATTTACAATGGGGCTCAATGGCAGATATTGGCACGTCAAAAAAGCACTTTCACCTAGAAACTCCATTCACACTTTTTATAATTCAGCTTTCTGTGGAGACACATGCTGGAACTTTTTACTTTGAAATGTTTTGTAGTTTCTGAGTTATTTAAGTTAAACACCCAATGCATTCCCAATGGAAATAGCACAAACTTTGGCATGCTACTAGTCCTACATACTTACACCTAGAAACCCCATTTAAACCTATTTAGGTTCATCTTACGGTGGACATGTTTGCCTGAAAAGGAATCTTTGAAATGTTTCATAGTTTTAGAAATATAGAGCTTTTAAATTTGAGAAATTCAGAATGGGGGTCAATGGCAGATTTTGGCAAGTAAAGATATGAGTGGGGTTTGAACCCACAATCTCCAGATCATGCAGCCAGTGTGCTAAGTCACTGATCTACTTGCTACCTGCCACAATGCAGTCTGCTGTTCCCTTTGAGTACAACATTGATACAAAAAAAAAAATAACAGGAGATTTGTCTATTGTTTCTTTTGCTGTTGTTTATCTCTAGACGTTCGAATGTTTATGAACCACAATGGAAACAAGTCTCTGGCTCTTCTGTCATTATCTATTCGGCCTTTTAAGAAGAGCATGCACAGTGGCTCACTGGGTACAGAGCCTGCCTGGGAATCAGGAGGCTGCAGGTTCAAGTCCTGGCTCTGACATAGTGTCCCAAAATCATGAAAATATGACAAAATATATTTTGCCGTCCCAAACCATGGACTATAGTATTTCGTTTTTTCATGATTTTCACCTTTTTTTCAAATCCTCCAAAATCATGAAAAACGACATGCTATAGTATGCCGTCCGAAACCATGACCATAGTATGTCGTTTTTTCATGATTTCATATTTTTTTCAAATAGTCCAAAATCACGAAAAACGACATGCTATAGTATGCCGTCCGAAAAAAATTATAACTTTGGCATGCTACTAGTCCTACATACTTACACCTAGAATCCCCATTCAAACCTATTTAGGTTAATCTTACGGTGGACATGTTTGCCTGAAAAGGAATCTTTGAAATGTTTCATAGTTTTAGAAATATAGTGCTTTAAATTTGAGAAATTTACAATGGCAGATAGTGGCACGTCAAAATCACTTTCACCTAGAAACTCCATTCACACGTTTTATAATTCAGCTTTCTGTGGAGACACATGCTGGAACTGTTTACTTTGAAATGTTTTGTAGTTTTAGAAATATAGTGCTTTCAAATTTGAGACATTTACAATGGGGCTCAATGGCAGATATTGGCACGTCAAAAAAGCACTTTCACCTAGAAACTCCATTCACACTTTTTATAATTCAGCTTTCTGTGGAGACACATGCTGGAACTTTTTACTTTGAAATGTTTTGTAGTTTCTGAGTTATTTAAGTTAAACGCCCAATGCATTCCCAATGGCAATAGCACAAACTTTGGCATGCTACTAGTCCTACATACTTACACCTAGAAACCCCATTCAAACCTATTTAGGTTCATCTTACGGTGGACATGTTTGCCTGAAAAGGAATCTTTGAAATGTTTCATAGTTTTAGAAATATAGTGCTTTCAAATTTGAGACATTTACAATGGGGCTCAATGGCAGATATTGGCACGTCAAAAAAGCACTTTCACCTAGAAACTCCATTCACACTTTTTATAATTCAGCTTTCTGTGGAGACACATGCTGGAACTTTTTACTTTGAAATGTTTTGTAGTTTCTGAGTTATTTAAGTTAAACGCCCAATGCATTCCCAATGGCAATAGCACAAACTTTGGAGTGCTACTAGTCCTACATACTTACACCTAGAAACCCCATTCAAACCTATTTAGGTTCATCTTACGGTGGACATGTTTGCCTGAAAAGGAATCTTTGAAATGTTTCATAGTTTTAGAAATATAGTGCTTTCAAATTTGAGACATTTACAATGGGGCTCAATGGCAGATATTGGCACGTCAAAAAAGCACTTTCACCTAGAAACTCTATTCACACTTTTTATAATTCAGCTTTCTGTGGAGACACATGCTGGAACTTTTTACTTTGAAATGTTTTGTAGTTTCTGAGTTATTTAAGTTAAACGCCCAATGCATTCCCAATGGCAATAGCACAAACTTTGGCATGCTACTAGTCCTACATACTTACACCTAGAAACCCCATTCAAACCTATTTAGGTTCATCTTACGGTGGACATGTTTGCATAAAAAGGAATCTTTGAAATGTTTCATAGTTTTAGAAATATAGTGCTTTTAAATTTGAGAAATTCAGAATGGGGGTCAATGGCAGATTTTGGCAAGTAAAGATTTGAGTGGGGTTTGAATCCACAATCTCCAGATCATGCAGCCAGTGTGCTAAGTCACTGATCTACTTGCTACCTGCCGCAACACAGTCTGCTGTTCCCTTTGAGTACAACATTGATACAAAAATAAAATACAAAAAATAAAATAACAGGAGATTTGTCTATTGTTTCTTTTGCTGTTGTTTATCTCTAGACGTTCTAATGTTTATGAACCACAATGGAAACAAGTCTCTGGCTCTTCTGTCATTATCTATTCTGCCTTTTGAGAACAGCATGCACAGTGGCTCACTGGTTACAGAGCCTGCCTGGGAATCAGGAGGCTGCAGGTTCAAGTCCTGGCTCTGACATAGTGTCCCAAAATCATGAAAATATGACAAAATATATTTTGCCGTCCCAAACCATGGACTATAGTATTTCGTTTTTTCATGATTTTCACCTTTTTTTCAAATCCTCCAAAATCATGAAAAACGACATGCTATAGTATGCCGTCCGAAACCATGACCATAGTATGTCGTTTTTTCATGATTTCATATTTTTTTCAAATAGTCCAAAATCACGAAAAACGACATGCTATAGTATGCCGTCCGAAAAAAATTATAACTTTGGCATGCTACTAGTCCTACATACTTTAAACCTAGAAACCCCATTCAAACCTATTTAGGTTCATCTTACGGTGGACATGTTTGCCTGAAAAGGAATCTTTGAAATGTTTCATCGTTTTAGAAATATAGTGCTTTTAAATTTGGGACATTTACAATGGGGCTCAATGGCAGATATTGGCACGTCAAAAAAGCACTTTCACCTAGAAACTCCATTCACACTTTTTATAATTCAGCTTTCTGTGGAGACACATGCTGGAACTGTTTACTTTGAAATGTTTTGTAGTTTCTGAGTTATTTAACTTAAACGCCCAATGCATTCCCAATGGCAATAGCACAAACTTTGGCATGCTACTAGTCCTACATACTTTAAACCTAGAAACCCCATTCAAACCTATTTAGGTTCATCTTACGGTGGACATGTTTGCCTGAAAAGGAATCTTTGAAATGTTTCATAGTTTTAGAAATATAGTGCTTTCAAATTTGAGACATTTACAATGGGGCTCAATGGCAGATATTGGCACGTCAAAAAAGCACTTTCACCTAGAAACTCCATTCACACTTTTTATAATTCAGCTTTCTGTGGAGACACATGCTGGAACTTTTTACTTTGAAATGTTTTGTAGTTTCTGTGTTATTTAAGTTAAACGCCCAATGCATTCCCAATGGCAATAGCACAAACTTTGGCATGCTACTAGTCCTACATACTTACACCTAGAAACCCCATTCAAACCTATTTAGGTTCATCTTACGGTGGACATGTTTGCCTGAAAAGGAATCTTTGAAATGTTTCATAGTTTTAGAAATATAGTGCTTTTAAATTTGAGAAATTCAGAATGGGGGTCAATGGCAGATTTTGGCAAGTAAAGATTTGAGTGGGGTTTGAATCCACAATCTCCAGATCATGCAGCCAGTGTGCTAAGTCACTGATCTACTTGCTACCTGCCGCAACACAGTCTGCTGTTCCCTTTGAGTACAACATTGATACAAAAATAAAATACAAAAAATAAAATAACAGGAGATTTGTCTATTGTTTCTTTTGCTGTTGTTTATCTCTAGACGTTCGAATGTTTATGAACCACAATGGAAACAAGTCTCTGGCTCTTCTGTCATTATCTATTCTGCCTTTTGAGAACAGCATGCACAGTGGCTCACTGGTTACAGAGCCTGCCTGGGAATCAGGAGGCTGCAGGTTCAAGTCCTGGCTCTGACATAGTGTCCCAAAATCATGCAAATATGACAAAATATATTTTGCCGTCCCAAACCATGGACTATAGTATTTCGTTTTTTCATGATTTTCACCTTTTTTTCAAATCCTCCAAAATCATGAAAAACGACATGCTATAGTATGCCGTCCGAAACCATGACCATAGTATGTTGTTTTTTCATGATTTTCATATTTTTTTCAAATAGTCCAAAATCACGAAAAACGACATGCTATAGTATGCCGTCCGAAAAAGATTATAAGTTTGGCATGCTACTAGTCCTACATACTTACACCTAGAATCCCCATTCAAACCTATTTAGGTTCATCTTACGGTGGACATGTTTGCCTGAAAAGGAATCTTTGAAATGTTTCATAGTTTTAGAAATATAGTGCTTTCAAATTTGAGAAATGTATAATGGCAGATAGTGGCACGTCAAAATCACTTTCACCTAGAAACTCCATTCACACGTTTTATAATTCAGCTTACTGTGGAGACACATGCTGGAACTTTTTACTTTGAAATGTTTTGTAGTTTCTGAGTTATTTAAGTTAAACGCCCAATGCATTCCCAATGGCAATAGCATAAACTTTGGCATGCTACTAGTCCTACATACTTACACCTAGAAACCCCATTCAAACCTATTTAGGTTCATCTTACGGTGGACATGTTTGCCTGAAAAGGAATCTTTGAAATGTTTCATCGTTTTAGAAATATAGTGCTTTTAAATTTGGGACATTTACAATGGGGCTCAATGGCAGATATTGGCACGTCAAAAAAGCACTTTCACCTAGAAACTCCATTCACACTTTTTATAATTCAGCTTTCTGTGGAGACACATGCTGGAACTGTTTACTTTGAAATGTTTTGTAGTTTCTGAGTTATTTAAGTTAAACGCCCAATGCATTCCCAATGGCAATAGCACAAACTTTGGCATGCTACTAGTCCTACATACTTACACCTAGAAACCCCATTCAAACCTATTTAGGTTCATCTTACGGTGGACATGTTTGCCTGAAAAGGAATCTTTGAAATGTTTCATAGTTTTAGAAATATAGTGCTTTCAAATTTGAGACATTTACAATGGGGCTCAATGGCAGATATTGGCACGTCAAAAAAGCACTTTCACCTAGAAACTCCATTCACACTTTTTATAATTCAGCTTTCTGTGGAGACACATGCTGGAACTTTTTACTTTGAAATGTTTTGTAGTTTCTGAGTTATTTAAGTTAAACGCCCAATGCATTCCCAATGGCAATAGCACAAACTTTGGCATGCTACTAGTCCTACATACTTACACCTAGAAACCCCATTCAAACCTATTTAGGTTCATCTTACGGTGGACATGTTTGCCTGAAAAGGAATCTTTGAAATGTTTCATAGTTTTAGAAATATAGTGCTTTTAAATTTTGAGAAATTCAGAATGGGGGTCAATGGCAGATTTTGGCAAGTAAAGATTTGAGTGGGGTTTGAATCCACAATCTCCAGATCATGCAGCCAGTGTGCTAAGTCACTGATCTACTTGCTACCTGCCGCAACACAGTCTGCTGTTCCCTTTGAGTACAACATTGATACAAAAATAAAATACAAAAAATAAAATAACAGGAGATTTGTCTATTGTTTCTTTTGCTGTTGTTTATCTCTAGACGTTCGAATGTTTATGAACCACAATGGAAACAAGTCTCTGGCTCTTCTGTCATTATCTATTCTGCCTTTTGTGAACAGCATGCACAGTGGCTCACTGGTTACAGAGCCTGCCTGGGAATCAGGAGGCTGCAGGTTCAAGTCCTGGCTCTGACATAGTGTCCCAAAATCATGAAAATATGACAAAATATATTTTGCCGTCCCAAACCATGGACTATAGTATTTCGTTTTTTCATGATTTTCACCTTTTTTTCAAATCCTCCAAAATCATGAAAAACGACATGCTATAGTATGCCGTCCGAAACCATGACCATAGTATGTCGTTTTTTCATGATTTCATATTTTTTTCAAATAGTCCAAAATCACGAAAAACGACATGCTATAGTATGCCGTCCGAAAAAAATTATAACTTTGGCATGCTACTAGTCCTACATACTTACACCTAGAATCCCCATTCAAACCTATTTAGGTTAATCTTACGGTGGACATGTTTGCCTGAAAAGGAATCTTTGAAATGTTTCATAGTTTTAGAAATATAGTGCTTTAAATTTGAGAAATTTACAATGGCAGATAGTGGCACGTCAAAATAACTTTCACCTAGAAACTCCATTCACACGTTTTATAATTCAGCTTTCTGTGGAGACACATGCTGGAACTGTTTACTTTGAAATGTTTTGTAGTTTTAGAAATATAGTGCTTTCAAATTTGAGACATTTACAATGGGGCTCAATGGCAGATATTGGCACGTCAAAAAAGCACTTTCACCTAGAAACTCCATTCACACTTTTTATAATTCAGCTTTCTGTGGAGACACATGCTGGAACTTTTTACTTTGAAATGTTTTGTAGTTTCTGAGTTATTTAAGTTAAACGCCCAATGCATTCCCAATGGCAATAGCACAAACTTTGGCATGCTACTAGTCCTACATACTTACACCTAGAAACCCCATTCAAACCTATTTAGGTTCATCTTACGGTAGACATGTTTGCCTGAAAAGGAATCTTTGAAATGTTTCATAGTTTTAGAAATATAGTGCTTTCAAATTTGAGACATTTACAATGGGGCTCAATGGCAGATATTGGCACGTCAAAAAAGCACTTTCACCTAGAAACTCCATTCACACTTTTTATAATTCAGCTTTCTGTGGAGACACATGCTGGAACTTTTTACTTTGAAATGTTTTGTAGTTTCTGAGTTATTTAAGTTAAACGCCCAATGCATTCCCAATGGCAATAGCACAAACTTTGGAGTGCTACTAGTCCTACATACTTACACCTAGAAACCCCATTCAAACCTATTTAGGTTCATCTTACGGTGGACATGTTTGCCTGAAAAGGAATCTTTGAAATGTTTCATAGTTTTAGAAATATAGTGCTTTCAAATTTGAGACATTTACAATGGGGCTCAATGGCAGATATTGGCACGTCAAAAAAGCACTTTCACCTAGAAACTCCATTCACACTTTTTATAATTCAGCTTTCTGTGGAGACACATGCTGGAACTTTTTACTTTGAAATGTTTTGTAGTTTCTGAGTTATTTAAGTTAAACGCCCAATGCATTCCCAATGGCAATAGCACAAACTTTGGCATGCTACTAGTCCTACATACTTACACCTAGAAACCCCATTCAAACCTATTTAGGTTCATCTTACGGTGGACATGTTTGCATAAAAAGGAATCTTTGAAATGTTTCATAGTTTTAGAAATATAGTGCTTTTAAATTTGAGAAATTCAGAATGGGGGTCAATGGCAGATTTTGGCAAGTAAAGATTTGAGTGGGGTTTGAATCCACAATCTCCAGATCATGCAGCCAGTGTGCTAAGTCACTGATCTACTTGCTACCTGCCGCAACACAGTCTGCTGTTCCCTTTGAGTACAACATTGATACAAAAATAAAATACAAAAAATAAAATAACAGGAGATTTGTCTATTGTTTCTTTTGCTGTTGTTTATCTCTAGACGTTCTAATGTTTATGAACCACAATGGAAACAAGTCTCTGGCTCTTCTGTCATTATCTATTCTGCCTTTTGAGAACAGCATGCACAGTGGCTCACTGGTTACAGAGCCTGCCTGGGAATCAGGAGGCTGCAGGTTCAAGTCCTGGCTCTGACATAGTGTCCCAAAATCATGAAAATATGACAAAATATATTTTGCCGTCCCAAACCATGGACTATAGTATTTCGTTTTTTCATGATTTTCACCTTTTTTTCAAATCCTCCAAAATCATGAAAAACGACATGCTATAGTATGCCGTCCGAAACCATGACCATAGTATGTCGTTTTTTCATGATTTCATATTTTTTTCAAATAGTCCAAAATCACGAAAAACGACATGCTATAGTATGCCGTCCGAAAAAAATTATAACTTTGGCATGCTACTAGTCCTACATACTTTAAACCTAGAAACCCCATTCAAACCTATTTAGGTTCATCTTACGGTGGACATGTTTGCCTGAAAAGGAATCTTTGAAATGTTTCATCGTTTTAGAAATATAGTGCTTTTAAATTTGGGACATTTACAATGGGGCTCAATGGCAGATATTGGCACGTCAAAAAAGCACTTTCACCTAGAAACTCCATTCACACTTTTTATAATTCAGCTTTCTGTGGAGACACATGCTGGAACTGTTTACTTTGAAATGTTTTGTAGTTTCTGAGTTATTTAAGTTAAACGCCCAATGCATTCCCAATGGCAATAGCACAAACTTTGGCATGCTACTAGTCCTACATACTTACACCTAGAAACCCCATTCAAACCTATTTAGGTTCATCTTACGGTGGACATGTTTGCCTGAAAAGGAATCTTTGAAATGTTTCATAGTTTTAGAAATATAGTGCTTTCAAATTTGAGACATTTACAATGGGGCTCAATGGCAGATATTGGCACGTCAAAAAAGCACTTTCACCTAGAAACTCCATTCACACTTTTTATAATTCAGCTTTCTGTGGAGACACATGCTGGAACTTTTTACTTTGAAATGTTTTGTAGTTTCTGTGTTATTTAAGTTAAACGCCCAATGCATTCCCAATGGCAATAGCACAAACTTTGGCATGCTACTAGTCCTACATACTTACACCTAGAAACCCCATTCAAACCTATTTAGGTTCATCTTACGGTGGACATGTTTGCCTGAAAAGGAATCTTTGAAATGTTTCATAGTTTTAGAAATATAGTGCTTTTAAATTTGAGAAATTCAGAATGGGGGTCAATGGCAGATTTTGGCAAGTAAAGATTTGAGTGGGGTTTGAATCCACAATCTCCAGATCATGCAGCCAGTGTGCTAAGTCACTGATCTACTTGCTACCTGCCGCAACACAGTCTGCTGTTCCCTTTGAGTACAACATTGATACAAAAATAAAATACAAAAAATAAAATAACAGGAGATTTGTCTATTGTTTCTTTTGCTGTTGTTTATCTCTAGACGTTCGAATGTTTATGAACCACAATGGAAACAAGTCTCTGGCTCTTCTGTCATTATCTATTCTGCCTTTTGAGAACAGCATGCACAGTGGCTCACTGGTTACAGAGCCTGCCTGGGAATCAGGAGGCTGCAGGTTCAAGTCCTGGCTCTGACATAGTGTCCAAAAATCATGAAAATATGACAAAATATATTTTGCCGTCCCAAACCATGGACTATAGTATGTAGTTTTTTCATGATTTTCACCTTTTTTTCAAATCCTCCAAAATCATGAAAAACGACATGCTACAGTATGCCGTCCGAAACCATGACCATAGTATGTCGTTTTTTCATGATTTTCATATTTTTTTCAAATAGTCCAAAATCACGAAAAACGACATGCTATATAGTATGCCGTCCGAAAAAAATTATAACTTTGGCATGCTACTAGTCCTACATACTTACACCTAGAATCCCCATTCAAACCTATTTAGGTTCATCTTACGGTGGACATGTTTGCCTGAAAAGGAATCTTTGAAATGTTTCATAGTTTTAGAAATATAGTGCTTTAAATTTGAGAAATCTACAATGGCAGATAGTGGCACGTCAAAATCACTTTCACCTAGAAACTCCATTCACACGTTTTATAATTCAGCTTACTGTGGAGACACATGCTGGAACTTTTTACTTTGAAATGTTTTGTAGTTTCTGAGTTATTTAACTTAAACGCCCAATGCATTCCCAATGGCAATAGCACAAACTTTGGCATGCTACTAGTCCTACATACTTTACACCTAGAAACCCCATTCAAACCTATTTAGGTTCATCTTACGGTGGACATGTTTGCCTGAAAAGGAATCTTTGAAATGTTTAATCGTTTTAGAAATATAGTGCTTTTAAATTTGGGACATTTACAATGGGGCTCAATGGCAGATATTGGCACGTCAAAAAAGCACTTTCACCTAGAAACTCCATTCACACTTTTTATAATTCAGCTTTCTGTGGAGACACATGCTGGAACTTTTTACTTTGAAATGTTTTGTAGTTTCTGAGTTATTTAAGTTAAACGCCCAATGCATTCCCAATGGCAATAGCACAAACTTTGGCATGCTACTAGTCCTACATACTTACACCTAGAAACCCCATTCAAACCTATTTAGGTTCATCTTATGGTGGACATGTTTGCCTGAAAAGGAATCTTTGAAATGTTTCATAGTTTTAGAAATATAGTGCTTTCAAATTTGAGACATTTACAATGGGGCTCAATGGCAGATATTGGCACGTCAAAAAAGCACTTTCACCTAGAAACTCCATTCACACTTTTTATAATTCAGCTTTCTGTGGAGACACATGCTGGAACTTTTGACTTTGAAATGTTTTGTAGTTTCTGAGTTATTTAAGTTAAACGCCCAATGCATTCCCGGCAATAGCACAAACTTTGGCATGCTACTAGTCCTACATACTTACACCTAGAAACCCCATTCAAACCTATTTAGGTTCATCTTACGGTGGACATGTTTGCCTGAAAAGGAATCTTTGAAATGTTTCATAGTTTTAGAAATATAGTGCTTTTAAATTTGAGAAATTCAGAATGGGGGTCAATGGCAGATTTTGGCAAGTAAAGATATGAGTGGGGTTTGAACCCACAATCTCCAGATCATGCAGCCAGTGTGCTAAGTCACTGATCTACTTGCTACCTGCCGCAACACAGTCTGCTGTTCCCTTTGAGTACAACATTGATACAAAAATATAAAAAAAACAAAAAAAAACAGGAGATTTGTCTATCGTTTCTTTTGCTGTTGTTTATCTCTAGACGTTTGAATGTTTATGAACCACAATGGAAACAAGTCTCTGGCTCTTCTGTCATTATCTTTTCTGCCTTTTAAGAACAGCATGCACAGTAGCTCACTGGTCAGTGGTTACAGAGCCTGCCTGGGAATCAGGAGGCTGCAGGTTCAAGTCCTGGCTCTGACATAGTGTCCCAAAATCATGAAAATATGACAAAATATATTATGCCGTCCCAAACCATGGACTATAGTATTTCGTTTTTTCATGATTTTCACCTTTTTTTCAAATCCTCCAAAATCATGAAAAACGACATGCTATAGTATGCCGTCCGAAAGAATAAAAACTTTGGCATGCTACTAGTCCTACATATTACACCTAGAATCCCCATTCAAACCTATTTAGGTTCATCTTACGGTGGACATGTTGGCCTGAAAAGGAATCTTTGAAATGTTTCATCGTTTTAGAAATATAGTGCTTTTACATTTGAGAAATTCAGAATGGGGGTCAATGGCAGATTTTGGCAAGTAAAGATATGAGTGGGGTTTGAACCCACAATCTCCAGATCATGCAGCCAGTGTGCTAAGTCACTGATCTACTTGCTACCTGCCTCAACACAGTCTGCTGTTCCCTTTGAGTACAACATTGATACAAAAATAAAATACAAAAAATAAAATAACAGGAGATTTGTCTATTGTTTCTTTTGCTGTTGTTTATCTCTAGACGTTCGAATGTTTATGAACCACAATGGAAACAAGTCTCTGGCTCTTCTGTCATTATCTATTCTGCCTTTTAAGAAAAGCATGCACAGTGGCTCACTGGGTACAGAGCCTGCCTGGGAATCAGGAGGCTGCAGGTTCAAGTCCTGGCTCTGACATAGTGTCCCAAAATCATGAAAATATGACAAAATATATTATGCCGTCCCAAACCATGGACTATATATAGTATGTAGTTTTTTCATGATTTTCATCTTTTTTTCAAATCCTCCAAAATCATGAAAAACGACATGCTATAGTATGCCGTCCGAAACCATGACCATAGTATGTCGTTTTTTCATGATTTTCATATTTTTTTCAAATAGTCCAAAATCACGAAAAACGACATGCTATATAGTAACCCGTCCGAAAAAAAATATAACTTTGGCATGCTACTAGTCCTACATACTTACACCTAGAATCCCCATTCAAACCTATTTAGGTTCATCTTACGGTGGACATGTTTGCCTGAAAAGGAATCTTTGAAATGTTTCATAGTTTTAGAAATATAGTGCTTTAAATTTGAGAAATCTACAATGGCAGATAGTGGCACGTCAAAATCACTTTCACCTAGAAACTCCATTCACACGTTTTATAATTCAGCTTACTGTGGAGACACATGCTGGAACTTTTTACTTTGAAATGTTTTGTAGTTTCTGAGTTATTTAACTTAAACGCCCAATGCATTCCCAATGGCAATAGCACAAACTTTGGCATGCTACTAGTCCTACATACTTACACCTAGAAACCCCATTCAAACCTATTTAGGTTCATCTTACGGTGGACATGTTTGCCTGAAAAGGAATCTTTGAAATGTTTCATCGTTTTAGAAATATAGTGCTTTTAAATTTGGGACATTTACAATGGGGCTCAATGGCAGATATTGGCACGTCAAAAAAGCACTTTCACCTAGAAACTCCATTCACACTTTTTATAATTCAGCTTTCTGTGGAGACACATGCTGGAACTTTTTACTTTGAAATGTTTTGTAGTTTCTGAGTTATTTAAGTTAAACGCCCAATGCATTCCCAATGGCAATAGCACAAACTTTGGCATGCTACTAGTCCTACATACTTACACCTAGAAACCCCATTCAAACCTATTTAGGTTCATCTTACGGTGGACATGTTTGCCTGAAAAGGAATCTTTGAAATGTTTCATCGTTTTAGAAATAAAGTGCTTTTAAATTTGGGACATTTACAATGGGGCTCAATGGCAGATATTGGCACGTCAAAAAAGCACTTTCACCTAGAAACTCCATTCACACTTTTTATAATTCAGCTTTCTGTGGAGACACATGCTGGAACTTTTTACTTTGAAATGTTTTGTAGTTTCTGAGTTATTTAAGTTAAACGCCCAATGCATTCCCAATGGCAATAGCACAAACTTTGGCATGCTACTAGTCCTACATACTTACACCTAGAAACCCCATTCAAACCTATTTAGGTTCATCTTACGGTGGACATGTTTGCCTGAAAAGGAATCTTTGAAATGTTTCATAGTTTTAGAAATATAGTGCTTTAAATTTGAGAAATTTACAATGGCAGATAGTGGCACGTCAAAATCACTTTCACCTAGAAACTCCATTCACACGTTTTATAATTCAGCTTACTGTGGAGACACATGCTGGAACTTTTTACTTTGAAATGTTTTGTAGTTTCTGAGTTATTTAAGTTAAACGCCCAATGCATTCCCAATGGCAATAGCACAAACTTTGGCATGCTACTAGTCCTACATACTTTAAACCTAGAAACCCCATTCAAACCTATTTAGGTTCATCTGACGGTGGACATGTTTCCCTGATAAGGAATCTTTGAAATGTTTCATAGTTTTAGAAATATAGTGCTTCAAATTTGAGAAATTTACAATGGCAGATAGTGGCACGTCAAAATCACTTTCACCTAGAAACTCCATTCACACGTTTTATAATTCAGCTTACTGTGGAGACACATGCTGGAACTTTTTACTTTGAAATGTTTTGTAGTTTCTGAGTTATTTAACTTAAACGCCCAATGCATTCCCAATGGCAATAGCACAAACTTTGGCATGCTACTAGTCCTACATACTTTAAACCTAGAAACCCCATTCAAACCTATTTAGGTTCATCTTACAGGAGACATGTTTGCCTGAAAAGGAATCTTTGAAATGTTTCATCGTTTTAGAAATATAGTGCTTTTAAATTTGGGACATTTACAATGGGGCTCAATGGCAGATATTGGCACGTCAAAAAAGCACTTTCACCTAGAAACTCCATTCACACTTTTTATAATTCAGCTTTCTGTGGAGACACATGCTGGAACTTTTTACTTTGAAATGTTTTGTAGTTTCTGAGTTATTTAAGTTAAACGCCCAATGCATTCCCAATGGCAATAGCACAAACTTTGGCATGCTACTAGTCCTACATACTTATACCTAGAAACCCCATTCAAACCTATTTAGGTTCATCTTACGGTGGACATGTTTGCCTGAAAAGGAATCTTTGAAATGTTTCATAGTTTTAGAAATATAGTGCTTTTAAATTTGAGAAATTCAGAATGGGGGTCAATGGCAGATTTTGGCAAGTAAAGATATGAGTGGGGTTTGAACCCACAATCTCCAGATCATGCAGCCAGTGTGCTAAGTCACTGATCTACATGCTACCTGCCGCAACACAGTCTGCTGTTCCCTTTGAGTACAACATTGATACAAAAATAAAATACAAAAAATAAAAAAACAGGAGATTTGTCTATTGTTTCTTTTGCTGTTGTTTATCTCTAGACGTTCGAATGTTTATGAACCACAATGGAAACAAGTCTCTGGCTCTTCTGTCATTATCTTTTCTGCCTTTTAAGAACAGCATGCACAGTAGCTCACTGATCAGTGGTTACAGAGCCTGCCTGGGAATCAGGAGGCTGCAGGTTCAAGTCCTGGCTCTGACATAGTGTCCCAAAATCATGAAAATATGACAAAATATATTATGCCGTCCCAAACCATGGACTATAGTATTTCGTTTTTTCATGATTTTCACCTTTTTTTCAAATCCTCCAAAATCATGAAAAACGACATGCTATAGTATGCCGTCCGAAAGAATTAAAACTTTGGCATGCTACTAGTCCTACATACTTACACCTAGAATCCCCATTCAAACCTATTTAGGTTAATCTTACGGTGGACATGTTGGCCTGAAAAGGAATCTTTGAAATGTTTCATAGTTTTAGAAATATAGTGCTTTAAATTTGAGAAATTCACAATGGCAGATAGTGGCACGACAAAATCACTTTCACCTAGAAACTCCATTCACACGTTTTATAATTCAGCTTACTGTGGAGACACATGCTGGAACTTTTTACTTTGAAATGTTTTGTAGTTTCTGAGTTATTTAACTTAAACGCCCAATGCATTCCCAATGGCAATAGCACAAACTTTGGCATGCTACTAGTCCTACATACTTTAAACCTAGAAACCCCATTCAAACCTATTTAGGTTCATCTTACGGTGGACATGTTTGCCTGAAAAGGAATCTTTGAAATGTTTCATCGTTTTAGAAATATAGTGCTTTTAAATTTGGGACATTTACAATGGGGCTCAATGGCAGATATTGGCACGTCAAAAAAGCACTTTCACCTAGAAACTCCATTCACACTTTTTATAATTCAGCTTTCTGTGGAGACACATGCTGGAACTTTTTACTTTGAAATGTTTTGTAGTTTCTGAGTTATTTAACTTAAACGCCCAATGCATTCCCAATGGCAATAGCACAAACTTTGGCATGCTACTAGTCCTACATACTTTAAACCTAGAAACCCCGATTCAAACCTATTTAGGTTCATCTTACGGTGGACATGTTTGCCTGAAAAGGAATCTTTGAAATGTTTCATCGTTTTAGAAATATAGTGCTTTTAAATTTAGGACATTTACAATGGGGCTCAATGGCAGATATTGGCACGTCAAAAAAGCACTTTCACCTAGAAACTCCATTCACACTTTTTATAATTCAGCTTTCTGTGGAGACACATGCTGGAACTTTTTACTTTGAAATGTTTTGTAGTTTCTGAGTTATTTAAGTTAAACACCCAATGCATTCCCAATGGAAATAGCACAAACTTTGGCATGCTACTAGTCCTACATACTTACACCTAGAAACCCCATTTAAACCTATTTAGGTTCATCTTACGGTGGACATGTTTGCCTGAAAAGGAATCTTTGAAATGTTTCATAGTTTTAGAAATATAGAGCTTTTAAATTTGAGAAATTCAGAATGGGGGTCAATGGCAGATTTTGGCAAGTAAAGATATGAGTGGGGTTTGAACCCACAATCTCCAGATCATGCAGCCAGTGTGCTAAGTCACTGATCTACTTGCTACCTGCCACAATGCAGTCTGCTGTTCCCTTTGAGTACAACATTGATACAAAAAAAAAAATAACAGGAGATTTGTCTATTGTTTCTTTTGCTGTTGTTTATCTCTAGACGTTCGAATGTTTATGAACCACAATGGAAACAAGTCTCTGGCTCTTCTGTCATTATCTATTCGGCCTTTTAAGAAGAGCATGCACAGTGGCTCACTGGGTACAGAGCCTGCCTGGGAATCAGGAGGCTGCAGGTTCAAGTCCTGGCTCTGACATAGTGTCCCAAAATCATGAAAATATGACAAAATATATTTTGCCGTCCCAAACCATGGACTATAGTATTTCGTTTTTTCATGATTTTCACCTTTTTTTCAAATCCTCCAAAATCATGAAAAACGACATGCTATAGTATGCCGTCCGAAACCATGACCATAGTATGTCGTTTTTTCATGATTTCATATTTTTTTCAAATAGTCCAAAATCACGAAAAACGACATGCTATAGTATGCCGTCCGAAAAAAATTATAACTTTGGCATGCTACTAGTCCTACATACTTACACCTAGAATCCCCATTCAAACCTATTTAGGTTAATCTTACGGTGGACATGTTTGCCTGAAAAGGAATCTTTGAAATGTTTCATAGTTTTAGAAATATAGTGCTTTAAATTTGAGAAATTTACAATGGCAGATAGTGGCACGTCAAAATCACTTTCACCTAGAAACTCCATTCACACGTTTTATAATTCAGCTTTCTGTGGAGACACATGCTGGAACTGTTTACTTTGAAATGTTTTGTAGTTTTAGAAATATAGTGCTTTCAAATTTGAGACATTTACAATGGGGCTCAATGGCAGATATTGGCACGTCAAAAAAGCACTTTCACCTAGAAACTCCATTCACACTTTTTATAATTCAGCTTTCTGTGGAGACACATGCTGGAACTTTTTACTTTGAAATGTTTTGTAGTTTCTGAGTTATTTAAGTTAAACGCCCAATGCATTCCCAATGGCAATAGCACAAACTTTGGCATGCTACTAGTCCTACATACTTACACCTAGAAACCCCATTCAAACCTATTTAGGTTCATCTTACGGTGGACATGTTTGCCTGAAAAGGAATCTTTGAAATGTTTCATAGTTTTAGAAATATAGTGCTTTCAAATTTGAGACATTTACAATGGGGCTCAATGGCAGATATTGGCACGTCAAAAAAGCACTTTCACCTAGAAACTCCATTCACACTTTTTATAATTCAGCTTTCTGTGGAGACACATGCTGGAACTTTTTACTTTGAAATGTTTTGTAGTTTCTGAGTTATTTAAGTTAAACGCCCAATGCATTCCCAATGGCAATAGCACAAACTTTGGAGTGCTACTAGTCCTACATACTTACACCTAGAAACCCCATTCAAACCTATTTAGGTTCATCTTACGGTGGACATGTTTGCCTGAAAAGGAATCTTTGAAATGTTTCATAGTTTTAGAAATATAGTGCTTTCAAATTTGAGACATTTACAATGGGGCTCAATGGCAGATATTGGCACGTCAAAAAAGCACTTTCACCTAGAAACTCTATTCACACTTTTTATAATTCAGCTTTCTGTGGAGACACATGCTGGAACTTTTTACTTTGAAATGTTTTGTAGTTTCTGAGTTATTTAAGTTAAACGCCCAATGCATTCCCAATGGCAATAGCACAAACTTTGGCATGCTACTAGTCCTACATACTTACACCTAGAAACCCCATTCAAACCTATTTAGGTTCATCTTACGGTGGACATGTTTGCATAAAAAGGAATCTTTGAAATGTTTCATAGTTTTAGAAATATAGTGCTTTTAAATTTGAGAAATTCAGAATGGGGGTCAATGGCAGATTTTGGCAAGTAAAGATTTGAGTGGGGTTTGAATCCACAATCTCCAGATCATGCAGCCAGTGTGCTAAGTCACTGATCTACTTGCTACCTGCCGCAACACAGTCTGCTGTTCCCTTTGAGTACAACATTGATACAAAAATAAAATACAAAAAATAAAATAACAGGAGATTTGTCTATTGTTTCTTTTGCTGTTGTTTATCTCTAGACGTTCTAATGTTTATGAACCACAATGGAAACAAGTCTCTGGCTCTTCTGTCATTATCTATTCTGCCTTTTGAGAACAGCATGCACAGTGGCTCACTGGTTACAGAGCCTGCCTGGGAATCAGGAGGCTGCAGGTTCAAGTCCTGGCTCTGACATAGTGTCCCAAAATCATGAAAATATGACAAAATATATTTTGCCGTCCCAAACCATGGACTATAGTATTTCGTTTTTTCATGATTTTCACCTTTTTTTCAAATCCTCCAAAATCATGAAAAACGACATGCTATAGTATGCCGTCCGAAACCATGACCATAGTATGTCGTTTTTTCATGATTTCATATTTTTTTCAAATAGTCCAAAATCACGAAAAACGACATGCTATAGTATGCCGTCCGAAAAAAATTATAACTTTGGCATGCTACTAGTCCTACATACTTTAAACCTAGAAACCCCATTCAAACCTATTTAGGTTCATCTTACGGTGGACATGTTTGCCTGAAAAGGAATCTTTGAAATGTTTCATCGTTTTAGAAATATAGTGCTTTTAAATTTGGGACATTTACAATGGGGCTCAATGGCAGATATTGGCACGTCAAAAAAGCACTTTCACCTAGAAACTCCATTCACACTTTTTATAATTCAGCTTTCTGTGGAGACACATGCTGGAACTGTTTACTTTGAAATGTTTTGTAGTTTCTGAGTTATTTAAGTTAAACGCCCAATGCATTCCCAATGGCAATAGCACAAACTTTGGCATGCTACTAGTCCTACATACTTACACCTAGAAACCCCATTCAAACCTATTTAGGTTCATCTTACGGTGGACATGTTTGCCTGAAAAGGAATCTTTGAAATGTTTCATAGTTTTAGAAATATAGTGCTTTCAAATTTGAGACATTTACAATGGGGCTCAATGGCAAATATTGGCACGTCAAAAAAGCACTTTCACCTAGAAACTCCATTCACACTTTTTATAATTCAGCTTTCTGTGGAGACACATGCTGGAACTTTTTACTTTGAAATGTTTTGTAGTTTCTGTGTTATTTAAGTTAAACGCCCAATGCATTCCCAATGGCAATAGCACAAACTTTGGCATGCTACTAGTCCTACATACTTACACCTAGAAACCCCATTCAAACCTATTTAGGTTCATCTTACGGTGGACATGTTTGCCTGAAAAGGAATCTTTGAAATGTTTCATAGTTTTAGAAATATAGTGCTTTTAAATTTGAGAAATTCAGAATGGGGGTCAATGGCAGATTTTGGCAAGTAAAGATTTGAGTGGGGTTTGAATCCACAATCTCCAGATCATGCAGCCAGTGTGCTAAGTCACTGATCTACTTGCTACCTGCCGCAACACAGTCTGCTGTTCCCTTTGAGTACAACATTGATACAAAAATAAAATACAAAAAATAAAATAACAGGAGATTTGTCTATTGTTTCTTTTGCTGTTGTTTATCTCTAGACGTTCGAATGTTTATGAACCACAATGGAAACAAGTCTCTGGCTCTTCTGTCATTATCTATTCTGCCTTTTGAGAACAGCATGCACAGTGGCTCACTGGTTACAGAGCCTGCCTGGGAATCAGGAGGCTGCAGGTTCAAGTCCTGGCTCTGACATAGTGTCCAAAAATCATGAAAATATGACAAAATATATTTTGCCGTCCCAAACCATGGACTATAGTATGTAGTTTTTTCATGATTTTCACCTTTTTTTCAAATCCTCCAAAATCATGAAAAACGACATGCTACAGTATGCCGTCCGAAACCATGACCATAGTATGTCGTTTTTTCATGATTTTCATATTTTTTTCAAATAGTCCAAAATCACGAAAAACGACATGCTATATAGTATGCCGTCCGAAAAAAATTATAACTTTGGCATGCTACTAGTCCTACATACTTACACCTAGAATCCCCATTCAAACCTATTTAGGTTCATCTTACGGTGGACATGTTTGCCTGAAAAGGAATCTTTGAAATGTTTCATAGTTTTAGAAATATAGTGCTTTAAATTTGAGAAATCTACAATGGCAGATAGTGGCACGTCAAAATCACTTTCACCTAGAAACTCCATTCACACGTTTTATAATTCAGCTTACTGTGGAGACACATGCTGGAACTTTTTACTTTGAAATGTTTTGTAGTTTCTGAGTTATTTAACTTAAACGCCCAATGCATTCCCAATGGCAATAGCACAAACTTTGGCATGCTACTAGTCCTACATACTTTACACCTAGAAACCCCATTCAAACCTATTTAGGTTCATCTTACGGTGGACATGTTTGCCTGAAAAGGAATCTTTGAAATGTTTCATCGTTTTAGAAATATAGTGCTTTTAAATTTGGGACATTTACAATGGGGCTCAATGGCAGATATTGGCACGTCAAAAAAGCACTTTCACCTAGAAACTCCATTCACACTTTTTATAATTCAGCTTTCTGTGGAGACACATGCTGGAACTTTTTACTTTGAAATGTTTTGTAGTTTCTGAGTTATTTAAGTTAAACGCCCAATGCATTCCCAATGGCAATAGCACAAACTTTGGCATGCTACTAGTCCTACATACTTACACCTAGAAACCCCATTCAAACCTATTTAGGTTCATCTTATGGTGGACATGTTTGCCTGAAAAGGAATCTTTGAAATGTTTCATAGTTTTAGAAATATAGTGCTTTCAAATTTGAGACATTTACAATGGGGCTCAATGGCAGATATTGGCACGTCAAAAAAGCACTTTCACCTAGAAACTCCATTCACACTTTTTATAATTCAGCTTTCTGTGGAGACACATGCTGGAACTTTTGACTTTGAAATGTTTTGTAGTTTCTGAGTTATTTAAGTTAAACGCCCAATGCATTCCCGGCAATAGCACAAACTTTGGCATGCTACTAGTCCTACATACTTACACCTAGAAACCCCATTCAAACCTATTTAGGTTCATCTTACGGTGGACATGTTTGCCTGAAAAGGAATCTTTGAAATGTTTCATAGTTTTAGAAATATAGTGCTTTTAAATTTGAGAAATTCAGAATGGGGGTCAATGGCAGATTTTGGCAAGTAAAGATATGAGTGGGGTTTGAACCGACAATCTCCAGATCATGCAGCCAGTGTGCTAAGTCACTGATCTACTTGCTACCTGCCGCAACACAGTCTGCTGTTCCCTTTGAGTACAACATTGATACAAAAATAATAAAAAAAAAAAAAAAAACAGGAGATTTGTCTATCGTTTCTTTTGCTGTTGTTTATCTCTAGACGTTTGAATGTTTATGAACCACAATGGAAACAAGTCTCTGGCTCTTCTGTCATTATCTTTTCTGCCTTTTAAGAACAGCATGCACAGTAGCTCACTGGTCAGTGGTTACAGAGCCTGCCTGGGAATCAGGAGGCTGCAGGTTCAAGTCCTGGCTCTGACATAGTGTCCCAATATCATGAAAATATGACAAAATATATTATGCCGTCCCAAACCATGGACTATAGTATTTCGTTTTTTCATGATTTTCACCTTTTTTTCAAATCCTCCAAAATCATGAAAAACGACATGCTATAGTATGCCGTCCGAAAGAATAAAAACTTTGGCATGCTACTAGTCCTACATATTACACCTAGAATCCCCATTCAAACCTATTTAGGTTCATCTTACGGTGGACATGTTGGCCTGAAAAGGAATCTTTGAAATGTTTCATCGTTTTAGAAATATAGTGCTTTTACATTTGAGAAATTCAGAATGGGGGTCAATGGCAGATTTTGGCAAGTAAAGATATGAGTGGGGTTTGAACCCACAATCTCCAGATCATGCAGCCAGTGTGCTAAGTCACTGATCTACTTGCTACCTGCCTCAACACAGTCTGCTGTTCCCTTTGAGTACAACATTGATACAAAAATAAAATACAAAAAATAAAATAACAGGAGATTTGTCTATTGTTTCTTTTGCTGTTGTTTATCTCTAGACGTTCGAATGTTTATGAACCACAATGGAAACAAGTCTCTGGCTCTTCTGTCATTATCTATTCTGCCTTTTAAGAAAAGCATGCACAGTGGCTCACTGGGTACAGAGCCTGCCTGGGAATCAGGAGGCTGCAGGTTCAAGTCCTGGCTCTGACATAGTGTCCCAAAATCATGAAAATATGACAAAATATATTATGCCGTCCCAAACCATGGACTATATATAGTATGTAGTTTTTTCATGATTTTCATCTTTTTTTCAAATCCTCCAAAATCATGAAAAACGACATGCTATAGTATGCCGTCCGAAACCATGACCATAGTATGTCGTTTTTTCATGATTTTCATATTTTTTTCAAATAGTCCAAAATCACGAAAAACGACATGCTATATAGTAACCCGTCCGAAAAAAAATATAACTTTGGCATGCTACTAGTCCTACATACTTACACCTAGAATCCCCATTCAAACCTATTTAGGTTCATCTTACGGTGGACATGTTTGCCTGAAAAGGAATCTTTGAAATGTTTCGTAGTTTTAGAAATATAGTGCTTTAAATTTGAGAAATCTACAATGGCAGATAGTGGCACGTCAAAATCACTTTCACCTAGAAACTCCATTCACACGTTTTATAATTCAGCTTACTGTGGAGACACATGCTGGAACTTTTTACTTTGAAATGTTTTGTAGTTTCTGAGTTATTTAACTTAAACGCCCAATGCATTCCCAATGGCAATAGCACAAACTTTGGCATGCTACTAGTCCTACATACTTACACCTAGAAACCCCATTCAAACCTATTTAGGTTCATCTTACGGTGGACATGTTTGCCTGAAAAGGAATCTTTGAAATGTTTCATCGTTTTAGAAATATAGTGCTTTTAAATTTGGGACATTTACAATGGGGCTCAATGGCAGATATTGGCACGTCAAAAAAGCACTTTCACCTAGAAACTCCATTCACACTTTTTATAATTCAGCTTTCTGTGGAGACACATGCTGGAACTTTTTACTTTGAAATGTTTTGTAGTTTCTGAGTTATTTAAGTTAAACGCCCAATGCATTCCCAATGGCAATAGCACAAACTTTGGCATGCTACTAGTCCTACATACTTACACCTAGAAACCCCATTCAAACCTATTTAGGTTCATCTTACGGTGGACATGTTTGCCTGAAAAGGAATCTTTGAAATGTTTCATCGTTTTAGAAATAAAGTGCTTTTAAATTTGGGACATTTACAATGGGGCTCAATGGCAGATATTGGCACGTCAAAAAAGCACTTTCACCTAGAAACTCCATTCACACTTTTTATAATTCAGCTTTCTGTGGAGACACATGCTGGAACTTTTTACTTTGAAATGTTTTGTAGTTTCTGAGTTATTTAAGTTAAACGCCCAATGCATTCCCAATGGCAATAGCACAAACTTTGGCATGCTACTAGTCCTACATACTTACACCTAGAAACCCCATTCAAACCTATTTAGGTTCATCTTACGGTGGACATGTTTGCCTGAAAAGGAATCTTTGAAATGTTTCATAGTTTTAGAAATATAGTGCTTTAAATTTGAGAAATTTACAATGGCAGATAGTGGCACGTCAAAATCACTTTCACCTAGAAACTCCATTCACACGTTTTATAATTCAGCTTACTGTGGAGACACATGCTGGAACTTTTTACTTTGAAATGTTTTGTAGTTTCTGAGTTATTTAAGTTAAACGCCCAATGCATTCCCAATGGCAATAGCACAAACTTTGGCATGCTACTAGTCCTACATACTTTAAACCTAGAAACCCCATTCAAACCTATTTAGGTTCATCTGACGGTGGACATGTTTCCCTGATAAGGAATCTTTGAAATGTTTCATAGTTTTAGAAATATAGTGCTTCAAATTTGAGAAATTTACAATGGCAGATAGTGGCACGTCAAAATCACTTTCACCTAGAAACTCCATTCACACGTTTTATAATTCAGCTTACTGTGGAGACACATGCTGGAACTTTTTACTTTGAAATGTTTTGTAGTTTCTGAGTTATTTAAGTTAAACGCCCAATGCATTCCCAATGGCAATAGCACAAACTTTGGCATGCTACTAGTCCTACATACTTTAAACCTAGAAACCCCATTCAAACCTATTTAGGTTCATCTGACGGTGGACATGTTTCCCTGATAAGGAATCTTTGAAATGTTTCATAGTTTTAGAAATATAGTGCTTCAAATTTGAGAAATTTACAATGGCAGATAGTGGCACGTCAAAATCACTTTCACCTAGAAACTCCATTCACACGTTTTATAATTCAGCTTACTGTGGAGACACATGCTGGAACTTTTTACTTTGAAATGTTTTGTAGTTTCTGAGTTATTTAAGTTAAACGCCCAATGCATTCCCAATGGCAATAGCACAAACTTTGGCATGCTACTAGTCCTACATACTTTAAACCTAGAAACCCCATTCAAACCTATTTAGGTTCATCTGACGGTGGACATGTTTCCCTGATAAGGAATCTTTGAAATGTTTCATAGTTTTAGAAATATAGTGCTTCAAATTTGAGAAATTTACAATGGCAGATAGTGGCACGTCAAAATCACTTTCACCTAGAAACTCCATTCACACGTTTTATAATTCAGCTTACTGTGGAGACACATGCTGGAACTTTTTACTTTGAAATGTTTTGTAGTTTCTGAGTTATTTAACTTAAACGCCCAATGCATTCCCAATGGCAATAGCACAAACTTTGGCATGCTACTAGTCCTACATACTTTAAACCTAGAAACCCCATTCAAACCTATTTAGGTTCATCTTACAGGAGACATGTTTGCCTGAAAAGGAATCTTTGAAATGTTTCATCGTTTTAGAAATATAGTGCTTTTAAATTTGGGACATTTACAATGGGGCTCAATGGCAGATATTGGCACGTCAAAAAAGCACTTTCACCTAGAAACTCCATTCACACTTTTTATAATTCAGCTTTCTGTGGAGACACATGCTGGAACTTTTTACTTTGAAATGTTTTGTAGTTTCTGAGTTATTTAAGTTAAACGCCCAATGCATTCCCAATGGCAATAGCACAAACTTTGGCATGCTACTAGTCCTACATACTTATACCTAGAAACCCCATTCAAACCTATTTAGGTTCATCTTACGGTGGACATGTTTGCCTGAAAAGGAATCTTTGAAATGTTTCATAGTTTTAGAAATATAGTGCTTTTAAATTTGAGAAATTCAGAATGGGGGTCAATGGCAGATTTTGGCAAGTAAAGATATGAGTGGGGTTTGAACCCACAATCTCCAGATCATGCAGCCAGTGTGCTAAGTCACTGATCTACATGCTACCTGCCGCAACACAGTCTGCTGTTCCCTTTGAGTACAACATTGATACAAAAATAAAATACAAAAAATAAAAAAACAGGAGATTTGTCTATTGTTTCTTTTGCTGTTGTTTATCTCTAGACGTTCGAATGTTTATGAACCACAATGGAAACAAGTCTCTGGCTCTTCTGTCATTATCTTTTCTGCCTTTTAAGAACAGCATGCACAGTAGCTCACTGATCAGTGGTTACAGAGCCTGCCTGGGAATCAGGAGGCTGCAGGTTCAAGTCCTGGCTCTGACATAGTGTCCCAAAATCATGAAAATATGACAAAATATATTATGCCGTCCCAAACCATGGACTATAGTATTTCGTTTTTTCATGATTTTCACCTTTTTTTCAAATCCTCCAAAATCATGAAAAACGACATGCTATAGTATGCCGTCCGAAAGAATTAAAACTTTGGCATGCTACTAGTCCTACATACTTACACCTAGAATCCCCATTCAAACCTATTTAGGTTAATCTTACGGTGGACATGTTGGCCTGAAAAGGAATCTTTGAAATGTTTCATAGTTTTAGAAATATAGTGCTTTAAATTTGAGAAATTCACAATGGCAGATAGTGGCACGACAAAATCACTTTCACCTAGAAACTCCATTCACACGTTTTATAATTCAGCTTACTGTGGAGACACATGCTGGAACTTTTTACTTTGAAATGTTTTGTAGTTTCTGAGTTATTTAACTTAAACGCCCAATGCATTCCCAATGGCAATAGCACAAACTTTGGCATGCTACTAGTCCTACATACTTTAAACCTAGAAACCCCATTCAAACCTATTTAGGTTCATCTTACGGTGGACATGTTTGCCTGAAAAGGAATCTTTGAAATGTTTCATCGTTTTAGAAATATAGTGCTTTTAAATTTGGGACATTTACAATGGGGCTCAATGGCAGATATTGGCACGTCAAAAAAGCACTTTCACCTAGAAACTCCATTCACACTTTTTATAATTCAGCTTTCTGTGGAGACACATGCTGGAACTTTTTACTTTGAAATGTTTTGTAGTTTCTGAGTTATTTAACTTAAACGCCCAATGCATTCCCAATGGCAATAGCACAAACTTTGGCATGCTACTAGTCCTACATACTTTAAACCTAGAAACCCCGATTCAAACCTATTTAGGTTCATCTTACGGTGGACATGTTTGCCTGAAAAGGAATCTTTGAAATGTTTCATCGTTTTAGAAATATAGTGCTTTTAAATTTAGGACATTTACAATGGGGCTCAATGGCAGATATTGGCACGTCAAAAAAGCACTTTCACCTAGAAACTCCATTCACACTTTTTATAATTCAGCTTTCTGTGGAGACACATGCTGGAACTTTTTACTTTGAAATGTTTTGTAGTTTCTGAGTTATTTAAGTTAAACACCCAATGCATTCCCAATGGAAATAGCACAAACTTTGGCATGCTACTAGTCCTACATACTTACACCTAGAAACCCCATTTAAACCTATTTAGGTTCATCTTACGGTGGACATGTTTGCCTGAAAAGGAATCTTTGAAATGTTTCATAGTTTTAGAAATATAGAGCTTTTAAATTTGAGAAATTCAGAATGGGGGTCAATGGCAGATTTTGGCAAGTAAAGATATGAGTGGGGTTTGAACCCACAATCTCCAGATCATGCAGCCAGTGTGCTAAGTCACTGATCTACTTGCTACCTGCCACAATGCAGTCTGCTGTTCCCTTTGAGTACAACATTGATAAAAAAAAAAAATAACAGGAGATTTGTCTATTGTTTCTTTTGCTGTTGTTTATCTCTAGACGTTCGAATGTTTATGAACCACAATGGAAACAAGTCTCTGGCTCTTCTGTCATTATCTATTCGGCCTTTTAAGAAGAGCATGCACAGTGGCTCACTGGGTACAGAGCCTGCCTGGGAATCAGGAGGCTGCAGGTTCAAGTCCTGGCTCTGACATAGTGTCCCAAAATCATGAAAATATGACAAAATATATTTTGCCGTCCCAAACCATGGACTATAGTATTTCGTTTTTTCATGATTTTCACCTTTTTTTCAAATCCTCCAAAATCATGAAAAACGACATGCTATAGTATGCCGTCCGAAACCATGACCATAGTATGTCGTTTTTTCATGATTTCATATTTTTTTCAAATAGTCCAAAATCACGAAAAACGACATGCTATAGTATGCCGTCCGAAAAAAATTATAACTTTGGCATGCTACTAGTCCTACATACTTACACCTAGAATCCCCATTCAAACCTATTTAGGTTAATCTTACGGTGGACATGTTTGCCTGAAAAGGAATCTTTGAAATGTTTCATAGTTTTAGAAATATAGTGCTTTAAATTTGAGAAATTTACAATGGCAGATAGTGGCACGTCAAAATCACTTTCACCTAGAAACTCCATTCACACGTTTTATAATTCAGCTTTCTGTGGAGACACATGCTGGAACTGTTTACTTTGAAATGTTTTGTAGTTTTAGAAATATAGTGCTTTCAAATTTGAGACATTTACAATGGGGCTCAATGGCAGATATTGGCACGTCAAAAAAGCACTTTCACCTAGAAACTCCATTCACACTTTTTATAATTCAGCTTTCTGTGGAGACACATGCTGGAACTTTTTACTTTGAAATGTTTTGTAGTTTCTGAGTTATTTAAGTTAAACGCCCAATGCATTCCCAATGGCAATAGCACAAACTTTGGCATGCTACTAGTCCTACATACTTACACCTAGAAACCCCATTCAAACCTATTTAGGTTCATCTTACGGTGGACATGTTTGCCTGAAAAGGAATCTTTGAAATGTTTCATAGTTTTAGAAATATAGTGCTTTCAAATTTGAGACATTTACAATGGGGCTCAATGGCAGATATTGGCACGTCAAAAAAGCACTTTCACCTAGAAACTCCATTCACACTTTTTATAATTCAGCTTTCTGTGGAGACACATGCTGGAACTTTTTACTTTGAAATGTTTTGTAGTTTCTGAGTTATTTAAGTTAAACGCCCAATGCATTCCCAATGGCAATAGCACAAACTTTGGAGTGCTACTAGTCCTACATACTTACACCTAGAAACCCCATTCAAACCTATTTAGGTTCATCTTACGGTGGACATGTTTGCCTGAAAAGGAATCTTTGAAATGTTTCATAGTTTTAGAAATATAGTGCTTTCAAATTTGAGACATTTACAATGGGGCTCAATGGCAGATATTGGCACGTCAAAAAAGCACTTTCACCTAGAAACTCTATTCACACTTTTTATAATTCAGCTTTCTGTGGAGACACATGCTGGAACTTTTTACTTTGAAATGTTTTGTAGTTTCTGAGTTATTTAAGTTAAACGCCCAATGCATTCCCAATGGCAATAGCACAAACTTTGGCATGCTACTAGTCCTACATACTTACACCTAGAAACCCCATTCAAACCTATTTAGGTTCATCTTACGGTGGACATGTTTGCATAAAAAGGAATCTTTGAAATGTTTCATAGTTTTAGAAATATAGTGCTTTTAAATTTGAGAAATTCAGAATGGGGGTCAATGGCAGATTTTGGCAAGTAAAGATTTGAGTGGGGTTTGAATCCACAATCTCCAGATCATGCAGCCAGTGTGCTAAGTCACTGATCTACTTGCTACCTGCCGCAACACAGTCTGCTGTTCCCTTTGAGTACAACATTGATACAAAAATAAAATACAAAAAATAAAATAACAGGAGATTTGTCTATTGTTTCTTTTGCTGTTGTTTATCTCTAGACGTTCTAATGTTTATGAACCACAATGGAAACAAGTCTCTGGCTCTTCTGTCATTATCTATTCTGCCTTTTGAGAACAGCATGCACAGTGGCTCACTGGTTACAGAGCCTGCCTGGGAATCAGGAGGCTGCAGGTTCAAGTCCTGGCTCTGACATAGTGTCCCAAAATCATGAAAATATGACAAAATATATTTTGCCGTCCCAAACCATGGACTATAGTATTTCGTTTTTTCATGATTTTCACCTTTTTTTCAAATCCTCCAAAATCATGAAAAACGACATGCTATAGTATGCCGTCCGAAACCATGACCATAGTATGTCGTTTTTTCATGATTTCATATTTTTTTCAAATAGTCCAAAATCACGAAAAACGACATGCTATAGTATGCCGTCCGAAAAAAATTATAACTTTGGCATGCTACTAGTCCTACATACTTTAAACCTAGAAACCCCATTCAAACCTATTTAGGTTCATCTTACGGT
Organism: Electrona antarctica; assembly: GCF_951216825.1. Lineage (NCBI taxonomy): Eukaryota > Metazoa > Chordata > Actinopteri > Myctophiformes > Myctophidae > Electrona > Electrona antarctica. Next base: position 45,368,907 of record NC_136811.1, read on the forward strand.
GAACATGTTTGCCTGAAAAGGAATCTTTGAAATGTTTCATCGTTTTAGAAATATAGTGCTTTTAAATTTGGGACATTTACAATGGGGCTCAATGGCAGATATTGGCACGTCAAAAAAGCACTTTCACCTAGAAACTCCATTCACACTTTTTATAATTCAGCTTTCTGTGGAGACACATGCTGGAACTGTTTACTTTGAAATGTTTTGTAGTTTCTGAGTTATTTAAGTTAAACGCCCAATGCATTCCCAATGGCAATAGCACAAACTTTGGCATGCTACTAGTCCTACATACTTACACCTAGAAACCCCATTCAAACCTATTTAGGTTCATCTTACGGTGGACATGTTTGCCTGAAAAGGAATCTTTGAAATGTTTCATAGTTTTAGAAATATAGTGCTTTCAAATTTGAGACATTTACAATGGGGCTCAATGGCAAATATTGGCACGTCAAAAAAGCACTTTCACCTAGAAACTCCATTCACACTTTTTATAATTCAGCTTTCTGTGGAGACACATGCTGGAACTTTTTACTTTGAAATGTTTTGTAGTTTCTGTGTTATTTAAGTTAAACGCCCAATGCATTCCCAATGGCAATAGCACAAACTTTGGCATGCTACTAGTCCTACATACTTACACCTAGAAACCCCATTCAAACCTATTTAGGTTCATCTTACGGTGGACATGTTTGCCTGAAAAGGAATCTTTGAAATGTTTCATAGTTTTAGAAATATAGTGCTTTTAAATTTGAGAAATTCAGAATGGGGGTCAATGGCAGATTTTGGCAAGTAAAGATTTGAGTGGGGTTTGAATCCACAATCTCCAGATCATGCAGCCAGTGTGCTAAGTCACTGATCTACTTGCTACCTGCCGCAACACAGTCTGCTGTTCCCTTTGAGTACAACATTGATACAAAAATAAAATACAAAAAATAAAATAACAGGAGATTTGTCTATTGTTTCTTTTGCTGTTGTTTATCTCTAGACGTTCGAATGTTTATGAACCACAATGGAAACAAGTCTCTGGCTCTTCTGTCATTATCTATTCTGCCTTTTGAGAACAGCATGCACAGTGGCTCACTGGTTACAGAGCCTGCCTGGGAATCAGGAGGCTGCAGGTTCAAGTCCTGGCTCTGACATAGTGTCCAAAAATCATGAAAATATGACAAAATATATTTTGCCGTCCCAAACCATGGACTATAGTATGTAGTTTTTTCATGATTTTCACCTTTTTTTCAAATCCTCCAAAATCATGAAAAACGACATGCTACAGTATGCCGTCCGAAACCATGACCATAGTATGTCGTTTTTTCATGATTTTCATATTTTTTTCAAATAGTCCAAAATCACGAAAAACGACATGCTATATAGTATGCCGTCCGAAAAAAATTATAACTTTGGCATGCTACTAGTCCTACATACTTACACCTAGAATCCCCATTCAAACCTATTTAGGTTCATCTTACGGTGGACATGTTTGCCTGAAAAGGAATCTTTGAAATGTTTCATAGTTTTAGAAATATAGTGCTTTAAATTTGAGAAATCTACAATGGCAGATAGTGGCACGTCAAAATCACTTTCACCTAGAAACTCCATTCACACGTTTTATAATTCAGCTTACTGTGGAGACACATGCTGGAACTTTTTACTTTGAAATGTTTTGTAGTTTCTGAGTTATTTAACTTAAACGCCCAATGCATTCCCAATGGCAATAGCACAAACTTTGGCATGCTACTAGTCCTACATACTTTACACCTAGAAACCCCATTCAAACCTATTTAGGTTCATCTTACGGTGGACATGTTTGCCTGAAAAGGAATCTTTGAAATGTTTCATCGTTTTAGAAATATAGTGCTTTTAAATTTGGGACATTTACAATGGGGCTCAATGGCAGATATTGGCACGTCAAAAAAGCACTTTCACCTAGAAACTCCATTCACACTTTTTATAATTCAGCTTTCTGTGGAGACACATGCTGGAACTTTTTACTTTGAAATGTTTTGTAGTTTCTGAGTTATTTAAGTTAAACGCCCAATGCATTCCCAATGGCAATAGCACAAACTTTGGCATGCTACTAGTCCTACATACTTACACCTAGAAACCCCATTCAAACCTATTTAGGTTCATCTTATGGTGGACATGTTTGCCTGAAAAGGAATCTTTGAAATGTTTCATAGTTTTAGAAATATAGTGCTTTCAAATTTGAGACATTTACAATGGGGCTCAATGGCAGATATTGGCACGTCAAAAAAGCACTTTCACCTAGAAACTCCATTCACACTTTTTATAATTCAGCTTTCTGTGGAGACACATGCTGGAACTTTTGACTTTGAAATGTTTTGTAGTTTCTGAGTTATTTAAGTTAAACGCCCAATGCATTCCCGGCAATAGCACAAACTTTGGCATGCTACTAGTCCTACATACTTACACCTAGAAACCCCATTCAAACCTATTTAGGTTCATCTTACGGTGGACATGTTTGCCTGAAAAGGAATCTTTGAAATGTTTCATAGTTTTAGAAATATAGTGCTTTTAAATTTGAGAAATTCAGAATGGGGGTCAATGGCAGATTTTGGCAAGTAAAGATATGAGTGGGGTTTGAACCCACAATCTCCAGATCATGCAGCCAGTGTGCTAAGTCACTGATCTACTTGCTACCTGCCGCAACACAGTCTGCTGTTCCCTTTGAGTACAACATTGATACAAAAATATAAAAAAAACAAAAAAAAACAGGAGATTTGTCTATCGTTTCTTTTGCTGTTGTTTATCTCTAGACGTTTGAATGTTTATGAACCACAATGGAAACAAGTCTCTGGCTCTTCTGTCATTATCTTTTCTGCCTTTTAAGAACAGCATGCACAGTAGCTCACTGGTCAGTGGTTACAGAGCCTGCCTGGGAATCAGGAGGCTGCAGGTTCAAGTCCTGGCTCTGACATAGTGTCCCAAAATCATGAAAATATGACAAAATATATTATGCCGTCCCAAACCATGGACTATAGTATTTCGTTTTTTCATGATTTTCACCTTTTTTTCAAATCCTCCAAAATCATGAAAAACGACATGCTATAGTATGCCGTCCGAAAGAATAAAAACTTTGGCATGCTACTAGTCCTACATATTACACCTAGAATCCCCATTCAAACCTATTTAGGTTCATCTTACGGTGGACATGTTGGCCTGAAAAGGAATCTTTGAAATGTTTCATCGTTTTAGAAATATAGTGCTTTTACATTTGAGAAATTCAGAATGGGGGTCAATGGCAGATTTTGGCAAGTAAAGATATGAGTGGGGTTTGAACCCACAATCTCCAGATCATGCAGCCAGTGTGCTAAGTCACTGATCTACTTGCTACCTGCCTCAACACAGTCTGCTGTTCCCTTTGAGTACAACATTGATACAAAAATAAAATACAAAAAATAAAATAACAGGAGATTTGTCTATTGTTTCTTTTGCTGTTGTTTATCTCTAGACGTTCGAATGTTTATGAACCACAATGGAAACAAGTCTCTGGCTCTTCTGTCATTATCTATTCTGCCTTTTAAGAAAAGCATGCACAGTGGCTCACTGGGTACAGAGCCTGCCTGGGAATCAGGAGGCTGCAGGTTCAAGTCCTGGCTCTGACATAGTGTCCCAAAATCATGAAAATATGACAAAATATATTATGCCGTCCCAAACCATGGACTATATATAGTATGTAGTTTTTTCATGATTTTCATCTTTTTTTCAAATCCTCCAAAATCATGAAAAACGACATGCTATAGTATGCCGTCCGAAACCATGACCATAGTATGTCGTTTTTTCATGATTTTCATATTTTTTTCAAATAGTCCAAAATCACGAAAAACGACATGCTATATAGTAACCCGTCCGAAAAAATATATAACTTTGGCATGCTACTAGTCCTACATACTTACACCTAGAATCCCCATTCAAACCTATTTAGGTTCATCTTACGGTGGACATGTTTGCCTGAAAAGGAATCTTTGAAATGTTTCATAGTTTTAGAAATATAGTGCTTTAAATTTGAGAAATCTACAATGGCAGATAGTGGCACGTCAAAATCACTTTCACCTAGAAACTCCATTCACACGTTTTATAATTCAGCTTACTGTGGAGACACATGCTGGAACTTTTTACTTTGAAATGTTTTGTAGTTTCTGAGTTATTTAACTTAAACGCCCAATGCATTCCCAATGGCAATAGCACAAACTTTGGCATGCTACTAGTCCTACATACTTACACCTAGAAACCCCATTCAAACCTATTTAGGTTCATCTTACGGTGGACATGTTTGCCTGAAAAGGAATCTTTGAAATGTTTCATCGTTTTAGAAATATAGTGCTTTTAAATTTGGGACATTTACAATGGGGCTCAATGGCAGATATTGGCACGTCAAAAAAGCACTTTCACCTAGAAACTCCATTCACACTTTTTATAATTCAGCTTTCTGTGGAGACACATGCTGGAACTTTTTACTTTGAAATGTTTTGTAGTTTCTGAGTTATTTAAGTTAAACGCCCAATGCATTCCCAATGGCAATAGCACAAACTTTGGCATGCTACTAGTCCTACATACTTACACCTAGAAACCCCATTCAAACCTATTTAGGTTCATCTTACGGTGGACATGTTTGCCTGAAAAGGAATCTTTGAAATGTTTCATCGTTTTAGAAATAAAGTGCTTTTAAATTTGGGACATTTACAATGGGGCTCAATGGCAGATATTGGCACGTCAAAAAAGCACTTTCACCTAGAAACTCCATTCACACTTTTTATAATTCAGCTTTCTGTGGAGACACATGCTGGAACTTTTTACTTTGAAATGTTTTGTAGTTTCTGAGTTATTTAAGTTAAACGCCCAATGCATTCCCAATGGCAATAGCACAAACTTTGGCATGCTACTAGTCCTACATACTTACACCTAGAAACCCCATTCAAACCTATTTAGGTTCATCTTACGGTGGACATGTTTGCCTGAAAAGGAATCTTTGAAATGTTTCATAGTTTTAGAAATATAGTGCTTTAAATTTGAGAAATTTACAATGGCAGATAGTGGCACGTCAAAATCACTTTCACCTAGAAACTCCATTCACACGTTTTATAATTCAGCTTACTGTGGAGACACATGCTGGAACTTTTTACTTTGAAATGTTTTGTAGTTTCTGAGTTATTTAAGTTAAACGCCCAATGCATTCCCAATGGCAATAGCACAAACTTTGGCATGCTACTAGTCCTACATACTTTAAACCTAGAAACCCCATTCAAACCTATTTAGGTTCATCTGACGGTGGACATGTTTCCCTGATAAGGAATCTTTGAAATGTTTCATAGTTTTAGAAATATAGTGCTTCAAATTTGAGAAATTTACAATGGCAGATAGTGGCACGTCAAAATCACTTTCACCTAGAAACTCCATTCACACGTTTTATAATTCAGCTTACTGTGGAGACACATGCTGGAACTTTTTACTTTGAAATGTTTTGTAGTTTCTGAGTTATTTAACTTAAACGCCCAATGCATTCCCAATGGCAATAGCACAAACTTTGGCATGCTACTAGTCCTACATACTTTAAACCTAGAAACCCCATTCAAACCTATTTAGGTTCATCTTACAGGAGACATGTTTGCCTGAAAAGGAATCTTTGAAATGTTTCATCGTTTTAGAAATATAGTGCTTTTAAATTTGGGACATTTACAATGGGGCTCAATGGCAGATATTGGCACGTCAAAAAAGCACTTTCACCTAGAAACTCCATTCACACTTTTTATAATTCAGCTTTCTGTGGAGACACATGCTGGAACTTTTTACTTTGAAATGTTTTGTAGTTTCTGAGTTATTTAAGTTAAACGCCCAATGCATTCCCAATGGCAATAGCACAAACTTTGGCATGCTACTAGTCCTACATACTTATACCTAGAAACCCCATTCAAACCTATTTAGGTTCATCTTACGGTGGACATGTTTGCCTGAAAAGGAATCTTTGAAATGTTTCATAGTTTTAGAAATATAGTGCTTTTAAATTTGAGAAATTCAGAATGGGGGTCAATGGCAGATTTTGGCAAGTAAAGATATGAGTGGGGTTTGAACCCACAATCTCCAGATCATGCAGCCAGTGTGCTAAGTCACTGATCTACATGCTACCTGCCGCAACACAGTCTGCTGTTCCCTTTGAGTACAACATTGATACAAAAATAAAATACAAAAAATAAAAAAACAGGAGATTTGTCTATTGTTTCTTTTGCTGTTGTTTATCTCTAGACGTTCGAATGTTTATGAACCACAATGGAAACAAGTCTCTGGCTCTTCTGTCATTATCTTTTCTGCCTTTTAAGAACAGCATGCACAGTAGCTCACTGATCAGTGGTTACAGAGCCTGCCTGGGAATCAGGAGGCTGCAGGTTCAAGTCCTGGCTCTGACATAGTGTCCCAAAATCATGAAAATATGACAAAATATATTATGCCGTCCCAAACCATGGACTATAGTATTTCGTTTTTTCATGATTTTCACCTTTTTTTCAAATCCTCCAAAATCATGAAAAACGACATGCTATAGTATGCCGTCCGAAAGAATTAAAACTTTGGCATGCTACTAGTCCTACATACTTACACCTAGAATCCCCATTCAAACCTATTTAGGTTAATCTTACGGTGGACATGTTGGCCTGAAAAGGAATCTTTGAAATGTTTCATAGTTTTAGAAATATAGTGCTTTAAATTTGAGAAATTCACAATGGCAGATAGTGGCACGACAAAATCACTTTCACCTAGAAACTCCATTCACACGTTTTATAATTCAGCTTACTGTGGAGACACATGCTGGAACTTTTTACTTTGAAATGTTTTGTAGTTTCTGAGTTATTTAACTTAAACGCCCAATGCATTCCCAATGGCAATAGCACAAACTTTGGCATGCTACTAGTCCTACATACTTTAAACCTAGAAACCCCATTCAAACCTATTTAGGTTCATCTTACGGTGGACATGTTTGCCTGAAAAGGAATCTTTGAAATGTTTCATCGTTTTAGAAATATAGTGCTTTTAAATTTGGGACATTTACAATGGGGCTCAATGGCAGATATTGGCACGTCAAAAAAGCACTTTCACCTAGAAACTCCATTCACACTTTTTATAATTCAGCTTTCTGTGGAGACACATGCTGGAACTTTTTACTTTGAAATGTTTTGTAGTTTCTGAGTTATTTAACTTAAACGCCCAATGCATTCCCAATGGCAATAGCACAAACTTTGGCATGCTACTAGTCCTACATACTTTAAACCTAGAAACCCCGATTCAAACCTATTTAGGTTCATCTTACGGTGGACATGTTTGCCTGAAAAGGAATCTTTGAAATGTTTCATCGTTTTAGAAATATAGTGCTTTTAAATTTAGGACATTTACAATGGGGCTCAATGGCAGATATTGGCACGTCAAAAAAGCACTTTCACCTAGAAACTCCATTCACACTTTTTATAATTCAGCTTTCTGTGGAGACACATGCTGGAACTTTTTACTTTGAAATGTTTTGTAGTTTCTGAGTTATTTAAGTTAAACACCCAATGCATTCCCAATGGAAATAGCACAAACTTTGGCATGCTACTAGTCCTACATACTTACACCTAGAAACCCCATTTAAACCTATTTAGGTTCATCTTACGGTGGACATGTTTGCCTGAAAAGGAATCTTTGAAATGTTTCATAGTTTTAGAAATATAGAGCTTTTAAATTTGAGAAATTCAGAATGGGGGTCAATGGCAGATTTTGGCAAGTAAAGATATGAGTGGGGTTTGAACCCACAATCTCCAGATCATGCAGCCAGTGTGCTAAGTCACTGATCTACTTGCTACCTGCCACAATGCAGTCTGCTGTTCCCTTTGAGTACAACATTGATACAAAAAAAAAAATAACAGGAGATTTGTCTATTGTTTCTTTTGCTGTTGTTTATCTCTAGACGTTCGAATGTTTATGAACCACAATGGAAACAAGTCTCTGGCTCTTCTGTCATTATCTATTCGGCCTTTTAAGAAGAGCATGCACAGTGGCTCACTGGGTACAGAGCCTGCCTGGGAATCAGGAGGCTGCAGGTTCAAGTCCTGGCTCTGACATAGTGTTACAATATCATGAAAATATGACGTAATATATTATGCCGTCCCAAACCATGGACTATATTATGTCGTTTTTTCATGATTTTCATCTTTTTTCAAATCCTCCAAAATCACGAAAAACGACATGCTATAGTATGCCGTCCGAAACCATGAACTATAGTATGTCGTCTTTTCATCATTTTCATCTTTTTTTCAAATAGTCCAAAATTACGAAAAACGACATGCTATAGTATTCCTTCTGAAAATAATTATAACTTTGGCATGCTACTAGTCCTACATACTTAGACCTAGAATCCCCATTCAAACCTATTTAGGTTCATCTTACAGTGGACATGTTTGCCTGAAAAGGAATCTTTGAAATGTTTCATAGTTTTAGAAATATAGTGCTTTAAATGTGAGAAATTTATAATGGCAGATAGTGGCACGTCAAAAATCACTTTCACCTAGAAACTCCATTCACACGTTTTATAATTCAGCTTACTGTGGAGACACATGCTGGAACTTTTTACTTTGAAATGTTTTGTAGTTTCTGAGTTATTTAACTTAAACGCCCAATGCATTCTCAATGGCAATAGCACAAACTTTGGCATGCTACTAGTCCTACATACTTACACCTAGAAACCCCATTTAAACGTATTTAGGTTCATCTTACGGTGAAAATGTTTGCCTGAAAAGGAATCTTTGAAATGTTTCATAGTTTTAGAAATATAGTGCTATTAAATTTGAGAAATTCAGAATGGGGGTCAATGGCAGATTTTGGCAAGTAAAGATTTGAGTGGGGTTTGAACCCACAATCTCCAGATCATGCAGCCAGTGTGCTTAGTCACTGATCTACTTGCTACCTGCCACAATGAAGTCAGCTGTTCCCTTTGAGTACAACATTGATACAAAAATAAATACAAAAAATAAAATAACAGGAGATTTGTCTATTGTTTCTTTTGCTGTTGTTTATCTCTAGACGTTCGAATGTTTATGAACCACAATGGAAACAAGTCTCTGGCTCTTCTGTCATTATCTATTCGGCCTTTTAAGAAGAGCATGCACAGTGGCTCACTGGGTACAGAGCCTGCCTGGGAATCAGGAGGCTGCAGGTTCAAGTCCTGGCTCTGACATAGTGTTATCATGAAAATATGATGTAATAAATTATGCCGTCCCAAACCATGGACTATATTATGTCGTTTTTCATGATTTTCATCTTTTTTCAAATCCTCCAAAATCACAAAAAACGACATGCTATAGTATGCCGTCCGAAACCAGGAACTATAGTATGTAGTTTTTTCATGATTTTCATATTTTTTTCAAATAGTCCAAAATCACGAAAAACGACATGCTATAGTATTCCTTCTGAAAATAATTATAACTTTGGCATGCTACTAGTCCTACATACTTACACCTAGAATCCCCATTCAAACTATTTAGGTTCATCTTACGGTGGACATGTTTGCCTGAAAAGGAATCTTTGAAATGTTTCATAGTTTTAGAAATATAGTGCTTTAAATGTGAGAAATTTATAATGGCAGATAGTGGCACGTCAAAAATCACTTTCACCTAGAAACTCCATTCACATGTTTTATAATTCAGCTTACTGTGGAGAGACATGCTGGAACTTTTTACTTTGAAATGTTTTGTAGTTTCTGAGTTATTTAACTTAAACGCCCAATGCATTCTCAATGGCAATAGCACAAACTTTGGCATGCTACTAGTCCTACATACTTACACCTAGAAACCCCATTCAAACCTATTTAGGTTCATCTTACGGTGGACATGTTTGCCTGAAAAGGAATCTTTGAAATGTTTCATAGTTTTAGAAATATAGTGCTTTTAAATTTGAGAAATTCAGAATGGGGGTCAATGGCAGATTTTGGCAAGTAAAGATTTGAGTGGGGTTTGAACCCACAATCTCCAGATCATGCAGCCAGTGTGCTAAGTCACTGATCTACTTGCTACCTGCCACAATGCAGTCTGCTGTTCCCTTTGAGTACAACATTGATACAAAAATAAAATACAAAAAATAAAATAACAGGAGATTTGTCTATTGTTTCTTTTGCTGTTGTTTATCTCTAGACGTTCGAATGTTTATGAACCACAATGGAAACAAGTCTCTGGCTCTTCTGTCATTATCTATTCGGCCTTTTAAGAAGCGCATGCACAGTGGCTCACTGGGTACAGAGCCTGCCTGGGAATCAGGAGGCTGCAGGTTCAAGTCCTGGCTCTGACATAGTGTTACAATTGTGGAATCGTAAATATAGTCCATATAAGCCATAATACAATATTTGCAATAATTAGACTAGATACATTTGGTCACTACATGTGTTAATTTGGTTAGTGAGCTAGGAGACGGCCGGTCTAGACTCAGAGCAATCACTCAGCCTGAGTACCTTGCTTTGTTCTATACTGTTTGAAGCCGTCTGAGGTGTTGGAGAGATATTTAGTATTCTATTGTCCTTCAGGAACCGTTTGGGACACCAAATGTGTATGTTAAACTTAGCTCCACCCTTCCTGTATTCAACTCAGTATGCAAAAGTATATCATGTCATTATTGTCAATGTGAAAATAGTTCAGTGTTAGCTGGCTGGCTACGGTCAGTCTGCTGGGAGCTCCCGTGGGCCGACCAAGGCCTACGGGGAAGCTATGCTATTTTTGTCATTCTGGACTCTGTCTTTGATTGAATAAATGGGCAACATGGATCTTCAGTTCATCTCTCTGCCTGTGTTTCTCCGATCCGATCTGATGCTTTTTGACGAGGTTTTTCACTACTCTACAGTTTGCGTTAGCCTAGTTCATCTCTCTAGAGTTTACTACGGTTTAGTGAGTTTTAGGTGTGAAAATACACCACATGATGTTGCCCTGAAACCCGGTGTCTTTGGCGTTCCGGCGCCAGGCAGAGGAGAACCGGCGGGGACTTTTGGATAACTTCAGTCTAATTTTGGCGGTTGGAGGTTGGTTTGATTTTTCGGGGACGGCGTTCGTCTACAGCGGGAAGAAGTGGTCTTCTCTTCGGATGGGGAACAACAGCGCGAACGGTGCGCTCCGGGTCTCCGATCTGGACTCGGGGAGGGAGAGGCCCTCCACAGCGCGTCGACGGGGAATTGCTTCTCTTCGCGTCTCGGCGGGGAGCAGCGAGTCTCCAGCCCGAGGGCTGCGTTCGGTCTACACGGCCTTCACCAAGCAGCGGACCGGGGGTTCATCAGCGGTCCATGCACCGGGGGGAGAAGGGAGCGATCAGCGCATGGTTCATTTCATCAGCGGGGGTGGTCACGGACGAACGGCGACCACGGGTTCATTTCGTTCTTCAGAAACAGCGGATCTGCAAGCTCGTTTTGCGGCGTATCTTTGTTTCGACGGGGCTTGTAGCTACACGTGCGTTCATGTTTTTCTTTCCAGTCATTTATGTGATATTTCATATTCATATAATGTCTGGAGGGGGGAGTATGGTGCTGTGTTGGATGGGACAATGGAAGCAGGGCGACGGCGGTGCGAGTTCAACGGCGACTTTCATGCAGCTTCTGTTTGACCAAGCGTGGCTGTACGGACACGAGGTGAGACAATGAAAAATGCGACATTATAAGAAGTTTATTAATAACGGATGGAGAGATTCAATAGTCTTTATCTGTATTCAAAAAGTGTGTCTAAATGTGAGTCTATTCAGCGTATATGTAGGCATACGTTGATGTTTGTGTGTTTTGTCGAATTTAAATTAGTTAAGAAGTTGATTCAAGAAATAGAGTCTATGGGGTAATTTGGAGAATGTTTAAATAATTTTAGCTTTATTGAGATTAATTGATGCTCTGTGTCAGACGGCCGAGATCCCGGTGCCCCTCTCATACGCTTCAGTATAAAATCGTCTTAGAATTAGTAGAGCTGATTATTCTTTTCTCGTGTTAAATTTAGTTTACGATAATGTCAACTAGAGGCAGTTAGGATGCCACGACGTGAAAGATTCTTTTGTTATTATTGAGAGAACTTTTGCCTTTAAACGTGAGGGAGTTAGCGTTCATCAAGTGGTAACTTGAAAAGTTAGGGTCAGGATAAGTAACGTAACCCGATAGTACCCTGGTTAAGTTGAACTGTGACTTGTTAGTCTGAAGCAGGAGGTGGCCTCTGGCTAGGATCGGATCGGCATCGGACTTATTTTGTCCCACTCCCTTCCCCGCATCGCGCTCACCAAGCCTTTGAAGGAGTAGTTTCAAAATATGAATGAATTTATCAAACATGTCCGAAAAGCTTATTTGGAAAATGAATGTTATGACTATGTTTTACTCTTAATATCATATTAAACTGGGTGTTTAATTATTAAGATTGAAGGCCAATAATTATTCCAACAAAGTGGGAGTTTCAAAGTGAAACAAAGGGGTTAAGACGAAAGTGTTGTGGTGATTTTAATGTCAGTATATGTTTAAAGTTTCATTTCTATCATTGATCGATAATGTAGAAGTTTAAAAAAGTGATTTGAAGTTACAGACAGGGTATTGTGAGTGTTTTAATGTGTCGAAAAGTGATGCTAGGTGTACATTGATGAAGTTGTAAGGATGTAGAAGAAGAATCATTTAGAAGAACGTAAACATGTAATTTGAACCAGTTGTAATCATTTTGGGAACTTTGTGTAATGTTGTCATTTGTTGTTGTTTGTCCTGATGTTCGATAGGCTATGTGGAGTCAAAGGGGGGTGTACTACAGTTGAATATGGACTATATGTATTTTTCTGTATGCCAATCTTGTGATTGTCATAAGGGGGGAGTGTGGAATCGTAAATATAGTCCATATAAGCCATAATACAATATTTGCAATAATTAGACTAGATACATTTGGTCACTACATGTGTTAATTTGGTTAGTGAGCTAGGAGACGGCCGGTCTAGACTCAGAGCAATCACTCAGCCTGAGTACCTTGCTTTGTTCTATACTGTTTGAAGCCGTCTGAGGTGTTGGAGAGATATTTAGTATTCTATTGTCCTTCAGGAACCGTTTGGGACACCAAATGTGTATGTTAAACTTAGCTCCACCCTTCCTGTATTCAACTCAGTATGCAAAAGTATATCATGTCATTATTGTCAATGTGAAAATAGTTCAGTGTTAGCTGGCTGGCTACGGTCAGTCTGCTGGGAGCTCCCGTGGGCCGACCAAGGCCTACGGGGAAGCTATGCTATTTTTGTCATTCTGGACTCTGTCTTTGATTGAATAAATGGGCAACATGGATCTTCAGTTCATCTCTCTGCCTGTGTTTCTCCGATCCGATCTGATGCTTTTTGACGAGGTTTTTCACTACTCTACAGTTTGCGTTAGCCTAGTTCATCTCTCTAGAGTTTACTACGGTTTAGTGAGTTTTAGGTGTGAAAATACACCACACAATATCATGAAAATATGATGTAATAAATTATGCCGTCCCAAACCATGGACTATATTATGTCGTTTTTTCATGATTTTCATCTTTTTTCAAATCCTCCAAAATCACAAAAAACGACATGCTATAGTATGCCGTCCGAAACCATGAACTATAGTATGTAGTTTTTTCATGATTTTCATCTTTTTTTCAAATAGTCCAAAATCACGAAAAACGACATGCTATAGTATTCCTTCTGAAAATAATTATAACTTTGGCATGCTACTAGTCCTACATACTTACACCTAGAATCCCCATTCAAACCTATTTAGGTTCATCTTACGGTGGAATCTTTGAAATGTTTCATAGTTTTAGAAATATAGTGCTTTAAATGTGAGAAATGTATAATGGCAGATAGTGGCACGTCAAAAATCACTTTCACCTAGAAACTCCATTCACACGTTTTATAATTCAACTTACTGTGGAGACACATGCTGGAACTTTTTACTTTGAAATGTTTTGTAGTTTCTGAGTTATTTAACTTAAACGCCCAATGCATTCTCAATGGCAATAGCACAAACTTTGGCATGCTACTAGTCCTACATACTTACACCTAGAAACCCCATTCAAACCTATTTAGGTTCATCTTACGGTGGACATGTTTGCCTTTTAAGAAGAGCATGCACAGTGGCTCACTGGGTACAGAGCCTGCCTGGGAATCAGGAGGCTGCAGGTTCAAGTCCTGGCTCTGACATAGTGTTACAATATCATGAAAATATGACGTAATATATTATGCCGTCCCAAACCATGGACTATATTATGTCGTTTTTTCATGATTTTCATATTTTTTTCAAATAGTCCAAAATCACAAAAAACTACATGCTATAGTATTCCTTCTGAAAAGAATTATAACTTTGGCATGGTACTAGTCCTACAACTATGAAACATTTCAAAGATTCCTTTTCAGGCAAACATGTCCTCCATAAGATGAACCTAAATAGGTTTGAATGGGGTTTCTAGGTGTAAGTATGTAGGACTAGTAGCATGCCAAAGTTTGTGCTATTGCCATTGAGAATGCATTGGGCGTTTAAGTTAAATAACTCAGTATCGACAAACCATTTCAAAGTAAAAAGTTCCAGCATGTGTCTCCACAGTAAGCTGAATTATAAAAAGTGTGAATGGTATAGGTGAAAGTGATTTTTTGACTCCTTTTCTTTAACAACTGCATCATCACTACCTTAGCCTGACCTGGCGCTTTTATCTTCTTCTTTCTTCAAAGTAAAGTTTCAGAGTAAACTGAATCCGGCCAGCACCAACGAGCTGGCCGGATGTATGGAGAACCGGGATGACTGGAGGCGACGATGGAAGGCTCGTCTGAGGACGACCTAGAGAAAAATACCAGAGTGGGATTTGAACCCACAACGTCTGGATCATGTGGACGGCCAACACATGATTTATCATTCATCATCATTTACCATTTATCATTTATCATTTATCATTTATCATTTATCATTTATCATTTATCATCATTCATCATTCATCATTTATCATCATTTATCATCATTTATCATTTAAAGTTTGAAAAGTGCTTTTTCGTCACGCTTTTTCGTCACGCTTTATCGTCAACGCTTTTTCGTCGCGCTTTTTCATTTCAAAGTACAAGGTTCCAGCATTTGTCTCCACAGTAAGCTGAATTATAAAAAGTGTGAATGGAGTTTCTAGGTGAAAGTGATTTTTTGACGTGCCAATATTTGCTATTGAGCCCCATTATAAATTTCTCAAATTTGAAAGCACTATATTTCTAAAACTATGAAACATTTCAAAGATTCCTTTTCAGGCAAACATGTCCACCGTAAGATGAACCTAAATAGGTTTGAATGGGGTTTCTAGGTGTAAGTATGTAGGACTAGTGGCATGCCAAAGTTTGTGCTATTGCCATTGAGAATGCATTGGGCGTTTAAGTTAAATAACTCAGAAACGACAACCATTTCAAAGTAAAAAGTTCCAGCATGTGTCTCCATAGTAAGCTGAATTATAAAAAGTGCGAATGGTATAGGTGAAAGTGATTTTTTGACTTCAAAGTCCTTTTCTTTAACAACTGCATCATCACTAGCCTGACCTGGCTCTTTTATCTTCTTCTTTCTTCAAAGTAAAGTTTCAGAGTAAACTGAATCCGGCCAGCACCAACGAGCTGGCCGGATGTATGGAGAACCAGGATGACTGGAGGCGACGATGGAAAACTCGTCTGAGGACGACCTAGAGAGAAATACCAGAGTGGGATTTGAACGTCTGGATCATGTGGACAGCCACTTAACACATTGAGCTACCAGGCTGTCTGTGTTCTGTCATGGTTTCTCCTCTATATTATCTAATTAACATCCATGATAACACTTACAGTAAAAGCACTAAAGACACCTTTGATGCACAGCAAACACCATTAAAATGCTCTGTACATGACCCCAAGGCCTTATTTGAAAAGTGACACCAAGTAGAACAACATTACACTTAAAATCCCAGAGAGCTCAGTGGCATCCTTGTTAAGACGACATCCATGTGAGCCAGAGGTTGCGAGTTCAAATCCAGCTGAGTTCCTCCAACTTTAACTTCTTCTTTTGGAGAATAACATCCAGAAGAAAACTGAAAAGAAATGGAAAGCTGAGGAGATTCTCAAGAGCATGGCTACACTCTGTGATAAGCTGCAGTCTATGTGAGTCATGGGTTCAAGTTCAGCCTGTAGTCCATGGCCTTGGACGGCAAACTATAGCATGCCGTTTTTCATCATTTTTGAGGATTTGAAAAAAAGACGAAAATCACTCCGAGCCCATGGTCTCGGAGTGATTTTCGTCTTTTTTCCAAATCCTTGTTTTTCATCATGTATAGCCCACGGTCTCGGACGGCATACTATAGCATGCCGTTTTTCATCATTTTTGAGGATTTGAAAAAAAGACGAAAATCACTCCGAGACCATGGACTATATATAGCCCATGGTCTCGGAGTGATTTTCGTCTTTTTTTTCAAATCCTCGTTTTTCATAATTTTTTACCATGGGCTGTCTCGGAGGGCATACTATAGCATGCCGTTTTTCATCATTTTTGAGGATTTGAAAAAAAAGATGAAAATAACTCAGAAACGACAAAACATTTCAAAGTAAAAAGTTCCAGCATGTGTCTCCACAGTAAGCTGAATTATAAAACGTCTGAATGGAGTTTCTAGGTGAAAGTGACTTTTTCACTCTCTCTGCGTCACTGTCTCTGCGTCACTCTCCCTGCGTCACTCTCCCTGCGTCACTCTCTCTGCGTCACTCTCCCTGCGTCACTCTCCCTGCGTCACTCTCCCTGCGTCACTCTCTCTGCGTCACTCTCCCTGCGTCACTCTCTCTGCGTCACTCTCTCTGCGTTACTCTCTCTGCGTCACTCTCCCTGCGTCACTCTCCCTGCGTCACTCTCTCTGCGTCACCCTCCCTGCATCACTCTCCCTGCGTCACCCTCCCTGCGTCACTCTCTCTTTTTTTAGGTGGTAAAAAAAAGAAAGGGGTGTGAAAAAATAAATTTTGTCAGGGTGGGTATATTTTTTATGGAGACTTTTTGTTTTAATATAGTAATGAAATATAGTGAAATAGTGAAATAGGGTAATAGGGTAATAGGGTAATAACTTGGTAATAGTGTAATAAGGTAATAGTGTAATAAGGTAATAGTGTATTAAGGTAATAAGGTAATAGTGTAATAAGGTAATAAGGTAATAGTGTAATAAGGTAATAAGGTAATAGTGTAATAGTGTAATAAGGTAATAGTGTAATAGTGTAATAAGGTAATAGTGTAATAAGGTAATAGTGTAATAAGGTAATAGTGTAATAAGGTAATATGGTAATAGTGTAATAAGGTAATAGTGTAATAAATTTTGCACACACACTCCCTGGATGCCAACGATGAACCTCTGCCCCAAAATTTCCAGAAAGGCCTGTTATAGCGCCACCAGGAGGCCGCTTTGTGCAAAACCGTTTTTTGGACAGTACACCTACAGATTTTGTCCAAACATCACACAAATTGGTACACAGTCTCTCTAGAGCCATTCAACGAAACGGGTCTTTCAGATTTCTCAGACTCCATCCTGATTGGCTAAGATTGGCTTCCAAAGTTCGCAGGAGTGCTCAGTTTCAAACAAAATGCTGCAAATCATGAACACATCGTGTGATTTCCGTGAAATTGTGCACGCACATTCCCACTAGGCCGAGGAAGAAATGCCACATGAACATTTTCAACTCAGCCTCATGGTGGAGCTATAACTGGCCGAAAAGTGTTTTTACTTTGAACTGCACGGATCTGTGGATAACTTTGTATGCCAACTCCCTAGAGGCCAAGGAAAAACCTTTGCCTGGAATTTTTCACATCTGCTCTTTATAGCGCCACCAGGAGGCCGACATATGTAAAACACATTTTCTAATATTACTCCTTCAGATTTTATCCAAATTTCACGCAAATCGGTACACATGCTCTCCATAGTCATGTGATCAAGTTTGTTTGATTTCTCATAATCCACCCTCATTGGCTACAATAAAATTCTAAACTTTTCAGGAGTAGCCCGCTTTGTACCCGTTTTGTACAAATCGCCACAACTACTCAACGCAGCGATTGTGGTGAAACTGTGCATGCATATTCCCACTAGGCTTTGGAAGAAATGCCAGTTTTCAAATCAGCCTCATGGTGGCGCTACAACAGGCCAAGCTGCGTCTCACATTTTGCCAAACATCACACACACACTCCTATCCTCCTGGTGGAGACCTGTGCCCAGAAGGGCACTTTTTCTAGTTATTATTAAATCTCTTAAATTAATATAAAAATGCTATTGCAAATATTTAACCAATGACTAAAAATGTATTTATGATTGCACATTATAGCTAAACAGTAAACACATCTTGTGCATTGAATGTCAGACGTGTTGCCATGTCTGCTTATTATAAGCACCCTTTGACTTGTTTTTTCTGTAGTCACTTGCAAATAAATTATTGGTAGTTGCTGGTTGATGGTTTTTTTGGGCTTGATTCTAAAGTGTATAGTTGCTTATTTGGGCTTGCTTCCACATTTCTTCACATCAAGGAACCCCCGATTAATATGTAATTGTCCACAGACATCCTTCCGAACATATTTTGTGCCTTTTTTATTAAAATGTTTTAAAAATATTCAAAATATTTCGATTTATTCTCAATGTGTTTTTAAATAACGGATGTACAACCTCACAATGTGTTGCTGTGAGCTTCAGCTATTTTCATTTGTGCTTGTTTTCATAGACCTGGCCACTTGTTTCTCTTGCAAAACTGGCAACACAGTAAGAGAAAGAGATACTTATGCTCACACAAACGCAATGCACTATGGGTTGTAAGAAAAAGGTGAATAAGTGTGTTTGTCCTCTGGCTGGTTATTCCCTGAAGAAGACTTCCTAGGTCGAAACGTTGGGTTCTTGTCAATAAATATACAGCAGCGTGGCTACGAGTGAGCAGCCTTTTTCTTATTTTTGTGTGCTATTGCCATTAACAATGCATTGGGTGTTTAAGCTAAATAACTAAAAAACTACAAAACATTTCAAAGTAAAAGGTTCCAGCATGTGTGTTGTGAGCACTGAGCGGACACCAACACGCAAGGCAGGATCAGAGTGGGCCACCACGGCCGTTTATTGAGATAAGTGCGCTCAGGCGCGCGGCATTAATATGCAACTCATAAGTACAAAATGTCTCTTTAAACAGAAAATCCTCCTCTTTGCTGCCGTCAGTCGCACAGGCAGGAATGGGGGGTTAGTTAGGGTCCTCTTCCCTAACTGGGCTTAGTCGCCTCAATATAACCCACTCCGGGTCTGACAGGTACTATCAGCCTAGGCTGTCAGTACTCCCCGGGGTGGTGGAGCTCTCACTCTCTCCGTGGTATTTATTATCGGTTCGTCCAGGGCGACGGGTTACCTATAGAGGAGAGAAAGACGGGCTTTAATATGACGCTCATATTAATGTGGGTGTAGCCTGGTGAGGGAATGGATGAGGTATCGCTTACCGCCGAGCATGCCCGAACTGTCCCTCTCCGTAGTCAGTGGGGAATGAGAGCAGAGGCAGTCAATCCTTTCCTCTTAACCTTGGCGTAGGTGCGTACACTTGGCCTTGAGCCAATAGGTAGGCGGGGTAGTACGTCTGGTCGATGACGAGGCCAAGTAGGCGTGTTCTCCTTGGCCGCGCTCTGCCTCCTCCCCACTGGCTGTCTGGGCTTCTATGCTCACCTGGCGGCTGGTTGCCTAGCGACACCCCACACATCCTCCCTCCAAGCTTGTCGGTGCCACCGGAAGCTTCAGTTTCCTCTTCTCCCTCATATCGTCTGGACAAGGCGTCCGCATGAGCAATGGTTCTTCCCGGTCGGTGCTCTACGTCGAAGCAGTAGTCTTGCAATTCTAGGAACCATCTGGTCACTCGATCGTTCCGATCCTTATTTCTGGCCATCCATTTCAGGGGGGCGTGGTCGGTGATGACCGTGAAGCGCCGGCCCCAGAGATAGTACCGGAGGTGATGGATGGCCCACTTTACTGCCAGGCACTCCTTCTCCACGGTGGCGTAGTTTCGTTCATGTTTCTTCAGCTTCCTGCTGATGTAGGTGACTGGGTGTTCTTCCTCGTCTATGCGCTGTGACAGCACCGCTCCTACTCCCGTACCTGACGCGTCTGTGTGTAGTATGAAGGGCTTGCTGAAGTCGGGCGCTTTGAGCACCGGCTCATCGCAGAGCGCTTCTTTCAGAAAACGGAAAGCCCCCTCCGCTTCGGGGGTCCAGGTGACGTGGAGTGGGAGGTTTTTCTTTGTCAGGTCGTAGAGCGGCGCTGCAACGGTAGCAAAGTCTTTAATAAACTTTTGATAGTATGATATTAGTCCCATAAATGATTTCACCTGTTTTTTGGTGCCCGGGCGGGGCCAATCCCGGAGCCGCTCCACTTTCCTCTGCTGGGGCTTCACACAGCCTCGGCCCACCGTAAAGCCGAGATAGTCAGTCTCCCTTGAGCCGACGCGGCATTTTTTAGCGTTGGCTGTCAGTCCCGCCTCTCTCAGGGCTCCTAGTATATTTTCCAAATGTTGCAAGTGCAACCGCCAGGTGGCGCTGTGGATTATCACATCATCCAAATATGCTGCCGAGTATTCCCTATGGGGTCTTAGGACGCGGTCCATTAATCTCTGAAATGTTGCTGGGGCGCCGTGGACACCAAACGGGAGGACAGTATATTGAAAAAGGCCGTCTGGGGTGGAAAACGCGGTCTTGGGTTTGGCTCGCTCGGTGAGGGGGATTTGCCAGTAGCCTTTTGTCAAATCAAGGGTGCTTATGAACCTTGCGGGGCCTAGCCGCTCAATTAATTCATCGGCTCTAGCCATGGGGTACGCGTCAAAAGAGGAGACCCCATTTAGTTTGCGAAAGTCGTTGCAAAATCTTAGGGAGCCATCTGGCTTTGGGACAATTACAATGGGACTCGCCCAGGGGCTATGAGACTCTTCTATCACTCCTAACTTTAACATCTTTTCTATCTCTTCTTTAATCGCTACGCGCCTGGCCTCAGGCACACGATATGGTCGCTGGCGAATAGTTTTTCCCGTGGTTTCTATATCGTGCTTAACACTTTGATTGCTACAAGATCTCGACAGGCCTATTTGGATGTTGCTACCGTTTAACATTGCACAAAGGCCTTGTTCGGGGGCCCACAGCAAAATGTTCTCTTATAGCGAGAATCACACGCATACATCAAAAGAAAGCTGAACTTGTCCACTTCAATTAAAAAAATACATTTTGATTTTACCATGTTCCATTCTGGAGATATTGACCTTTTTGCAACACCTGCATTTGCCTGGAAGTGGTTATCTTGAACAGCGAGCAGAGTTATGGATGGTTTAAAGTCAGAGACATTGACAGGCAGATATAAAATTGAACCCAATAAATATCCTATACATCCTATACACCGAATGAAAGCCCTGAATGTGTACTTTTACGAGGAAAAGAGTAAACATTGATCCCATGTACAGTTAGACAGTAATTGGTTATTGAATGCAGCTTGTGCCCACCAGATAACTTCAGAGAAGACATGGACGTGAACTCCTCAATATTCACAAAATAAGGCCTATAGCGACATATAAATACTATATACCGTATGAAACAGAAGACTCTCTGCTTTCATAAGAAAAAAACTTCTACTGTAGTAATAATAAAAATCACACCCATGTGAAGTGAGTGGTGCAACTCTGTCAGAGTTGCACCACTCACTTCACATGGGTGTGATTTTTATTATTACTACAGTAGAAGTTTTTTTCTTATGAAAGCAGAGAGTCTTCTGTTTCATACGGTATATAGTATTTATATGTCGCTATAGGCCTTATTTTGTGAATATTGAGTTCGGGTCCATGTCTTCTCTGCAGTTATATCTGGTGGGCGCAATGTGCATCCACCCAGTATCCAATTTATGACAAACTATACATGGGATCAATGTTTACTCTTTTCCTCGTAAAAGTACACATTCAGGGCTTTCATTCGATGTATAGGATGTATAGCATATTTATTGTGTTTATTGTTATATCTGCCTGTCAATGTCTGACTATAAACCTTCATAACTATGCTTTCTTTTTGATGATGATTGCCGCCTCGCCTAATCTATCTCACTGCTTTCATTGTTTTGATCGCAGTAACATTGGGGGGGGGGGGGGGTCATGGGCACATTGGGCAGCAAAAGTCTTGATCCGTACGGATATAAAAAGTCCCATTCCACCGTTCGGTTCAGAACTATAGTATAACGGTGAGACGCGTTGTCATCAGCTGATTTTGTTTTTCAAGCTAGTGTAGGACTGTAGGGGAACATGCCTGGGCATGCTAGCCTGGCACGGCCAGACTCATAGCGAGGGTTCACTGATGTTTCCTCCGGGGAAGAATCTTCAGTGAATCCCCGCTATGAGGCTGGCCAAGCCAGGCTATGGGCATGCAGCTTGGGGGCGATGGAGGGAAAAAAAAGCGTCACCCGGCTGTGATGTCGACGAGAAGGAAAAAATGACTTCCACAGATGACAACACCACGGTTTAGGTCGCGGAAAAGTTCGTTATACATTACACCCGGGTCGATTACGTCCCCGACGCGTTCATTGCGGTCTTATCACTACAATTATAATGAATAAAAAAGCGTTACAATCACACGTCTGAGCGATCTCCGATTATGACGGCTCTGCATGGCGATACGTGATCCACCAACGGAACACTGTCTTGTCGTGGCGGCCCCTCGATACTGTGGTTAGTTCGTAGTATTGTAGGCTCGGGGATCGTTTGGTCGCTACAGTATGAAGAAGGAAACATGCATCTGTCCATGTGTGTTGCAGATGTTATGCATTTGCAATGCCGATCTGGCAGCGTTCCGTTCAGCGTTCATCATGTTTTTTTCCGAGAGACAGAGGAGAGCATGTACCCCCTCGCAAGATCCTCCTCCTGGAGAAACAGGAGGGGAGGGGGGAATCAAATGTCCGAGCCGAGGTGGAAAGCCTGGTGAGGCGAGGTTAGGTGAAATTTGATTCTTTTCACACATCGGCATGGGCGCAGCCATTACACTGGCTTCTACACGTAAAGCGGCCCGCCCTCCTGTTTTCAGGAGGGGAGGGGTTTTTTTTTTTTTTTTTTTTTTTTTCTGATCACGTGAGCGGGACTAAGCAGCAATGATAGGGCGATGGTTCTTCATTGTCCGGGTGGGTAAAAAGATGAATGAAAGTATGCTATAAAAAAGTGATTGAAACGTATTGATACGTGATCCGCACCCGACGTTTGATTAATTGATAACGTATTGATACGCGATTCGCGTCGGCTGTGTTAATTAGGTGGGTTCGCCCAGGGATCTCCGAGAATACGTCACTATTCCGACTGAGGAGTTCTTTTACGTCCTGCCGCTGGGACGGGGACAGGTCCTCCCCCGTGGGGACAGCGGCTGTGGGAGGAGGAGAGAGAGCCGTTAATAGGACAGAGGATGGCACAGGTCCGGGGGCTTTCCACTTTTTCAGGATATTCACATGGTAGATTTGTTGGCCTTTTCGCCGACCGGGCTGTTTTACTCTGTAATTCACTGGTCCTATTTTCGCTTCAATCTCATACGGTCCTCTCCATTTAGCTAGAAACTTGCATTCGCTGCTGGGCACTAAAACAAGTACTTGTTCTCCCACCTGGAATTCTCGGACACGCGCCCCTCGGTTGTAGGTGCGCGCCTGGTCTCGTTGTGCGCGCTCCATGTGCTCGCGCACCATAGGCCAAACCTTGCGGGCGCGCGCCTGCAGTTTGTCCACGTGCTCAATGACAGAGCGGTGTGGGGAGGGTTGTGTTTCCCAGGTCTCCTTGGCAACGTCTAACAGGCCTCGTGGTCTCCGCCCATACACCAATTCAAATGGTGAGAAGCCTGTAGACGCCTGGGGAACCTCTCGGATAGAAAACAAAACATACGGAATTAACTGATCCCAATCCCTCCCATCAATGTCCACCAGCCTCCGCAGCATTTTCTTTAGGGTTTGGTTGAATCGTTCGACAAGGCCGTCCGTTTGTGGGTGGTACGGTGATGTGCGAATGCGCTTCACTTTCAGCCATTTATAGAGCGTGGACATTACTCGGGACATGAAACATGTCCCTTGATCCGTTAAAATTTCGTCCGCTATGCCAACCCGGGTAAATAACATCATGAGCTCGTGTGCTACTGTTTTAGCAGTGGCCGAGCGTAGTGGGATGGCCTCGGGATAGCGGGTGGCATAATCAACTATAACCAATATGTATCGGTGCCCGCGGGCTGACTTTGGTAATGGGCCGACAATATCCATAGCCAGCCGTGCGAACGGTGTCTCAATGATGGGCAGGGGGATAAGAGGGTTGCGATAAATAGGCTTAGGAGCGGTTATTTGGCAGACTTCACAACTCTGGCAAAAATCATCTACAGCCCTCCTTATGCCAGGCCAGTAAAAGCGATCCAATATTCGATCGTATGTCTTTTGACAGCCCAAGTGGGCCCCCAACTGGTGAGAGTGTGCTATGCAGGACGCGGGTGATGTACTGCTTTGGAACCAGCAGCTGCTCTATTTCCTCGTCTCTTTTATTTTTCGTGACTCTATACAACAACCCATTGTGCACGATAAAGTAGGGATAGTTTAATGCACTCACCCCATCCTGTTTCTTCCCTTCGACGACAGATACGTGCATTCGGGCCATTTCCAAGTTCGGGTCGGACCACTGGGCCGTGGCGAATTCTCCCTGCCGGTTCGGGTGGCCAGGCTCCGCTATGGGGAACTCGGCGAACGGGTCCCCTTCTGTGTCCCCGGTCGTGCTGGGGGGTCCGTGCTCCTCCGGTGCGCTCCTCTCCTCCTCGCTGGCGGGGGTCTCACTCTGTGGCTCGTCCATAGGTGGTGGGAAGGCGGGGCATGCGGGTCGGGGATCGCTCGGGGGCCGCGCTGCGCGTCGGCGGTGCCGGCGGGACTGGCCTCGCCAGCCCGGGTTCCAGTGTCGCTCAAAGAGTGAGCAGTCGGTTCCAATCAACAGGGGGACGGGTAGGTTGGGAACTACACCTGCCTTCACCGTGGCACTGCCTTTCGTGGTCTGTACATGTATCTGGCACACCGGGTAGCGCCGCTGATCACCGTGCACGCAGTTTACTGGTATCGAGTCCCTCTCCAACGGTCCTGCGTAGTCGGCGTGGACCAGTGTGACGACACTGCCTGAGTCCAGCAGGGCCTGGCTGTCAACGCCGTTGATTTTGACCGGCATGTTGGCGTGACCACGGGAAGCGGTGCCGGTGTGGAGACAGGCTTGGGGACCGTCCGTGCTGCTGGCCGAGGGCATCAAGACGTCCGCCCTGCCTGGGCACGCCCATGAAAGGTGGTCGTCCTGACCGCATACGTAGCAGCGCCTCGGCGGTCCTCGGCCTCTATCTTGGCCGGTGGTGCGCTGTTGGGTTGGCGAGCGCCCTGAGGGGGGGCCTCGTCGTCTGTCCCGGCCGCCGCCGCGCTCCTCGCCACTCTGCTTCGGGGCCTCCGTTTTCGCTCCTCTCGTCATCTCCACTATTGTCTGGTGATTCTCTAGCAGACCTATAAGCTCGTCTACTGACGCGGGGCTGACTTGGGACGCGTATAGCCGGGCATCCGGCGGTAACCCTCTGATGCATCGATCGATGACTAGCCTGTCTACCGGCGTGAGGTCGCCGGGGCTCGTTAGCCAGCTGTGAGTCATGCGTAATAGCGCGGCTACCTGAGCGCGCGCTGGTTGTTCTGGGTGGTATGCCCAATTGTGATATCGCTGTGCTCGAGCCGGGAGGTGCAATCCTTGACGGGCGAGGATAGCGTTTTTTAATCTTTGAAAGTCCCGTGACTCGGCTAGGGATAAATCTCTCCATGCTTGCTGGGCCTCCCCAGTGAGGAACGGGGCCAGAATAGGCGGGGTAGTACGTCTGGTCGATGACGAGGCCAAGTAGGCGTGTTCTCCTTGGCCGCGCTCTGCCTCCTCCCCACTGGCTGTCTGGGCTTCTATGCTCACCTGGCGGCTGGTTGCCTAGCGACACCCCACAGTGTCCACAGTAAGCTGAATTACAAAAAGTAGTGTGTGTGTGTGTGTGTGTGTGTGTGTGTGTGTGTGTGTGTGTGTGTGATATAATGTTTATGAATGTGTAGAAATATAATAAATATATTTAAATATGTATTGTAACTACATGTAAGTATTGGAATAGATTATTGACTGATATTTAGGATTGATGGAGAAGGGGTGGGAACTATAAGCCATGCTTCTTTCTTTATGCTTTTTTTTTTTTTGTACTGTTGATATTGTGAATTATTGCTTATATATATAGCAAGAGGAACGCCACCGGCCCTCTGTCAGCAAGGGGAACGCCACCGGCACTTTGTCAGCAAGCGGAACGCCACAGGCCCGCTGTTTCAGAGCCGCTATAAACATAAGGATATTCTAATTTACGAGAGCTAAGTGTAGCTATGACTGCACGCCGCAGCCGTGCGGCTTACCTGAACTATTTCACAGGGCTTACATGTAGTGCGACCATTCACCGTTACCCCAACGTTAATCTAAAGCCAAAATGAGGAAACCACCATTACCCCGATGTAGAGGAACTCTGTAGAGGAACATCTACTGAGCCATTTAGTCACTAGCTTGTGACATGCCACCAATGAACTACCCCCAGCGACCACCGTATATGCAAGGTAATAAGATTACCATTCCTGATCAGATACAGCACTTGCATTCATTACATCCTGAATCAACAACTGAAAGCTCTTCTGATTAGATGCACATAATGATTCATGGGCAGCTGAGGACCATGGCCTGAGTTTCGGTTGGCGACTGCCGCATCAGCGTGGCAGTAGAATCAGGAGTAGCGAGGAAATGAGCTGAGAAGACCGATAGCCATGGCTTAGGCAGGGCTCACGCCACCTTACGGAGTCAAGAACGCAGCCAAAGCAGGTTTCCCAATGCAGAACTAAAAGACACAAGCAGAGACAGAGTTACTTATACTTTATCCTGACTGAATGATTAAAAGAGTAAATAGGGGATCCTAAGCACGGATCGGAAACAGAGATCATGCTGAGGGTCAAGATCAGCAGAAGAGACTTCCCACACCACACGAGCCTGATAAGCCGTTTAAAGAGAGATACCGATATTTAAAGAGAAAAGCCTTAGATCTTAATCCTAGACTATTTAGACACCCAAGTGATAGAGGCCCTTTATGAATTAACTTACATGAGCGGCATATGCTCTTCATGAGGCCTTTGAGCAATTGAATATGAGCTTAAAGAGGTTAAAATAGCTTGAGTCGTGCAGACCCGAGAACTATTCAAACCACCCTCGTCCAGAACTGGGATGAGATACACTACTATGTCCCATACAAGCAATCTATGATCATGCTGCAGAATCAGCAGCACTGCGCATGGGTGATGGTGATGGACTTACTTCTTTGCCAGATACTAGAACCATCACTTTCGGCCAACACCATGGCGGCCAACACCGGCTGAAGAAGCATTGGTGAATCTCCTGACTGAGCGACCTTAGGACGTCTGAGATTTGTGCTGAAAGAAAGCTTAGGCCAAAGAACATCTGAGGGTCATGAACCTGTTGAACAAATGAGCCGCAGATAATAGATAAAACGTATGCTTTGAGAGAAAGCAAGATATATGCCTGTCCTGTATAGCCACTTATTTTTATTATAATTATTAATATTATTAATACATGTATTACTTTATTTAACACTAAACAGCTTCTATGAGGAAGCAATGACAATGGCTACAGATAATTGACAACATTGATGCCACTAACTATGAATTTATTACTGCATTCATTTAGATTGCCATCCAATGCCATTAGTAGCAATAACTAAGATGAGCGGAAAAACAAGCCTTGCTGAGTCATGAGGCCCGGGGGCAGGAGCCCAACTCTTGATCCAGAAGTGTGAGGCGGATTGATGTACACGTACAGCCCCTGGACGTGACACTAGAATGACGCAGGGACTTACTCCATTACGACCGTTGATGCCGAGTGCCGAGGATCGGAGGAGGCACTGGGTTCCCATTTTTTCGGAGTCTTTGGTATGACCCAGCCGGTGATCGAGCCACAACCTCCCAGTCTCGGGGCAGACTCGTCTAGCCGCGAGGCCCCTGGGCTGGTACCAGAACGTGAAGGCTTACAACAAGATTAGAAGTAGCTACCAAGCAGCCACAAAGAAAATCGGCCCCATCCCTACTAACTGCAACGTTAAATAGATTAACAACAAGATATACTGGCCATCTTGCACAACTATAGACTACTTTAATGAGCACCATGAGCAAAAAGTGTTTCCAGCATTGGATCCATCGTCCTGATGATGCAGTGCTGAATGAGGTCACACAACTAACCAGGGGCGGCCGGAATCTGGAGGCTCGTTTCAAGACCAAATATGAGGCCTCCATAACCTATGACGTAATTATCCTGTTGATACGGGTGTATTGATACAATAGTTTGACTGTTCAATATTGCACGCAACCAATACTCTCGACAATGATGCAGCGACAACACCACCTCTCCTCATCCTGCTGTCCCTTCACAATAAGTGTCTCCCCTTTACCTCCCAATGCTGCACATTTTACCCATGGTTATTAACAGGAAATAAGTGTAACTTAACATTGTGGGAGAGAGTAAGGCAGCGAGTGAGCGAGAGAGAGGCCAAAGGTGGCGGGGGACACCCGCCGGTCAGTCAGCGCTCGGAGGGCCCCTGAGGGTGGAG
This sequence comes from Electrona antarctica, assembly GCF_951216825.1. NCBI lineage: Eukaryota > Metazoa > Chordata > Actinopteri > Myctophiformes > Myctophidae > Electrona > Electrona antarctica. The sequence continues at coordinate 45,397,585 of NC_136811.1, forward strand.
GCCTGTTTCAGTTGAAACTGGTGAAACATAGCAAAGGCCTCCTATGCAAGTTGCAACTAACCCAACTTATGCTATATCCACTGCGGAATTATAGACATTAAACGTCATCACTGATATTTGCCTAATGCTGTTACTCAATACTATAGCGGTACTGAGCGACGTCAAATCGATTACTGATCTGAATACAAACTGGCAGACTACATTTCCCAGGCTGCACAGGGGAAAACACAACCAATAGGTTGCACAAGCACTGCGACACGGAAGCCAAGCTTGCTGCGAACATAGACATACGTCTATGGCTGCCTTCCTTCGTCCCAGGTCCTCTCACGGATAAGTGATGAATTAATGCTTAGGAGTTTCACTTTAGAGCTCCTGGCAGTGGATGTTAGTTGTGCAGAAATTAAGCAATACAGCAAGCTGCTAGCCTACCACCTTTTGAAACATCTTCAGTCCCACAAAGCAACTGCCATTACCTAATCCTACTCAAGGACTGATCGACAGAACATACAGTATGAATCTGAAACATTAAAGGTGACAATGAGCGATGGGACACACGGTGACAAGACGCTATATGTATATTGATCTGAACTTCTGACCTTAAAGAGAGTGAGGAGGGTATGCGCGTGACATCATCATCAAACCAGGAAGTTATGCGGGAACGCCTACTGAGTGGCAGAAAACTACTTCTGGCCTTGACAGCCCATGCATCCAGACAGAAAGTCCAATATGATTGCATTAAACAACGTTAAACAACGTTAAACTTACTTTGCCACTCGATTTGCCATTCACTTTCTGCATGCGCATACCCTCTATACACTGTAGTGACTAGACCGACAGCTAGATATGCTTAAAGAGGCGGACGGAGGCAGCAGTTTGTTAAGGCTTTTAACTCTTCTCCAAGACAGCTCAACCCGGATAGTGAAGCTGAGACATGATACAACGAAAAGAAAGCACTAATTAAATGATACCCATTGAGAAATATGTCCGAAAATAAACCGCTAGAAACAAATCTACAGATCTACAGCAGTAGACAGTAGGCTATGTCACTTGACATGACATTACTGCAAATGCAATGTGCAATTTTAACCTACTTTAGAATGACACTGCACATAACTGAAATGGATTTAGATGAATTAACAATAACGTATGATACTGTCCTTGAGAATTGGAAACACTTTCCAAAGCACATATAGAAAGTGATTTAAGGAATACTTTGGTAAGCAGAGTGTGACTGAAGTCTTGCTCCAAAATGAATGAAACTGCTAGGAGACACAGACAGGCAGCTGAGTTGCCAGATCTTGAGAAAGAAAGCAACCAGGTGTAGAACCATCCTGTACCAGACTAGGACTCGCCACGTGACAACTTAACTTACGATATATACCCTAATGACTACGACGACTTTGAAACAATACAGTTCATTGGACAAGGTCATTTGGATCCATGACAGAACACCAGAACCGAACAGTTGACTACAGAAAACAAGCCCAACATTGCTTATAAAAGCGGACGTGGCAACCACTGCACATGAGTTGAGGACCCATTACTGGAGGGGAGAAACACTGCACCTGGGCTGACTTGGCAAAACATTAGCAAAATGAAAACTTGGCTATGGAACACATACCATGTTACAATAGAAGCTGCAGCACTGACTGCGCATCCGGCTTAATTACCAAACGGCTATTATGAAGCTTGTTGAAACCACATAGTAGAATTCAGCAGCATTAGCAGAATCATATCAAACTCAAATGTTTGCATACAACCTGCAGGCCCTTATCACAGCAAGGACAGTAGCTGAGAAGCATAATTTAAGCAGAAGTAGCTGCACACACGGACAGCAATAGCAGCAGCAGCAACAACAACCACGAGGAACAAAAAACATCACATACAACCAGGGACCATATATGCAGAGGAAGGCAGGAAGAGCATGCAGACTGGTGAGCTTAAGTAGCCCGCCCAATTGGTCAGCTGACTGCCGCATCGGCGAATGACGTGAGGGACTTGCACACACTTGTACACCCACATAGTAATGCAGCATGTTAACCCCTTGAGTATAGTATGCGCCTTGAGCATGGCATGAACCCCCCTTGAGGTTGTCTGAATGAACTAACTGCGCAAGCTACGTCTCATATATTTTTTTTTAAATGCTTTATATTCAAAATAAAATTTAATTCCTTCTATTTTTGAATATGTATATTTGTATGTGCCTTTTATTTCAACTTATCTTTGTTAATGGTACGAGATCTATCGGAGCGGGAACTCTGGGGGGAGGGAGGGGTAAAATAGCCTAATCAATCCTTTTTGTATGCTATTTTTGACTCATATGTGAATTGAAAATATCAATAAAGAAACTTTGATTTAAAAAAAAAAGAATAATAAAAAACATTTCAATACTAGTAGTATACTGGTAGTATACTATGAGTATACTAGTTGCGACCAAAGGTCACAGTTAACTATGGAATCGTGCATTTCCCGTCAGTGTGTCGGGCACCAGTGTGTGTCGGGTCTCGTGACATCATGTGACATCATCAGGGATGGAGATGTGGAGACCCTGATGTCATAGTAAATACGACCTGCTGTCGCACATTTTGTGCGACAAACGTCTGTGGACGTCTTGGGTATTACCGCACGTGCATAGCCCAAGACGTCTGTGGACGTCTTTTTTTTATTAAAAGAAATCACAAAAATCAAAACAATTTTTTTTCTTTTTTTTAATACGTGGTGCCAAAGTTTGTGTTTTCGCCATTGAGAATGCATTTGGCGTTTAAATTAAATAACTCAGAAACTATAAAACATTTCAAAGTAAAAAGTTCCAGCATGTGTCTCCACAGTCAGCAACCATGCTCATTTTTTCTGCACAAAAAAGCCAGTTGTAGGAGTGGTTACACCACTCAAAAATGTGAATGGATTTTCTAAGTGAAAGTGATTTTTGGCAGTTTTGCGTGGGCTCTCAATGTGTTAAGTTCATGTATGGAGATCCCTGATGTTATCCCTTAGATCTCCATATATGAATATACAGTATATGTCAGAACCATCCATCCTTCCTCTTCGATGTCTCCCTTTTCACTTATACCTGTCCATTCAAATTTCAAACTCTAGACGGGATCTGCCCCATTAGTGCAGCCGCGCCCGGCAGCCGGCGAAAACTAGAGTTCTCAACAGGCCCACCTTCCTATCCATTCAAACTCTAGACGGGCCTGCCCCAAAGTTAGATACTAAAACTAGAGTTCACAACAGGCCCAAAGATTAAGGCCCGGCCCTATCTGGGCCATCATCATACCCTGTACACTCAAGACATGCTCCTTATATGGCCAGTACAGATTACAGAATTCATTCCATGTTGATCTGACCCCCCATGCCAAAGCGCCAGCGCTCGCCCAGCAGTCTGCTGTCAACGAGGCGGATGCGTGCACGCAGACGCGACCTCGCCTTAAAGGGTGAGGTCTCTTCTCGTATATTATAGTATATAGTATATAGTATATAGTATAGTAAAGTATACTAGTACTATCAGTATCTAGGTCTGTATCATGTCTTTATCATGTCAGTATGTCAGTATTGTGCACCGTCTGTATAGAAAACTGAAACTCACAGTGATCAATCTTCCATATTAGGGAGATCATCAGGCATTGACCTTGTTGATTGGCTAACGTGACACATGGGCTTTGTGGATTGGTCAAACTTTATGTGATGTTTGGGCGACAGAAACAATATGAATGGTAGGGTACACACAGTGACACTTGTTTAAGCTGCAAGACTTATGTAAAATAATTTAATCTGTAGGTAACTTCTATATCTCTTTCGCGAGAAGGCATGTTTTGCTGGACGGTGCATCAGAAGAGCAGAGCAAAGAGATACCATCATGTTTCCGTAGCAGTGGAACACAAAGTGTACTCCTTTGGAGGTGACACATTCAAGAAGGACACGGAGCAGATGGAGGTTCATGTCTTCGACACTGTGTCTTTATTGTGGAAGAAGTTACCAAAAGTAACAGCTGGAAGAGAAGATCACCTTGAGGTTCCTTCCATGCGCTACTCTTTTACAGCTGTCCTGATAGAAGATGCCGTTTACCTGTTGGGGGGATGTTGTCGGGAACAATGGAGGAATACGTACTACAATGTGCTGTACTACTACTACAATGTGCTGTATGAATTTGATGTCAACACCCACAGATGGAAGGTTTCTGGTGCTCTTCCACAGGCCAGGGCATTCCACTCAGCCTGTGTCTTGGGGACGGTGATGTATATTTATGGAGGATTCAACCAAACTGAATACTACACTGATGGCTTCTACATGTTGGAAACCACCACAATGGTGTGGTCTTTAATTAACCCTAGAGGCACTCCCCCACCTGCTTCAACCAGTCAAACTGCCACCATCATTGGGAAAAAGATGTTTGTATTTGGGGGCAATTTTGGACAGGACTGCTACAACAACATCAGTGTGTTTGACACAGAGACCAACGGCTGGCTGAGCACACTTTCTCCACAGCTTCTACCAGAAGGACGTTGTCATCATTCAGCCTTTGCCTACAATGGAGAGCTGTACATATTTGGTGGCAACAACATGAACCAGCACTTGAATGACCTGTGGAAATTCAATCCACAGACCTTCTCCTGGAAGATGCTTGAGTCCAAGAGTTTTCAATACTTTATAGACCCTTGTTGGCTTTGCATGGTGGGTAATCGTATCATCCTGTCTAGAGGAGGCAAAACTGATCACTTGTATATCTTAGATTTAAGTCCTAGTCTGAAGACAATATGCAAGCTAGCAGTTATTCAGTATGATCTGGAATGGTTGGGACTCCCACACAACATCAGGTGGGAGCTAACAGCCATGACAATCAACACTAAGAGAAACATCAGACCCGTCTGAACTGAGTGGTGCTGTTGGGTGTGACTAGTGGGTGTCTGACTAGTGGGTGTCTGACTAGTGGGTGTCGGCTCACAGCTTCCCACTCTCAGCTTCCCAAAACAACTCAGCTTCCCATCATGCACCTGTGCACAGTGTGAAGCCACTTTGTCACCTGTTGGTACCCTAAACATAAAGACATACAGACATAGATAGGGGCATAGATAGGGACGGATATTGCTGGTCATTGGAGTGGCTGCACCACTCAAAAATCACTCTTGTGTGAAGTGAGGGGCACCCATTGTGGCTGATCATCCCCAGTCATTTCCACTGACATACGGTCAAAAATGTCCTCGCTTGTCTGTTATTTGGTGTAAACCACTCTTGAGTGGTGTAAACCACTCCTACAACTGGCTTTGTTAGTTTACGTGTCTGTCCGTACCAAAAATGAGCATGGTTGCTATGGTCACCCAGTTCACACGGGTGTGATATCATTACGTCAGACATTACGTCAGACCACAGCTGATCAGTCTATATAAGACCTTACACCTCTCAGTTCACACGGGTGTGATTTTTTAACTTAAAAATCTCACCGTGGGCCTGGGCCATGGCTCAGTGGTCCAGGCACCTTGGCTGGACCACTGAGTCTGTATAGAAAAATGCTTTACACATTTCAACTCTTGTTGCAGGCAGGCGGCAGGCATATATGTGAAACGAGCACGAATGGTGGGTGAATGTTTTATCTGTACGCCACCTATAGGTGGCCCATTATGGCAAATCTTTAACAACACAGGGACCAGAATATATATAATAGCTGAATACGGTATGCTGATCTTTCTTTCTCTATTTTTTGTCTTCAGGTAGCAGTGTACCACCAATGACAGAACAAGTGTAACATATATGATACTAGTTCCATAATCTCTCCAAGAAGTCCAGGGCCATGTTTCATGATTCAAAGAACAAGCAGCGAAGCCATTAAGCCAGATTTATGCTCCATCATACCATAGTGTCATGTGCTGGAAACAGTCGATCTCGAAGCTCATAACATCGAGGATGCAGTGTGTCGTGAGCTTGTAGATCGGCTATTTCCGGTGCACAACACCATTGTACATCCATAAATGAGCCATTAGTCAGGTTGACTGACTGGATAGGCAGGATAGCGTTAGTGAAATTATCCCTTTCGCTTTAACCTCATGCCATTTTGCAGCCTATTAATACCACGGGGAGAAGTGACACTATAGCTTGTCTTTTTAACAGCATTTTAATGAATTGTTTATGCCCGGTTTAATGATGTATATTGTGGCCCTGTAATGTGCCCTAATGAAGGAGAACGAGGCGGCCTCTGCTGAAGTATTAATTTGGACTGCCTCCCCAATGATTACTCCTCAGCCAGCCACCAATAACATAACCACTGCTGCTATGTTGCTATATACCACTGTTGCAAACGTGATTCATGGATGCGTTCCGCCCTACACGGCGGCTTGATTTCTTGCTGTCATGCTCCTGTATGAGGCTGACGCATCCTGAGGGGGATCCACAGCAATTAGTTCAGCTTTTTATTTGTCTTTCAAGGGCTTAGAGACAAAGCCTGATACATCTGCTGGGGGAATATATGGATGGAAATATTGCTTTAGAATAATACATCCAATATTATAATGTAAACAAAGAATATCTGTTCTTTCTTTCTTTCTTTCTTTCTTTCTTTCTTTCTTTCTTTCTTTCTTTCTTTCTTTCTTTCTTTCTTTCTTCTTTCTTCCTTCCTTCTTTGCCTACTTCCTTCTTTTCTTTCTTCACATATCCTATTCCTCTTACTCTATGTATAAGAAAAAACCCACACATGACTGACACATGAACATACCTCGACAAACATCTCAGCACCTTGGTGGTGTGGTAATAGTCCTCTCTCCACTGAGACACATGCCTGCAGAGCACACTGTGGTCTGTCTCCACCAAGTTCCCCTCTAGACTGGGACTAGACAGGTCTCAGATCTGCCGAAGAGAGGACTCACCATGATACCCATCATTATGTGGCTTGGTATTCCTTCTCTGGTTTCTCGGCTTGGAGTCTAATAATGGAGACAGCCCTTGTCACTCCTCTCAGCGGTTCATCTAAAGCTTTTTTTGAGCTATATAAAACTGTCAGGCCTGGGTGTCCCAAAGCCATCTCAGTACTGTAGTCCAAGAGCAGTCTAGGCAGGTTTTTTTTTGTGTATTACAGTAATTATATTCAACTCAATAATAGTAAGATTTCCGCTTAGTTTGCTTTGAATTGGAATTGGAGAATAAGGCAAAATGACAGTGGACATCATAGTGGTCTGTAAAGAAAACATATGTATAGTGAATAAATACTTTTGCTCACCCATTATCTATCTATCTATCGATCTACATTGCCCCATAACAGTGCCTGTCACTCATCTTTATCTAACTGCAAAGATAAGGTGAAAATAATGCACTTTATATGACCTTGTTCCGTTGAAATGTATAGGATATATGGACATTCTTTATAACTATTTCATGAAAACGGGCTATGTCAGTTGTTACAAATGAATTAATTCGTATAGCCTACACTGAAAAGCCATTGAACGTTTTCTTATCGTAAACTATAACATTACATCTAGATCTTCTTAAAAAGCTAACCAATGTGTTCTATTGTTGACCATCATCTACATTGCCGAGTATAATTGCCAAATCTATCCACTGCAATTATTTGACATTAGTTACTAGTAACATCTACAAGCTCACAACACGTAGCATCGGATCAGCTATATTTTTAAGTTGCACATTTTTTAAATGTTTTAGTATACTTTTACTGAATATATCTTTGTGGTATTGTCACTTTTACTTGTGTAATCAGAGTACTTCTTGCACCACTGATGGGGTTGCTAACATAATCTACAGGAGGAGAAGTCATATATATGGCCTTGCTGAGGGATGAGCATGTTTCACAAACAGGCCGAGCAATTAGCCTGAATAATTATGCGCTGAGGGGGAGACACGATTCGCCCCACCGATCAGCAAAGTTCACGCAAAGTTATAATTAAACAATAACTCGTTTACAAATGAACGCACACAGGCATTTGTGTACTTAAGTGCGCATAGTGTAATTAGCTGTGATGCGTCTGAGTGAGATTGAAGAACAACAATGTCAAACTGTGGAATTATGTTCAGCTTGTGAGGCTGTGTATCTCTGTTATCCCTCCACAAGAGAAAGAATAAAGGGGGGGGGTGTAGCCTGTGTGTGTGTGTGCGTGCGTGCGTGCGTGCGTGCGTGCGTGAGTGAGTGAGTGAGTGATGCCAATACCTTTGAGTGAGTGAGTGAGTGAGTGAGTGAGTGAGTGAGTGAGAGAGTGAACAATAACTTTAATTAGTCATGCCACCCATGCAAAATATCCTATATAATCGCACAACACCCATTTACAGTGTTTTCATACAGACAGGGTCATGGGCTATAGTTTCGTTGTACATTAACGTTCTAATTTGACTTTCAAATTGGGCTACAATATCATAAGGGCAAGTATGATGTGCCACATGTCCATGGAGCTCTCTGGCTGTTGATTTAACCACTATATAGAACCTCAGTCTCCAGCATCCATGAGGTTAACATTATAGCCAAAAATACAAGTTCTAACTGAAATGTAATCTGCTCATGTTTTACTTATTTTTCTTCACTTACTACTTTACTTGTTCATCAATTCCAATGTCACTTGTTTATTCTGTATCCTGTATGAATTCTCTCACCAAGGAACTAAATTATTTTCGCTCCTATGCCACCAAAATGTGGAACGCCCTACCAACAGTCATTAAGACATGCAAATCCCTTGACTCCTTCAAAACCGCTCTCAAAGGGCACCTAAATATGGCTACAATTCGAAACTGGCCCCCGTAAAATTCACCCATCCCCCTCACTGTACATGTTTATTTTCCCTTTTTACCTCCTCTATGATGATTTCCTATTTTTGGAATGTCTCTAATGTTCTGATGAATTGAAAATGTTGGACCAAGTGTAATGCTTTATGGTGTCGTCCACAGTTTTGCATTAAGTTGTGCTTGAAATGTACTGTAATTCTCCTGCTAATAAATACTTCAATCAATCAATCAATCAATCAATCAATCAAAAAACCTGATTATCCTGACCTGAAAACGAAGGCTACTATGTTCTGTTTACTAAAGACCTGGAGAGAAGGAATGACCCCTGGGTCCTGTTACTGAACGGAATAAAGCTATCTAACACGTATTTTGACAGAAAATATATCACTTTCTCTTCTAATCCCTGTGTTGCAAATTGTTGGTTATTGCCGCGCCGCATGGACATTGTTGCTATACTATTACCATATGCCTGCTTGCTCAGGGGATACATTTTAATCTTGACCTTTAGGTAAAAATTCGTCTCAGAGCCTGTGTATAGGTGAGACATGACCTTTGACACAATCTAAATGTCTCAATAGAAGAGCAGGCAGCAGGGAGACAGTTTATGTATTTAAAAATCACACCTGTGTGATGTGAGGGGCGCTCTTATCATCATACATCATCATACATCATCTCATTCTGGCCAATCACAATTTGCGTCCTCACTTTTCCGTCTTCACTTTTATCTTCAATATGTCGCTAAGGGGTGATCAGCCAATCACAAGCCAATGTTTGTGTTTACACAAACCCGGTAAAATGGGCATAGGAGGGACTAGCACCCCTCAAAAGACTGTTTCATAACTTTAAGCCTAGGGTCAAATGTTCCTCATTTTGCTGGGAACCAGCTTGGATCTTTACAGGCCTACTTTTATTCTCAAGGTCCAACTGACTGAATCACCTGGCTAATTAATTTTAAGTGTGCTGGATAGGGAAATGGGGGGATGGATGAATGGGGGAGAAGAGAAGATAATCTGATTGTGAGCTCACCTGATATCCTCAGACAGCCTGTAAAAGACACTTCAAAGGCTCCAGTTTGACACCGAGATCCCGCGCCAACTCTGTGATGTTCTGAGCCCGTGCTGACTGCTGACAGAAGAATGTGACGTCACATGCAGCCTGCTGTCTCTTGGGCTTGAACAGAAGACTTTTTATACAACCGAACCACCACAAATCTTCAGTGGTGGAATCAGAAGCTATTCAGTTCTCTTTTTTAAGTAAAAGCATGCACAAAATATATATATGTATATATATATATATATATATATATATATATATGTATATATATGTCAAAATATATGTCAACAGATCTAAGCTCGCTTGTTGCGATGTCGCGCATTGTGAGCTTGTAGATCGACTATTTTCATATATATATATATAACTTAATTATAATCTAAATCTGAAAAGTAAAAGCAGTGAAATATTTATATACGTTAATAGTGGAGTAAAAAGTTCAAAAATAAATTTGTGAGATGCTGATACGCCACATGTGGAGTAGAAGTTTAAATATATATTAAAAAAAATGTAAATACTCGAGTATAGTCTATTATATGTACCTCAACATTGTACTTGAGTATCGTTGTAAATGTACTTAGCTAGGCCTATACTTTCCACTGCAAGTCTTTGCTGAGGATAAGCCTATATGGAGTTGTTGGCATACATATATATGGTAGCACATATAGACTCAGCTTCCAGTTGCACAATATTAGTGATGAATTAAATCTCAGTTGTTGTCAAAGATCAAGTCGCTACCATCAGGACATGATGTCATTATGCAGGGTTGTGGGTATTGTAAGATGATATAGGTCTAAAAGCGTGTTAAATGGGTTGTATATCCTTTAGAATGTAGACAACCCAATGCTACAATTTGATTGTAACCGTCGCAGAATATAACTTTCTTCAAATCAACCAAAACCAGGCCGAGTGAGGCAGGCAGGATATAGTAAAATGACGTATAAGTAGCTACTGGTAGTCCTAAACTACAAGGAAGCCTGTCACAGGACTCCTGCTAATCATGGTCTCGCTAGATGGCGCTAGAGCACCAGCGACCAGCCACAGCCGAACTCGGCCACAGGCAGCAGTGTTTTCTCTGAGTCTGTCGAATCATTGTATTTCGATTCGATTCATCCAAATAAAAAGGAAGGTGTAATTAATTGCATCTGGTATAGTGAGCGAATGAAGGGCACAATACAAGAGCATTATAGGCCTCCTTTCTTTTTTTTGTTTAGGCTATCATCATAGAATCATAGATGTTCCAAAATCTTCTTGGAGGATGGGAGAGACAGGGTATTCCATGCCAAACGTCGAAATAGCAGGCCAAACGGTCTTGTTAGGGAATGGGGATGCAAGCAGCAGTGCAATTCGATGTGGAGAATACCCCTTTTCCTCTCTCTCACTCTCTCTCTCTCTAACAACCCCAGCACCCCCATGATGAATTGATATGCAATTATAATCCTGACAGCAATATAAAAAAACGTGTGATCTACGTATAGGCTACTCTTGTGGTTCCTATTACACTGGGCGATTAATAGGAGTGCAATGAAAATAATATACAGAAAGCAAAGAGGCTATAGGCTACTGATCATTTGGAAAAAAGGTGTGGACAAATTAGCCTATATTGCTTTCGGGGGGTTCATGCCAAATTCATCAGCTGGTGTGAATTACTCACTCCGGAGAGAGCATGGATGGATGGAGGGCCAAGCCATGCAGTCTGAAACCGGGGAACGACTTTTCTCTGTGGCAGGCCTATCGATGTCGAGCCTCATTTATATTCCCATCGCATCACGGTATCGTGCGTCGAAAATAATAGCATAAAAGCAGACCTACAAGCTCACAACTCGTCGCGTTCGCGACGAGTTGTGAGCTTGTAGGTCTGCTATTATGGATCGGGCTTTCAGTGACACAATAGACAGGGTTTCCCTTTCCCTATAGTGTTCAGAGAGGCGCTCCTTGGCCGTGCAGCAATAGGGATAATATCACTTTCAGCTCATCAATATCATTTCACACATCCTCCTCTGCCGAAACATTGACAACGGGGCGTCGATGGCAACTGGGTGTCGATTAGAAATATAGATAAGAGATGTGTCCGATAATACACATATTATTACAACACTTTAGGCCCACACATTTGAAGGTTACACTCACTGACAGAAAAAATGAATACAAATACAAACCACAATGCCGGCAACCCTATTGGGCTGCTGGTGACAATTCGGCCTGATAGGCATCACATATTTCTATAGCTCTTTATTTCCTGTTTGTGGTGGATGTGTAGGCCTACAGCAACATCCTCACTGTTTTACACCCATTTTATTTCCTTTTATTATTATTTGTATTTTTTTCGTGTAGTTATAGTTAGGCCTACATTAGACCTTCTCACAATTTCACAAATTGGCTAACAAACGAGGATGAAATAAGAGGTGATATATGCTGTCTAATCTTTCAATTGGTTGTTAACCTAACCCTTAATTGCATGGTTTTGGGGGTGAGAATAAATGTGTGATAGAACAGGAGGATATAGCCTTCATCCCAGTTATGCACATGGGCCCAAATTGAACACATTTTAAGCCCACTCGTATAGCGGTATATATAGTGTGCAAGGGCCTGTTTAAAATACAGCCCAGTGGACCAACAGACGGCTTTAGTTGAACTCACGTCCGTCCGGGGTAAGATTTATTGACCTTCACCGAAACGTGCACATGCTCTGAGGTTTAAGAGCTCCATCCAGCGCGGTCCTAGTGACCCGGGTAATGGACAAGCATTGACAAAATCCTTCAAGCTGTTGTCTTTTCGACGTCGTGAGCCATAAAACTGCACTCTCCCCCGCCGGGGGAAACAGGTCATTGGTGCATTTGACAACACTAAACATGATTATTGTTGGCAACGAGCAGAGAATATAAACTCTAACTATGTGGAACCTATTTTCTGAAATGTCGCACTCCAAAGGACAAAGGCCCCATAGCCCTTTATATGTTTTAATTCCTCAGCCATGAGCTCAGACTCAGCCATTTTACATTACACCACCATTTCATTAAAAAAATATGGCTATCCTTTAGGTATAAACAATAATATTAGTATTTTTGTGTGTCAATTGAACATTTTTGGTTTTTGCTGAATAAAATACGTATAGCCTCGACATTGAAAAAAAGCTTTTTAATATCAACCCCATTATTTAAAAATGTGCAAGTCATTTTGTTCATGTGTCAAGTGATGAAATGCCCTAAACATAAGGCCTATTTCTATCACCTCTGCGCGCGTTATCTATACTACCCCAAATTCATCCAGTGAATATGACATAGCCTAGAACCAAAACAAACTCATTGACAAAAAAGGAAACAAATAAAAACAAAACCAGGAAAACATAGCTTCGAATTGCTTTACATCTCACAAGTCCAATTCCAGCGAGTTTAACATGTGACAAATTTATTAAAGCTACCGAGTGTCGAGTGAGGAGGGAATATACCGTGCCATCGTGTCGGCTTCTCATTTTATGCACTATCGAAGGAAATAGTAGGAAAGCTTCTCCCAAACAAGAAGTTATGTGTCGGCGTCCCTGGATGTCAATTTGCATAAAACAAAAACAAAGCTATACGAAGAACAAGCTGGTTATCAGGAGAAAAAAAAAAGATGTATATACATTTAGCTGAGAAGGTACAGGCTATGGCAATCCCACTGAAATAAAAAATATGTCTCTCCATCCCAGTATCCCACACACACGCGCCTTCTCGATGCAATGTAGGCCTATATATATCGTACTTTGTGTCATCTATAAAAGTCATCATAGAATAAATTACACTTTCATTAACAAAAAAAAACAAAATTATAATAAAAATCTATGAACAATTCCCCAATAAAGCAATCACAGACGAAGATGAATTAAAATAAAATGGCTGAAATGCATGGCAAGGATCACAAATAATAATAATAATAATAATAATAATAATAATAATAATAATAATAATAATAATAATAATAATAATAATAATAATAATAATAATAATCAACTCGGTCATAATAGGCTAATAATAGCAGTTATTTTTGATCATATGCTATAATGTTTGGATGGTCACATTACAGAGAATATGGCTCTCCTTTCATATCAATCTGTATCTGATTAATTGATCTGATTCGTTTGTGGACAATCGTTTAAAACTATACCATCGAATGATTTGAATTCAGCTCTTAAAGCACAAAGCCTGCAGGGCTAATATTCTGATTGAAAACAAATGTATATGCCATGAGGGAGACAATACATTATAGGCTATTATAGGTAAAGCAATTTCAGTTTGATTCCACATCGATGAAAGGCCTTAAAATCCAAACCGAAATAACCACACGGAAATATAACACTGCAAACAAGCGGTACTTTCAGCGACAAATAAAACATTAAATATCGTAGAAATAGGTAGTAAGCTATTGAATAAAATTGGGTAAAAAAAAAAGAAAAAAAAAGAAAAGCAAAACAAAAACAAAACAAAACCTGTAATGTTTTGAAAACATCAAAAAGTGCCCCAGTGGAAAAAACAAAACAAGGAAAAGAAGCCATGACTCTTATAAAGTTATACAATATTTACAAAAGTTGGACCACGATGTTTGTGTGAGAGTTGGTGACATGTCATGTAGAAGGCCTATATAGCCGATAATAGCCCCGTCCAGGACAAAGAACAAAAAGTGCCAGATTTCCCATCGCCACACGAAGCCCTTCCGTTGACCTCCCTCATGCTGCCTTGCCCTGCCCTGCCCTGCCTTGCTGCCTGCCTGGCCGACTGGCGTGATGCGATGCGGGGAATGCATGGTGCTGCGTGTATAGTGTGTGTGTGTGTGCGTCCAAAATAATATAGCTCGGGGAAAACACCCCATATAAAAGCCAAGTAATATTAGTTAACCACTTGAACCCAATCATATTGGTAGGGGGGGCACCCCCCCCCCCCCCCCCAAAAAAAAACAACAACAACACAACAACAAACAAACAAACAAACAAAACAAAAAGAAAAATAGCCGATCTACATGCTCACACATGTGTTGTGAGCTATAAGCTTGTTGTGAGGTTGCTATTTTTGGCTGTAAGAGATTTGGTGTAGCCTACAAAGAAAAACAAAAGCGGTCCAACAGTTGCAACTCAGGTCCGTTTCAATGAGAATAGAGCTAGGGTTGAAGTGGTTAAAGAGTATAACATTTAAGCTGCTTCAAGGCGACGTAATAATAATAATAATAGTAGGCCTAATAATAGGCCTAATAATAGGCCTAATAATAACAATAATAATCAGCGTTTGTTTTGATAACTAAATACTGCAATTTATAATCGAAGAAATGGAATGAATAACCATTGCATGGCCTGCAGTATAGTATAGTATAGCCGATCAGGCTGCCAGTGCAACTGCTTTTCAATGCAAGGCTGCACGGGGGCTTGTAGACATGAGTGACAGGTGCATCCAACCCCCTCACATCGCTCAGGCGTTGCTCAAAACCTCGGCTTGCTTGACTGACTGGGATTTCAGTTTACTGCTGTTTTTTTGTGTGTTTATAGTCTGCTCCAAATGCAGCTCTGGTGACTTTTCTGTTGGACGCACAGCACACTGTTGTTGTTGTTGTAGCTACAAATCAATACCATAATTATACTAATTATAATAATAATAATAATCACGCGGGTGAAATGTGTATTGTATACAATAGGCTATATAAAAAACCGTGAATGTGTAAACCATTCAGCTCAGAATCTCGAAGCTAGTTTTTAAACCAGAATTCCCTTTTTTTGTCAAGTGTTTTTCCACACAATAGGGCTACACCTTGAAACTGCGTCGACTCGAGTCACAGTGCTAGGCATAATCCTCGAGGAACACGCTATTGTATGCTCCTTTTTAGCTCTTGGAGAAGAAAATGTTATTTTCCCTCGGCGCGGTTATAATTCGACCTTTGAAATATATTCAATGCAGATGTTGTAGTATAAGTACTCACTGCCATCTATTATTATTATTATTATTATTATTATTATTATTATACATAAAACACCCACTATATCATTCATAGTCCAGTGATTTATATATAACATTAAGGATAAATAAAAAATAAAATGTCAAATAACGAAGAAGTAAGTCTGTTTTTAATAGGCTATTGTTCATTGGACCGGCGTTTGGACTCCGTGGTGTGGCGGCGTGTCCCCGTACACATCCTCGGTCCCCGGGAGGGGTCCTCCGGGAGGTGTCATTCGTTTCTCTTTCTGTCTCCTGTTACAAAACCAAACCCGCACCACCTCTTTCTCCAGCTGTAGACTGTCCGCCAGGGAAGTAATTTCCGCCGCCGCCGGTTTTGGGCACTTCAAAAAATGGCTCTCCAAAGCCCCCTTTACGCTCACCTCTATCGAGGTCCGTTTTTTCCGTTTCCTCCCCTGCGCCGCGATCTTGTCCAAGCTCGTCGGACTGCCCGAGGTCGAGTCCGCCTCCTCCAACCACTTGTTCAACAAAGGCTTGAGCTTGCACATGTTTTTGAAGCTGAGCTGCAGGGCCTCGAACCTGCAAATCGTGGTCTGGGAAAACACATTTCCATACAGCGTCCCCAGGGCGAGTCCCACGTCCGCCTGCGTGAAGCCCAGTTTGATCCGCCGCTGCTTGAACTGCTTGGCGAACTGCTCCAGATCGTCCGAGGTCGGCGTATCCTCGTCCGAGTGGTCGTGATGGCTCTGCTGGTGGCTCTGCTGGTGCTGCTGCTGCTGGGACGCCGGGATGCCGTGGTCGCTGAGATGCGGGCTGTGGTGGTCCTGTTCGTGGCTTTCCCGTAGGTTGTGGTGGTGCATCCCTCCCTGTCCGCCGCCCGGGATCAGGCCGTTGACGACGCCGAACCCCGACTGCGAGTAAATAAGGCTTTGGCCGTTCGAGGTCGCCATGCTCGGTATGTGCGCCGCCACCGCGCTGCTGGTCCTCCACGCGCGCGCGTCGTGGTGATTCGCGTGCGACTGGTGCACCAGGTGCGGTGGCCGCGGCTGGTGCTGCTGCTGCTGGAGACTGCTGGAGTTGTGCATGTCGACGTCCCTGGCGCTGCCCTGCTGCTGCACCGCGGGCTTGATGTCCTGCTCGCCGCCGAGCGGGCTGGTGGACCACGGCGCGCCCTCGCCGTGCGACAGCGCCGTGATCCACTGGTGCGCGTGGCTGAGCGGGTGACTGTTGCTCTGCAACGAGTAGTCACTCTGCAACAGGGTCTGCGCCTCCCTGTACGCCGTGGCTTGCTGCATGCTCCCGGGCTCCGAGTGCACAATGGATGCGCTGGAGGTGAGGATATTGTAATGATTAGACGCTGTGGTCGCCATGACTCTCGGAGCCGGACTGATCGCTCTTATTAAAGGAACCTTGCATTTGACAGTTACTCTTTTGCCCACAGGCGTCTCCCAGGCTCTCTGCCAAGTGTGGACGCAGAAAGCAAGCGCACCTGGACTCCGCCTGCCCCCGCCGCCCATTGGACAGGACCGACTGATGGACGTGGGTTGCCAGGGGCAACGGCGCGCCGATTGGCTGCGGAGGAATCGCAACAAACACTACCCTTTCTCGCTGGGAGAAGTGCGAGTTCTGCGGCACCTCGTGAAACGTGAGAGACGGAGTGCGGCATGGCATGCATGGAGAAACCAAGGAGAGGAAGGAAGGGGGATCAGTACTACTACTACTACTACTACTGGCTGAGACATCCTCACTGGAGCTAACTGTAAGATAGTGTTGATTTACTTTGATCAAATATATCAGAACAGAACTACTTCTAGAAGTTTAGGTTAAGAAGGAGACAGGACAGATGTTTGCAGTTATCTTAATAGGCATAGACTTTGAAGGCGAAATTGTTATTGGTTGTATTTGCCTTGAATATTATATTATTTATCATATTAAGTGT
This sequence comes from Electrona antarctica, assembly GCF_951216825.1. Classification (NCBI taxonomy): domain Eukaryota; kingdom Metazoa; phylum Chordata; class Actinopteri; order Myctophiformes; family Myctophidae; genus Electrona; species Electrona antarctica. Next base: position 45,415,201 of record NC_136811.1, read on the forward strand.
GTTTAATGTATTATCACCATTAAGCCAAAAACAATGTTTCAGTATAGCTCCTATATATGGACTATATATAAGTTTGCTTAGACCATTTTTTTGTGTTGATTTCTTTGTAAGTTATATGAAAGAGAAATATACATTTTGGTCTGTTTATCTGTTGCAAATGAAGTTGCATTTTATAAAGGAAATATCCTCAATTTAAAATGACACCTAATGTTTATATTGCATAATATGGATTGCAATTAAAAGTAATGACAACATGTAAGAACTTTGCGTCCAAATTGTTTATTTTTTTAATGCAAAGAAAGGTTGTGAAATGTGGAGTGAAATCCTTCCGAGATATATATATATATATATATATATAGTCTAAAAGTTGTGTGGGTTGCATGCATGGAAATAGACAGGCCTATAGCTGGAATGAGCTGTTATCCCTGCTATGGTGTGATTTACCATATAGGCCCTACAGTTATATATACTCTCTGACTCATGATATATGATTCAGATGATCAGTAATCCATAAGGTTACATTTGCATCGACTCGTAGCAATCAAGCATGCAGGGAATCCTATAAAGCCTATATTTCATTTGGTATTTATACAACATGATGCATGGAGCTGCACCCATACAACCGAAATGAGACAATTGTGTTTGTAATAACACACGATAATAAGATATATAATAGACGCCCCTCAGATTAGCTAAATGTTGTATAGGCTATATGCTACTGAGAGCACCATGCTTTAATTCAGTGTGTAATATGAATGTTTTTATTATTATTAGTAGTAGTATTATCAATATAAACGAATCAGTCTATCTATCTATCTATCTATCTATCTATCTATCTATCTATCTATCTATCTATCTATCAATCATACTAACCACATTGTGGAAGCTTGCTTTAACTCTGTAGTTAACACCTGGTTCTGTCACCTGATACAGAAATCCATAATTCCTGTAGGCCTATAGGCCTAGGCTATAACACTACATGGCAGGCCTTATAGCCTGTTGGACCGTTCAGCTAATATGTAGCCTAATTCTATAGTGTGTGTGTGTGTGTGTGTGTGTGTGTGTGTGTGTGTGTGTGTGTGTGTGTGTGTGTGTGTGTGTGTGTGTGTGTGTGTGTGTGTGTGTGTGTGTGTGTGTGTGTGTGTGTGTGTGTGTGTGTGTGTGTGTGTGCGTGTATATCAACTTGTAATTGCCAAAAGTAAACAAACCCATCTCCCATGGCGTCGATAATGACGTCCACCCCTCAAGCTCAAACCGAGGCCACGAGCTCTGCATGGAAGTGAATCTTCTGCATGCATGTTGGGGCTGACTCTGACTGACTCATGATGATGGGTGCGAGGCGAGCGGTTCTAATATCTGCTATATGGTAAAGTGTGGGGGACGAACAGAAAAGAGCAGGCGCGGATTAAAGTCAACCTCACGCCCACAGCGTGGTGTGTGTGGACGGCATGGAGCGCAGGTGTCCGCCCGTCCCAGCTGCTGCCCTATAGCCCTCTCTGTGCAGTGCAGGCCCGGGGATAGATAGGATAGGCGGACATTGTCCGGGGAGTGGATGGACATTCCTGGCCAGACACTGCCGGTTGCCATAGGGAGAGAGGTAAATGAAACAACGGCGGTCACGTCAGAGCTACTTTCGCCCCCCCGTTCTTGAATATCTAAAAGCCCTATTTAAAGAGGCCCTCTGCTGTGGGACAAAGGGCTTTCGGAGGGGATAAAGAGGGAGCATTAAGCATATATAGGGGACGGCGAGGGAGAGAGAGAGAGAGAGAGAGAGAGAGAGAGAGAGAGAGGGGTGGGGCGTGAGGGGTGGGGGGGTGTCAGGAGAACAGCCTAGAAAGGTGGTGCGCGTTGTTTGTGTGTGTGTGTGTGTGTGTGTGTGTGTGTGTGTGTGTGTGTGTGTGTGTGTGAGAGAGAGAGAGAGAGAGAGAGAGAGAGAGAGAGCGTCCTCAAGTGATCGACAGACTTTGGAGGGTATTCTCTACAGAGTAGGCCTAGAGTCTACAGGGCCTATATTCGTTAGAGATAAACAAGATACACACATTATATGATATACTGACAATAGACTATTAAGAGTATAGGCTACCAGGCAAAAAAAAGAACTGCAATTTCCAAACATAATTGATCGATAGGCTAATCAAAGTATATATAGGCCTAACGCCTATGACATTTTGTGAATGTGTAGGCCTATATATAGGCCTATAGCAAAAAGAAAACACTATTGGCAAGATATATTCACTATATAAGGCCTATACACTCTCACACTGCATTATTAGCGAATATTAAGACCTAATGCATTCAAATGTCTCATCGTGTATGCCTAATGTTAGTGAATAGATTGATACCTTGAGTAACGCAGGCCCATTGATTAAGCATGCATGGACCAGTGTGTTGATCACTCATTTTAAATAGCCTATATACAAGTCATATCTAAATAAATTAAGTGAATGTAAATTTAGTATAGGCTATTAGGGCTTTCTCTCAAATCACAGGAAATCTAGTTAATTCTTTAATATTAATTAATTCAGATTTGTGACTCAAATGAGCACGTGAACACATCACAGCCACGAGGATTAAGCCACACGAGAGAAAAGTTTCAAGGCACGGCTCAGTAATTCATTCTCGTAATGTTGAACATCATTGTGGTGTAACATTGGAATCACCCAAATCAAAAGAACATTGCGGTAATTAGGCTGTAATTTAAGGAATTACCACGTCGCCACACAGGCTTAAATAGTCGTGTTGGGAGAAACGCAAAGCACATTATTTTAATGGTGTAATATGCAAACTATGGGTCGTTCAATTACATGGCTTAACAACGCATAAATGATGCGAGTCTTGTTATTTGGACTGCAGGGTCCATGCACGGTATAATTCATTCAGAGAGGCCAGTGTGTGCTTCTTCCTCTTACAGTGAAATCTATTCCTATGCAGCTCCAAGGCTGCCAAACTACATTTAAGGGAATAAAAATTAACGTCAGAGAATCTGAGCGTTAAATTAACAGTACAGTAGGCCTAATTATATGACCCGCGTGCTGTAAAGATTCAATTTTTAACGGTCTAATTAGGCGACTGTCTCCCCATACATCAGTTCATATCCCTCTGCGAATTTTTCACACGAAACCGCCCGTGTTCAAATGCTGTGAGGAGAAATAATTACATTTTATAAAAGACACGGTTCATGTAATGAAGAATCAAACGATGGGTTATTTAAAAAATGCCATGTTTTTTATCTTCAATTGTTCCACGCACAGCCCATTGACTCGACACAAACTTTGCAATGACCATGGTTTCCATATCGTGCAGTGTGTCTGTGGTTTATCATCCAAGTATTACTATATTTGGACACTTGGCCTACTTACAGTATCCTCATTAACCCCACATTGTTGTTAGAGGTATAAGATGGTGTCCCAGCATGCCAGAAATGGCAGATCTACAAGCTCATAATGCCTTGAAGCAAGATGCCTTGTTAGTTGGTAGATTGGCTATTTTTGGTGTGGGACACCTTCAGATGGAATAGTCTGTATATATTAATAGGATTATATGCCTGTGGACATTTCTGAATTCAACATCCGGTTATATCTATTTTGACTGATATGACTTGCTGTATACCAAACATAATATTTAACAAACAGGAGGCAGCTACTATTATGATTATTACAATGCAATAACATAACATATATTTGCCTTGTTATATTGTTACCAGGTTAGAGCAGTGGTTTTCAACCAGTGGTCCGGGGACCACTAGTCGTCCTTGAGGGGATTCCAGAAAGTTGGTAACCAAATGGACCCTTCTAGATCTTTAACTCTTGAGAGTGTAAAATCAAACCAAATGGACCCGTTCATTTTACGCTCTGAAGAGTTAAATTATTGTTAAACATCTGCATTACGTAATTTACAAGAAGTCTACGCAATTAGATCATGTAAAATAATTGTTATTTTGATCAATGTTTGCCTGCTTACCTCTCCTAATGGTACCAACATCAATACAGCATGGAATTGTGGACAAAATCCTATCCAACGATAACAAAATATTCTTTCGTTTTGGGTCTGAGAGGATAAATCTCATCAAATTGTGGTCCGTGGCTCAAATGCTTAATAAATAATGGACCTTGATATGAAAAAGGTTCAAAACTACTGGTTTAGAACAATCTCAAGACTTTCGGACATGGTGCATCATTTCATTATTTGCAAACAGTAAAATCGTCAGCGTTAATTCAACTCTAAGGGTGCATTTGGCTTACATTTTAACACCCTCAGAGTGAAATGTGCACTCAGGATGTGCACGTTGCTGCTTTGTTCCAAACCAACAATGGAAAGAATTCACAGTAGTGATTAGTTTTCGAAATTTCTTCATTTTTCGTTAGAATATTTCTTCAGATATTCGCCAGCGCCTTGCGATGGTCTGGAGGGCTCATGCGCAGTATAATGTAAAATATTAGACATGGCCGCTCTGTCCCTTTCATCTCCACTGGAATTGTTGTGTGCATCAAAGAGACGGAGATTGGCAGGATTAATACAGTGGGCGAGTGATGACATAGTGAAGAGAGAGGGAGATATTGGGTGAGAATGAAAGAGAGAGAGAGAGAGAGAGGGGGGGGGAGATTGTGAATGAGAAAAACTGGGGAAAGGGCGGTGAGAGAATGTACACAGTAAAATCCTTGGCGTCAATTTATCCATTTGTAAGTCTGAGAGTCTACAAACAGAAGCCAATGGTCCCTGCGCGGGTCCATTTGGTCCCATTTATACACCCTCCTAAGTTACATTAAGGCCTCCGCATTTTACAGTGTAGAGGTGTGTGTGTGTGGGGGGGACGGGACGGGACGGGGACACAAAAGTGATGGGGAAGAGAGTTAACGAGAGGGAGAGCATTAATTGTTCATATTGTGCGGGGGGTCTTTTCTGAGTGCGGCTCTCGAGGTTGCAGGGTGTCACCCCCTTCCACAGAGCCGCTGTGATCTGAGCCAGCTCTCAGGCCTCCTGTATTCCAATGCAATTAGGCAGCTCAAAGGCCTGTTTAAAGCTGCACCCCCTCAGCAAGCACAGCCCCAGTGGGTCCACTCCATTGTGACTCCATTGGTTGCATTCTGCTCCGTCCCCCTCTTTTTTTTGGGGGGGGGGGGGGGGGGGCACTGGATGAAGAGACCACCCCAATGACCAGAAAAAGGGAGGATTAATACCTCTGCTTTCTATATGTGAGTCGCTCGCTCCCTCTCTTAGGATGTGCTTCGTGTATCACGCCTGAAGATCTACAAACTCACCACGTGTTGTGGGTGTGACGCGGCGTGAGCTTGTAGATTGGCTATAATTTCCGGTTGCGAGACACCGGCCCATGACTAAAGTATATAACTCTCTATGGCTCTCTACTTACAACAGAGGCTGGAGTATGTCCTATCAACCTTACATGGTAAATTAGCTAACCTTTTCTCAGATGCTTTTTTTTAAGGTGGAGGTGGGGGAGTAATTCATGTGATGAATCTGCTTTCAGGTCAGGTTTAGTTATACTGTATCACCTTCGCTTTTAGTCTTCCATTATTAGCAGAGTCATACTGTATATTCCAACAAGTGTGCAGCTTGCTAGCTAGCTCATCCTTGTTGGCACCACCATTGCAGCCACAGTCCCCGCCGTATGCTATGGTAAAAAAAAAAGAAAAGAGAAGCATTGCGATACCACAGATCTTTTGGCCAGCTTTCAACATGTCTCATTCCCCCCCAGAAAGCATTTAAAGCAGATTACCAACCTACCCCCCCCCCCCCCCCCTCCACCCCCACCCACCATAAGAGAAAAGAAAACTGGCACAAAACACCTGCAATACAACTCAATGGCATCAACAGATTAACGTGGTAATCCACACAACAAGGTCTTTGATTTGTGGTTTGGCAAGCAATAATGCCAAGCATAATGTCTGCTATTATTTCATACTGTCCCTGCACACGAAAAGCTGGCAGAAGACATTCCCATTTGAAATCCCTTCTTTTATTATTTCTTCTCCTCTTGTCAGATGGGCTTTGATAGGGATTTTAAACACATGGTTGGTGGTTCCCTCCCGGCTTGTCCGGAATTGACATGGTTGCTCGATAGCGCATGTGTTGTGGAGGCAGAAGGGACGGAACCGCACACAACCTTCTCAACTTCCGGAAGGACGTTTCTAAATGGCACGGATGTAGAGATTCCATATGTCCCCCAACTCCCCCTCTCTTTTCTGCATAAGGACGTGCATACAGTGTGTGTGTGTGTGTGTGTGTGTGTGTGTGTGTGTGTGTGCGTGTGCGTGTGCATGTCTGTGTGAACGTATACGCCCCATGCATGAGCGTGCCTTTTTTCTGAGATCTCGTGGTCCCATCGCTCATGTGCGGCTCGATTAGCCCCACGTGCCTCGTTCGTCAGACGCGGAGGCAGAGCAGATGGCAGGAGACGCACCGTGTTACCATGGTACAGCACTATGTAACACTATTCTAATTGAAACATCAATATTGCCCTGTCAATACACCACCGCTACTTCACAAAACACCGCTACAGTACCTCACTGGCCTGCACTTAACTGTATAGGAAAGATAGGATCACACTCCGCTCCTGCTAAAAGGACCCTTTTAACGTGTGAGGATCAGGGGTGTTTGAAAGATGCCGACATCTCCTTCATGTTTGTACAAGGGGAGGGAGGGGAAAAAAGCTTTATGGGGTTGAATCTGTAGGAAGAACCAAAAAAGTCACCTTCAGTGACATTACGTGTGAGGTTGTTCATCAAAATAATATCAGTCAGTTTATATTTGTACAGTAATAATCGTCTTGGGAGCATCATGAAGAAAGAAGGAGAGACTTTCCACGTTCAGTGTCTCCGTTGTGGCACATCTTTTAATGAATTGATAGAAGGTTGAGGGAGCTCACCAGGCTGTGATCAGTAATTTGACGTTATCTGAAATTCAGTGGAGGACAGAGAGAAATTAGGCGGCTAGAAATTAATTTGTTGTTTGTCCAACTCAATGAGGAGTGACACAGGCCTTTTAATGAATGGGTAATCCATTTCTTATTGCGCTGAGCTGAATTCACCCTTCGCTGAAGTGGAAAAAGACAAACATATCTGCCACTAACCTTTGCAACTTGGTAAGGCAAACAGAGAGCATGGGAGCTGGGTGTGGAGAGCTGTTCCTGGAACAATTTGTTTTTAAGTACAGTTTCTGTCTCTCTCTCTGTGTGTGTGTGTGTGTGTGTGTGTGTGTGTGTGCGTGCGTGCGTGCGTGCGTGCGTGCGTGCGTGCGTGCGTGCGTGCGTGCGTGCGTGCGTGCGTGCGTGCGTGCGAGTTAAAGTGAAGCGTGAGAGACAGATGAAAGACTGAAATAGAGTGAGGAAGAGAGAAAGAGAGTGAGGGGGGAAGGAGGGATAAAAACTGCCTTTTAAAATTCTGTTTTAAAATCATAGAAAATAATGTACCTTCTCTCACTTTCTGACAACACCTAAGACCAAAGGGGGCGAGGCACTTGATTCATGACAAAATGGTTTGACATATGCTGCAGTAAATAACAAAGCAACGAGTCCCTATTTTTGACCATGTCTCACATTTGTTGTTAAAACATTTAACTTCCTTTGCCCTGTATACCATTCATTCCCCCATCTGTCAGTGCTATGTGCCTCGGTCTCTTCAAGTGACTGTTCTTCTTGCATGACCGCGGTGGTGACGTCTTGTAGATTCCATGGTGATAGCCTGGCTGGAACCCACTGGCTCTGGGTGTTTTCATACTGTTAGATCCCCCGCCTTGTCTCATGAGGTGCCACTCCTGCTGCTTCAGTGCAGCGTCTGTCCGCAATGAGAGACAGCGGGATAGGGTCATATTATATGCACATCAGTGTTGTTTTTGGCAGCACATTTTGATTTTAGTTTTAGTCATAGTTTTAGTCACATTTTAGTCACCTGGAATGTTTTAGTGTTAGTATAGTTTTAGTCGACTAAATATAAGATTTTAGTCGACTAAATATAAGATTTTAGTCGACTAAATCTACAGTTGATTTAGTCGACTAAAATGTATTTTGTTTTTACACTTGTAGATCGACTATTTTCAGCATTGCAACCAATTGTAAAATGACTCATACCGGATCTCTTGTCCACTAGTCCCTTCCTAACATTTTAGTCATCATAGCTTAGTTTTTATTTAGTTTCCATTTAGTTTTCGTCAGTGGAAAAAGGTTTTAGTCGACGAAAACAACACTGGTGTACATTCAGTATAGCCTGTACCCTACCAACAGTTTTGTGTTTTTGTTTCTTGTTATGTCTTTGCCTTCCCCAAAAGGAACAGGGTCAGGGCAAAGTACAAACGGTATTTTGTTTTTGTCTGTTTTGTTTTGTTACTCCCCATGTCCCCTTTCCCCAAAAGGACCACAACGGAAACAAGCCTAACGGCTTTCTTGTGTCTGTATCCTTTTGAATTAATTTCCAATAACGTTTTCAATCAATCAAACAGTCGTTAAGACATGCGAATCCCTTGACTCCTTCAAAACCGCTCTCAAAGGGCACCTATACGGACGGCTGCAATTCGAAACTGGCCCACGTAAAGCCTGAAAACCCCACCTACCCCTCACTGTATGTTTTTTTCCCTTTTTCCCTCCTCTATAATGATTTCCTGTTTTTGGCTATATAGAGTATATTTGTACGTCTATAATTGTTATGATGAATTGAACATGGTGGGCCCTATTGTAAACAAGTGTAATACTTTATGGTGTCGTCCACAGTTAACAGTTTGTTGTGCTTGAAATGTACTGTAATTCTCCAATCTGTTAATAAATTCATCAATCAATCAATCAATCAATCAATCAATCAATCAATCACTTATCAATATGGCTGGGCGACATGACTTCAAATCAATATCACGATTATTTCAAATTATTTCATACTTTTTTGCTATTTTTGTGTGACACCATTGCACGATGAAGTATAATATATGCAGGGTTAAGTGGTTAATCAGAGTAATCTATTTAGTCGATCATAAAGGATCTATAGTAGAATGTTTCGTGTCGATTTGTTGATTGTAGACAAATCCATGGAGCAGTGCCCTAGCTGTAGGCAATCAATGCTGAGGTGTCAAGCAAGCTGCACGTAATGGTACACCTCAGCTAAGGCCGTGCCCATGCAGGGCACCCCTCCGTGGATTCATCTATATAAGAAAAACAAACAAAACCCTTCTTCCCCTGCTCCTCCATTATTCCATCAACCTGTATACGTTAAATATTTTTGGTTAATTGTAAGAATTCACCTGTCAAGGTGCGTTTAGAGCAGTGGTATATCCCAACATTTTCTGGATCAGGCCCACCCATCTGACCACTTAACGGCTGCCGTGTTAAAGGGCCACTTTATTTTAATGATGTTTGGGAGACAAGAAATACATTCCTGGGGTTTTTTATGTGGGTAATATGTGTTTTTAGATATTTTAATATTTCAAATCATGGACACTGGTCACACTTCCTTCCTGGACTACAATTCCCATAATGCTTTGGTGCACTGCTCCTCCTTGTGGATAGGGGGAGGGCTGTCTTACTGAGACAACATGTAGTCCAGGAATGAAGTGAGCCTAGTGTCCATGACATCATGGACACTTGGAAATACTAAAATGTCTAAAAATGTATAGCAATGTATATTTTAACACTTTAAGGGATTTAGATTAATATATCCAATTAAACCACCTAGGATGCTGGGATTGTTGTTTTTTTTACCTTTGGAGCAAGTATTTGCAGCTTTGATCCATGAAAATCCGCCTGAAAATAGTTCCTTGTGTTGTTGAAGAGAAAAACATGCAACCATCGCGAAACGACAGGCTGTGAGGGCTGCTGGAGTGCAGTTAGAACTGCCGTTCACTTGCATTTAACTCATTTTCCCAGAATCCCTTGCAGCCCAGAGCACTCGATTTCCGGTTTCGTCATCATAACGCGACAGCCTCGTCACCAGGTCCGCGGCAAATCCGCTATTTATTTTTTAATTATTAAAACACGGCGAATTAAACACATGAAACAAATAGCGGGTTTAGCTTAGTAAGCAGCACCAAAACATGGATTAAATAGCGTGGAACACGTATTATGCAGCTAAACTAAACAATGCAGCTAAACAATCAATAGATGGTCTTCCGTCTTGGTTCAATGGGACTAACAGAGTATACTTTAAGTTTCTATCACAATGAAAACTCATTTTAAACCATTACCTGTTGTTACATTATCGTTTTTATATCAATGTTATAATTATCATTAACATCATTGCGTTTTGCAAAATTATTTGGGAGGCTCACTTGCAATATCCTCATCGGCCCACCAGTGGGCCCCTGACCCACAGGTTGGGAGTCGCTGAGTTACAGAAAGAGACAGGGTGACACCATATGCAATGTCAGGACTGTATATTCAAATCATGACCTTTTGTCGCACCGTTGTTCCTTTTTATCTGTTAGTCTTTGCAGGTGGAAAAACACACACCTTGACATCTTTTTTGTTTTTTTAAATAAAACGTATTTTAGAAAAGACAGCAACACAGTCATGGAACTGCGGTACACGTTTTGAAGCACACCTGTGGGGAGGTTGGCTGGCCAGGTGTCCTGGTCTTATAGAGGACGTTGTTGCCCTCCCTTCCCGTCTCCGAGAGACTTCCACCTTTCCTGGAGCTGCAGTGACCTGTTCCCTTCACGCCTGTCCTCCTGGTAGGACAACGGCAGCAGTGGACGGAGAGGCTGACGGCTGTTCTGCGAGGGAAGACCGAAGGAGAGGGTACATTTACAACAGGGATTCTCAAACTTTTTCATTTTATTTCAAGGACCCCCACTCCCCGCCCCCAGCCCAGTTTGCTGCCATTTGTTTGATCTCTGCATGGAGTCTACAATATAATAATCCTCAGTGTTATAATTTAAGGCCTTTTCAGACGGGCAGCGACTGTTGCGCCTAGTAATTAATTTTCAATGGGAGGCGTGCGCTTTTGTTTTTTTTGGATGCGCAGAGAAGTTGAGGGGCGATTACGCAAGCGTATTTTTGTGGGCGCGGTCCCATGAAATTGTGGCACGCGACTAGACCTGGATTATGGTGAGTGCATGTGTATTATTTTGTCCTTCACGTCTTGCAGTAGACGGTTATCATCCAGGGAGAAACAGTGGTCCATATACCCAATACCCATCGGAGATCTCTGTCTGTCTGTCTGTGTCCCTTTTTATGAAGAAAAGCAAAGGCTCGCAACTCACTTTTGTAATGCTCCACGTATTGTTATGACCTGGCTCTTAGGCCATAACAAAAGGAGGAAGACACACGGCTGTTTAAAAGTGCACAAAACAATATTTATTTACAATATAAATTAACTCAAAGCTTCAACATGATATGGGGTGTGTTATCAGTGAAATCAGTAGTGTAGGTGAGTGGATGTGTGGTAAATGTAGTGTGGGGTGTTGAATGGTGCAAACCAAAGACAAAACTAAAGTGGTGCTGCCATCAGGGAGAGAGAGAGACTGAGTGTGGCCACACCCAGCCTCTTATAGTGCACCCTGGGAACACTGGCCAGGTGCTCCCAATGCACCCGATTGGCAACTCGGCAGGACCTGTGGGAAGCACAAGACTAGGCCTACCTAACAAACCACATAGACCCAAGTAGACCAACTACAGGGGCTGTGACAGTATTTTATTCACAATCACAGCAGGCAAAACTCTGATGTTGGCATTTAAAGCAACCAAAGGTATGGCTCCCCCATATCTTGCCAGCATGATTGAACCCTACAAACCCTCCCGCGCACTCAGATCAGCCAACGCAGGGAAGCTGGAAGTACCCTCACTAAAAACGCCGGGACAACGCTCCACACGTCCCAAACTCTTCTCCCTTCTGGCCCCAAAACTGTGGAATGCACTTCCCGTTGCAATCAGAACTGCAGCATCACTCCCGATCTTCCGCCGTAGTCTGAAAACCCACCTTTTCAGACTCCATCATGGCCCATAGCACTTACCCTACCCCCCTTAGACAGCACTTCTTAGACTTATATAGCATTTGAAACAGACTTATAGCATGTCATGTAGACAGCACAATAAGTGCATTGTATGTAGTCATAGCACTTCATAGTATATATGTACAGCATAGTATAGCATATATGTATAGTTTATATGTATAGTGTCATTATATAGATATGTTCTAGTTATAGTTTATATGTATAGTGTCATTATATAGATATGTTCTAGTCACGTTCTTAGCTTACGCATGTTTCGCGATTAATGCATTTTACATATGTGATGTATTCCCATGCTTTTTGTTCTTGCTTAATGTAAGTCGCTCTGGATTAAGAGCGTCTGCTAAATGCCTAAATTGTAAATTGCAGGACATACAACGTTTCGACCGGTATTGGTCTTTTTCAAGTATGAATGAGATAACAGGAAATGAGTCATTATATATAGGGCGCGTTCGGAAATAGCGCACTGAGCGCACTGTGCAATGCAAACTAATAGGCGAGTGCGCTCCCGGTGCGCATTTCCGAACGCACCCCTAGAGTGTGGACAAAAGAGCCATCAGCCCCATCTGGTTTTTATGCCCATAAATGGAGAAGACAACATCAATATGACGTCATATTCATGATTTCAAAGACCTGCCTCTGAGTAATAGCTACTGCATCAAGTACTCTGACAAGAGACACAACAGGTTCTCTGGCAATGTGTACAGTGGGTACTGCATACCAGGAACGGTTCCCAGCGGGCACCGTTCCCAACTGGCATCGGCCTACTATCAATGAATCTACCTCTGATAAACATTTATTATCCTGCACTAGTTTGCAGGAATAATCAATATCTTGAGCTCCAATACGTTTTGTCAGATAATAAATCCAGATCTGATTAGATGTCAGGGGGAAGGGGTGGTATTCTTTGCGCCTGTCATTTGTGGACTTGGGAGCTATGAACCAAAATAAATTGAGCTGTACCTGTATATGTAAGACATGGGCCATAAAAGAGTCTGACATAGATTACAGCTCATTTGTTCGTCTTCGTACGACGGTGCTGAAAATAGCCAATCTATACCAGCTCACAACGCATTGCATCATGACGCGTTGCGAGCGTGTAGATCGGCTACTTTCGGCACGTGCATGGCACCATCATACGCCAGAAAATATAATATGAGGGATTTCCATTTATGGGGATTTGCGGATTAATAGATCTGCTATTTTCCCTATTTTTTATCGAGGCAAAAGTTTGAAATAATCGCGATTTTTATGTGAAGTCATAGCGCCAAACCCTACACAGTGTATATCAGTGGCAGTGCTGCTAGTATGTCAGGCTTATGTGTGGAGCCCTGAACAGGCGGCATAGACACACACACACTACACTACTAGAGTATTTACAAGGCACGGGGAAGTGGGAGCGCTGACACAGACGACGATGCCGTACGCACGCAGCACTTTCAATTATTTCTCACAGCATTCATGAAAATAGAAGCACAGCGGGGGGGGCGCGCAGTACGAACGACCAAACTATAAAAAGACATGGAGCGAGAAGACAACTCCCCAGCTGAAATAAATGGCATCGTATAGTGATGTTGGGGCACACTGTATACAAATCCAGAGGGTTCATTTGAACTCTGGGAGTGATGAACATGGAGCCGTTAAAAGCGTGCTTATGTTATACTTTAGCTATTGAAAAATAGCAGATCTATACAAGCTCATAGCGCGGCACCGAGTGGTGCTACGAGCTTGTAGATCTGCTATTCTTTGCTATTTTCAAAATGTGGCGCAAATCACTCAAATCTTTGCTTCTGGGGGTGTCCCTCCCTGGAACAACATATTTTCAGATGGGGGTCGGTGGCCAATTACTTCATGGCGTCCTCGACATGGAAATGTTTGAGAACGACTGACATAGAAACATGGGTTTTTCAGAAAGCTGTCAGGACATTTGTAGAATCAGTTCTCAGGTCTAAATGGGTAAAACCAGGGAAAGGATCTGTTGTCATTTTAGATCTTAGCTATAATATATAGCACATGGGTTGGCTATTTGGGAGAAATCTTGATAATGTGTGCAAAGTGGACATTTTTTCGGGCCTAGCCCCTCCTATGTCCAGTGTGTGTGTGTGTGTGTGTGTGTGTGTGTGTGTGTGTGTGTACTGTAAACACAAACATTGAAAATGAATGGCCAGTTTGTAGTGTTTGTGTAAACACAAAGATTACATAAACACAAACATTGAAGACAAACGTGAGGACGCAAATCTTGATTGGCCGGAATGAGATGATGTAGTATGACCATGTATGCTGATGTCGATTTTTGAGGGGCGCTAGCCCCTCCTATATACAGCTTTTGTCTCCACACGTCTCAAGATTTGCCATTGACAATTAAAGGGGAATTCAGGTCAAATGTCCGCTAAATCTTGTCCCCACCAGTCTCAAGATTTGCCATTGACAATGAACGGAGAAATTAGGTCAAAATTCCACTAAATATGACGTAAATTAAACATCAAAGCATTAAACGCCATTGACATTGAAGGGAAAATTTACGGCATATGTAAACGAGCAAATCAGCTAACCAATCACAGGCAACAGGCATTCTGATTGGCCAGAATGAGATGATCCATGATGATGTATGATGATAATAGCGTCCCTCACTTCACACAGGTGTAACGGTTTAAACTCATACCTTTGCTCTGGGGGAAACCGGAAGAAAATATTTTGAGATGGGGGGTCGACGACCAAATACGTATAAGTTTGGGTGGTTCTTGACATGAAAACGTTTGAGAATCACTGATACAGCAACATAAGTTTTCCATAAAACTGTTTTTTTTAGAAGACATTTGTAGAAGTCTTAACGGGGATGCTGGGGATTTTGCAGTTCACGTGTTTCGAAACAGTACGGAACTGGAACTGACATGAATTGGTGTGTTTCGGTACAGAGCGGGAGATGAAACAGTGACTGTAGTGAGGCAAACAATCAGTTTCCTTAGAGTTGAGTCAGTTGACTAACTCATAAAACACATAACCTTGACCCCTCACCTTAACCCCTAAATGTCTATAATCCTAACCCCCAAATTGTAACAATATCTCATGGGGTCAAAGCAAAGCAAAGTTCTTTGTTTACCCAGGGTGAATGGACTAAGCTCGAGATGCTTGTTTACAGCCAGACCCTGCTCATAGAACATTTCATGGTAGGGGTTCAATGCCTTGCTCAAGGGCACTTCAGCGGTGGTAATTTTAACGTGCCGGTCCGGGGATTCGAACTGGCGACCTTCCGATAACAAGACCGCTCCGCAAACCGTTCGGCCACCGCTGCCACTCTGGTCGACTAGAACAATATCAGAGAAGTGAAAACGACCCCACACACTGGATAATAGCACTCACATTCATTCACAGGGCAACGTTTCAACGCTTTAGGTCTTCAGCAGGCAAATCATTTGTCTGATGTTGTGAATACATTTGTTTTGGAGCCAACATCCAGTGTGAATATTTTACTCTCTCTATGATCTCTGCCTTGTTATCCAGCACCATGTCCACACAATCTCCTCATTGCAGAACAAATCCCCACAACTTATTCTTATCTGGATTTAGTCTCCCTGGTGGAAGAATGTCCGGTCACAACAAGCATAGTAAAACATGTTTTACATACCTATTCGATCAACGAGCAATTCAGAATACTACATAGGCTACATCACTCAAAATAAAATTACACAAAATATGTCCACACATCTTTCCCCAGTGTGGTAGCTGTCATTCGGCAGATGCAACTCTACTACACAGTTATGCCTTTCTATAGAATTTCTGGATTGAGATATTCCAACTATTTTCCAACATACTAGCGGTAGAGATACAGAAAAGACCAGACCCAGTGTCAGTCATCCTGGGATCCTGGGATGATGAAGAAACTACGAGTTACTCAACAACGCCTGCTGTCATACGGTCTTATCTCTGCAAAAAAATACTACAGATACTGAGGTGTCCACAGATGCCAGAAACTCTACACTTTGATTTATACTCAAAGATAAACTTTGCATTTTGAGAAGATTTGCCTTTACTCTCCTTTCTGAAAAGGTGAAGTAAGCTAAATCCTGGTGCCGTGATATGGTGCAGCACTTCTGGGGAGGTGTGGGCGGATGGGGAGGTGGGGCTCTTTTTGGTTTTATTTTGTACGTATGTCGGTTTGTTTCTGAAAATGGAAAATATGGGAAGCACTTCATAAGTGTTGGAATTGTAACTATGTCGTTATCCTGTGCTTCACAATGAAGATATTAGAAACAACATTTAGTGAAACATGTTTAACCGCCCCAACGCACACACGCACGCACGCACGCACGCACGCACGCACGCACGCACGCACGCACGCACGCACGCACGCACGCACGCACTCTATCCTTTTACATCCCATAACTCATCCCAAAAGACACAGATGACAAGCAGCTTTTCTGGGACCTGATCTCTCCTATAGATGAGCTGTTTCACACCGGGAGGGGGACGGGGACGAGGGGCGGGGTGGGGGGGACACTGGGGCTTACAGACAGAGATGTTTGTTTCCCAGCACTTCCACTGTCACCCTGGGACAAGCGAGACCCCCCCCCCCCCCCCACCCCTTAATGGATCAAACAAAGGACATCATTTGTAGGCCAAGTCTTTTTCTTCAGCTTCTCTCTCTCTCTCTCTCTCTCTCTCTCTCTCTCTCTCTCTCTCTCTCTCTCTCTCTCTCTCTCTCCTCAGCTCCGCATACCAATCCAATACAGCCCAAGGAAAAAAGCAGAGCTGTGGCATGCATTTGTGTGTGTGTGTGTGTGTGTGTGTGTGTGTGTGTGTGTGTGTGTGTGTGTGTGCGTGTGCGTGTGAGTGAGTGCGTGTGTGTGTGTCTATGTGTGTGTGCGTGCGAGTGAGTGCGTGTGTGTCTATGTGTGTGTGCGTGCATGTGAGTGCGTGTCTGTGGGCCGGGGGTTGGAAGGTCTGTTTGCCTCTCCGCCAAGCATCGATTTATCCTTTTCTCCAATTTATTTCTCCTCCTCGCCTCTACGATCCATTCAGATCTGCCTCTAGGGAAGAACCCGGGGAAAGACAAGTGAACAGCCCTTCACGTTACCCTAACATGGAGGAACTCATCTACAGGCCCAGGGACCATGTACCTCTGCAAGGACATGGCAACCGCAAACACAGCTAACACAGCTTAGCCAAACAACACAATGACTGCAGAAGCAGCATATAGGAGCTGTTATAAGTTAAAGATAATGGTTCTTAAATGGTTCTTTAAAAGGCTACATGGTTCCATAAATAACCATTACCTACGAAACAACCATTATATTTAGTGACTGGTTCTTCATGTTGTGAAGATGTACAGTTCTAGATACCCTTTTGTGTCAAACTTCTTTGAGGAACCAAAGGCACATTTAAGCACTTAAAGCCAGGTGGATATTCACCGGGAATAGTCGAGCTACAAGCTCATAACGCATCATCTTGTGATCCTGATGTGCATCATTGTGAGCTTGTTGTGAGGGCGAGAGTTAAATTAACTTAGCAACAATGATTATAGGCCAAATCATCATGGCGTCCCCAAAACCAATACTGTATTTCCCGATATATAACGTTGACAGCGTTGCATTGGAGCAGTATTATTATATTCATTATATCTGGAATAATAGGACACTTAAATATTGTTACTGCCTATATATTAGAAATATATTGCTTTGTTCTAAATATCCATGTTGACAAACTAGACCTGACCTGGACACTTTATTTAACATTATGCAGCAACATGAAAAAAAACCCCATAAATAGTAATATTTCAGAAAACGTAGTTCAGGATTTAGAAGATTGACAGTGAGGTAAATGGCGATAATATTGAATACTGACTTGCCCAGAAATGTTGGCCCACTCCATACAGAACGAGATATGGGCTATAACCCCACAACAAAATAACAAGTTGTGGATACGGTATATCTGAGTGATGCCTATCAGTGTCTGTATATGATTTTGACATTTTCACACAGATACAAGGATTTGTATTCCTGGACACCGATGACACACGTGAACAGATATGTGTGGATAAACCCATTCATCCACCAGCCTACACACACACACACACACACACACACACACACACACACACACACACACACACACACACACACACACACACACACACACACACACACACACACACACACACACACACACACACACACACACACACACACACACACACACACACACACACACACACACACACAAAGCCTAACCCTAACCTAACTGATACATGCCTAATTGCTGGCCTAACCCTGACAGCGCAGATACATATACGTAGGCGTCGTGAGGCCATTTCTAACCACTTAAACTGTATATAATTTACTTAGTTGACCAGAGTCCCCCAGGGCTCTATAGGTCCGCTAGTATGTCCATGCTATTCTCCAATACCCGAAGTATAAAATAGGGCATGAGTGGTTAATGCATTCATTGGAATGCAATCTAGATCCGCAAAGTAACAACTAATGCCGTCAAGTAATTGCAGTGGCGTAGAAAGTACAATGTTTACGTCTGCTGGGGAGTACAAGTATAAAGTATCAACAGTGGAAATACTCAAGTAAAGTACAAGCACCTCTACATTTTACTAAACAAACGTACTTGTGTGACTGTACTTACTGTATGTACTTGTAATGTTTACTTCAGACCGCTGCATTGAAACCATTTTGTCAGCGACACACAACACTGCATGAGATTGACAGAACGGAGACAAAGCTTAATCATGGATATTACTCGCAGATGGATAAACTGCAGCTGAAGGTAAAATAACATCATTTCACGGAGGTGTTTCTGTGTGCCAGCATTAAGTTAGGCTAACTGTACAGGAGTTGTCCATGCTGGTATACCCACACGATTAATATTATTACCTTCAGCTGCCAACCGGTTGCCCATCTGTCAAAATGTTCCATATTCTTCCTTTTTATTTCAAGGACAAGCTGTTTATATCTTTAAACGCACCAGGAGCACTAACAATCTCTCTGAATTGGTACAGAGTAAAGAGACATCTAAATGAAGCGTGGTGAATGGAGTTGGAGATAGTTGGTGCTACAAGGGGAATTAATCATTTTCAATATTCAAAACTAGACATGTATAATAAAAACAAATAGTCACCATACACTAGTCAATGATGACGTGTCTCGGCCTGGGCCGTGGCTCAGTGGTCCAGGCACCTTGGCTGGTAATCCAGTCTGGCAGTGTGCCGCGGGTTCGACTCCCGATCCCGACGGCCTTTACTGCATGTCTTCCCCCCACCTCCCTCCCCATTTCCTGTCAGCCTACTGTCTGTCCCTCCATAAAAAATATAAAATAAAGGCGAAAGCCACCAAAAAAAAAAATGTAATAAAAAAAAAAAAATGATGACGTGTCTCATTGTGACACTTGTAGATTAGGTTATTTCCGCACGTAACACGACTGTATATAGGACTTTGTTGGTTAAGCCAGTGGTTCTCAAAGTGGGATCCGGTTAACCCCAGGGGTCCTTGAAGTGGTTCCAGGGGGTCCCCAGCAACATTTGTAGCACCTAAATCCAACCACTAGATACTGTGCATGTGTCACAATGCGACACCTTGTGCTATACTATTCGTTGCTGTAGGGAGGAAACCACCTACTGTAACTACATTTTTTAGGTTTCAGATTTTTTATTGCCTGTGTGTTGTTTCGAAAATATTGAACCAATGAAAAGTAGTAAAAAACGCTTCAGACCAAACATCTTAACTCCATTGAACATTGGACCCTCACACTGTCTGCAGCTAAAGCAGCTAACTCCACCACCTCTCCCCCTCTCATTGAAGTAATTGACAATATATAAAGTCACAACACCAACTTTGATGAGGCAGTATTGCTTTGTTTTCAAAATAAAAAGTTTTCTAATTTCCTGACAAATTGATATTTTTAATTTCCTGAAAAACGGAAATTCTGGAGTTTGTGGTTTCTTTCTGACAGCAGAGATAGGCCTATATAAAAACAAAAGGTGGGTCCGTGGCACAAAACCTTTTCAGATGGGGGGTCCGCAGCCAAATACATATTCA